>NW_027411977.1:56410406-57010406 GCF_047663935.1 Musca autumnalis | reverse complement strand
TTACGACACCATTTGTAGAGAAGTTTTACATGACTGAAATACTCAGTAAATGTCGCCAAAATTACTGAGGGGTATTTTGCAACCGTCGAAAATTTGATGTTGCCTGACCGGGGAATCGATCGGTTTTCTACATTTTGATATCACAAATTCCAAAATTCGGACTGAAATTTAAAATGTAGGTCGCTGTTGAAGTTTGGAGGTCTTTTTTTTAGATTCGAACAAAACATGCACGAACTGTACTTGAAAGAAATTAAATATCAATTTAAATAGCTATAAGTACATAAAAATGTTCAGTGTTCACCATATTAAATGTTTATTTGAATATTATTTCTTTTCCGCATACGAAGTAGCGGGCATTTTGCTAGTATTAAATATAAGTTATCGGCTAGTATACATACATTTCGATATTACCAAAAATGTGCCTCATCGAAATAACAGTTTTAGACCCCAAGTATGTTTGCACGAAATTCGTTTCCGACAATTTGGAGTCTATATAGTCATGTCCTCCCGATTAACCGATTTGGTCGAAAATTAGGCTTTCGTAATATTTTGTCCAAACTTAGTTTTAGTTCGAAAATGGGCCATATCGGTGCACTCCTTCGGGGGAGCCTCTCCCAAAAAGGAAAATTTTTTCGCAAAAATTATGCGCACGGTAACTCTGCACATCATAATATTTCTACCAGTCATAGATCAAGTTCGGATATGGACTATAACAGTCCACTCTTTCGGATACCTGCCGCACAAAATTTAGGAAAAGTGCAGTTTAAGACCTCCTCTAGAATAGTTTTTATTTTTTTATTTGAAAATTTTGCCTTTTTTAGGCGAAAATCATTTTTAGTATTAATTTTTAATTAATTTCTCGTTGAAATCGATCTTAATGATCATTGATCAATAATGCATCTGAAAAAGGGAAGCCGACGATTCGAACCCACACTAGCCCCCATATAAGGGCACATCCCGATTTTCGGTATTTTGGGGATTTTAGCTATAGTTTTTGACCAAACTCCCTGTAATTGGACATTAGGGGCTCCCAAACAAACAAAAAACCCATATAACGGTACCTTCAGATTTTCGAAGATTTTAGGTACATTTTTGGACCAAACTACCTATAATTTAATGTTTTGGGTTAACATTGGACACGAAACATTTCTACCAGAAACCGTCAACATATGTCCATGTTTTGGTATAGCCTCATATAACGGTACCCCCGATTTTCGATATTTTGAGGATTTTAGCTACAATTTTTAACTGAACTCCCTGAAATTTAACGTCTGAGGTTCCCAGTGGTCACAAAACACGTCCTCCAAAAATTGTCAACCTAGGTTCACGTTTTGGTGTAGTCCCCATATAACGGTACCTCCCGAGTTTCGGTATTTTGAGAATTTTAGCTATAATTTTTAAACGAACTAGCTGTAATTTTACATTTGAGGTTCTCAGTGGTCACGAAACTTCTCCACTAAAAATCGTCAATACAGGTCCATGTTTTGGTATAGCCCCCATATAACGGTACCTCCCGATTTTCGGTATTTTGAGGATTTTAGCAAAAATTTTTATCAAACTACCTGTAATTAAATATTTAAGGTTCTCAGTGGCCACGAAAATTCTCCACCAAAAATCGTCAACATGACTCCATGTTTTGGTATAGCCCCAAATATTATGGGACCTCCCGCTTATCGGTATTTTGAGGATGTTATCTACAATTTTTAACCTAACTAGCTGTAATTTGCTATTTGCGGTTCTCTGTGGTCATGAAGCTTAGCACCAAAAATGGAACTAGCTGTAATTATACCCTCCACCATATGGTATAATTAAATTTGTCATTCCGTTTGTAACACATCGAAATATTCGTCGGAGACCTTATAAAGTATATATTATTGATCAGCATAAAATTCTATGTCGATTTGACCATGTCCGTCTGTCTGTTGAAATCAAGATACAGCTCGCAATTTTAAAGATAGAGAGTCAAAATTTGGTACAGAAGTTTTTATTACTTGCAGGATGGTTGGTATTGAAAATGGGATATATCGGTACACGTTTTGATGTAGCCCCCATAGAACGGTACCTCCCGATAGATGAAATTTAGTACGTAGTCTTCTTTAGGGGTATAAAAGTTACCCCCAGAATTTTGTCGGTATCGGTCCACACCTTCATATAGCCCCCATAGAACGGTACCCCCGATTATCGGTATTTTTAAGGTTTTAGCTTCATTATCCTACCAAAATGGCTGAAATTTGGTACGTAGTCTTCTTTAGGGGTATAAAACTTTCCCCCAGAATTTTGTCGGTATCGGTCCACACCTTCATATAGGCCCCATAGAACGGTACCTCCCGATTTTCGGTATTTTAAAGTTTTAGCTTCATTATCACACCGAAATGGCTGAAATTTGGTACTTAGTCTACGTTGGTGATATAAAACTTTCCCCCAGAACTTTGTCGGTATCGGTCCATGCCTTCATATAGCCCCCATAGAAAGGTACCTCCCGATTTTCGGTATTTTGAACGTTGTGGCCTCAATATTCTACCGTTGGGGGTACTCAAACTTCCCCTTTAAATTTTGTCGGTATAGGTCCACGCCTTCATATAGCCCCCATGGAAAGAAACCTCCCGATTTTTCGTATTTCGAAGGTTGTGTCTTCAATATTCCACCAAATTGGCTGAAATTTGGTATTTAGTCTTCAATGTGATATAAAACTGTTCGCCAGAAATATGTCTGTACAGGTCCACGCTTTCATATTGCCCCATTTCTGACTAAAATTCGTCGGTATAGGTCCACGTTTCGATATAACCCCCATAGAAACGAAATGGCTGAAATTCGTTATTTCGTCTTCCAAGAGCTACAAAATATTCCAGACGAGTATTATCAGTCTTCATATATCCCCATAGAAGCGTACTTCATGATTTTCGGTATTTTTTAAGTTTTTGCCACATTATCTTACCGAAATATAGGAAATTTGGTATTTAGTCTTCTTTGAGCCTAAAAACTCTCCGTCAGAAATTTGTCGGTATAGATCGACGTTTTGAAATAGCCCCCATAGAATGGGGCCTCACATTATTTTACCGAAATTGCTGAAATTTAGTATTAAGTCTTCTTCATACATGAAAGGAAACTAATTATTCCATTTTACTTCAATACAACTTGTGGTGGAGGGTATAACAAGTTCGGCGCGGCCGAACTTAACGCCGTTCTTACTTGTTGAGAAAACGTAATTTATAAATACTGTAATTCAACATTATTATTTAACCAAGTACTCTTGGAGTTTTACATACTGTAGTTCAACAACATTATTTAATCAAGTAGTCTTTGAAATTTGTATTTTATTTTATTGAAAATAATTTTCATATTCATTGTGTCTGTATTCCTGAATAAAGCAATACGTTTGAATTTCCATTGCGTATTTATTCTGACTCAATAGGTTATGGGCCGCCCAGCACCATAACGGGAATTTGAAGAAAAAATTGTGAATTGTTTGTGTGCCGAAAATATATTGAATTTGCAAGCTGTGTAATTATAAATCGGAGGAAATCAATAATGACGACAATGAATGGCCGTATTCCTTTATTCAACGGAAATAATTTTTTAACATGGAAGACTCAAATGGAGCCTGTTTTGCACAAAAACAGATTGCTAAACATCGCATTGGGATTGGAGAAAAAACCAGAGGTCGGAAGACTACCAGCGAATGCAACTAATGAGCAAAATGCCGAATTTGAAGCCAAGATGCAAAAGTTGACCGAAAAGGATATGGATGCTAGAGCGGAAATTTTGATATCTTTGGAGCCTAACATTGTGAATATGGTAAGAAATATCAAAACCTCAAATGAAATGTGGAAGCATCTTGAGGATACATACAATCGCAAGACAACACGGAGGAAGATTGCATGTTACAGGAAACTTCTGAATTTAAAAATGGCAGAAACCCAGACTGTTTCCGAATTTTTAATAAAGTTTGACACTTATGCATCAACCATACGCGAAATGGGTGTCGAGCTGGATGAATATCTCCTAGCAGTCGTGATTGTAGATGCGTTGCCGGACAATTTCTCAGCAATAAAGGCAGCTGTTGACACAGCGAATGAATTTCCAAAAATTGATGTTTTGAAGGCAAGATTGCTTGAAATCGGTGAAAAGGTTGAAATAAAACAGGATTCAGCAATGAAAGCAAAACATTTCAAGAAAAAACAACAGCAAAATTTCCAAAACTATAATCGAAATCCAGTCGAAGGTATGTACAAAAAGACAATTATATGTTTTCGGTGTAAGAAAAAAGGACACAAGGCTAAGGATTGCCGATCGAATTTATCAGTGGAGAGTAGCTCAAGATCCAGCGACGGAAACCAAAACTCTTTGGGAGCTATTGAGAATGCTTTTTTCGTCGAGTCTAAAGAAGAATGGGTGATAGATAGTGGAGCATCTTCCCATATGTGTAACAACGAATCTCTTTTTGTTGACCTTGACCGAAGCTATAAAGGAAAAGTCAAGTTAGCAGACGATAAAGGAATTGATATCAAAGGCATGGGAAAAGTGGAGATTTGTGTCAATGTGCAAGGAGAGAAGACCATTAATTTAAATGATGTTTTATATGTTCCAGAACTGAAATATAATCTCGTTTCTACCAGTAAGGCAACATATTCCGGTTGCAAGGTGATTATGGAAGACGACAAAGCATATATTATGAGGAAGGATAACCTCTTAATAGAAGGCGATAAGAAAAATAACATATATATTGTCAATATGTTTCAAAAGGATATACACTGCCGGTCACTTGAATAGAACCCCCCTGTAAAATTTTATTCAACCTCCATTTTTTCCGAGTTATACAAGATATGAAGTTTTTAACTTTTATTATATTTAGCTTCATGTGTTTGGAGTAAACTTAGTCATTCATTTGCATTCAAATCCAATTTATATAAAAATTATACAAGAAAAACAAAATAAAGTAAAAATTGGAGTAAAAAATTTGGCTCATTTGAATAGAACCCCCCTTTAAAACTTGCGAATACAGAAAGATTGTATTAGAATATCGATGCATATTTACTCTATATTGAAAATGAAATACTTTTAGTTATATTCAGTAAAAGTATATCCCTCCTGATTAAGGATACACCCGTATACATGGGCGTCAATTTCTTTCACCCTAAATGCGCACGACAATTTACAAAGGAGTTCTAAAACAGGCATTTCCAGTAGTGAGAAGCATTTTCGATTATTCCGAGTGGCAATTTCATATTTGCGGACAACAATGGCGCAGCATAGCTTTCCACAGACCGACCTATCGCATTATATATTGTCAACAAGGTTTTTATCACTCCAAGTGCTGACGGCTAAAGACTTGAGGACCTTGTTCCTGAGATGTATCTCAGCTTGTCCCAGATAGTTGTGGCATGCTTACGGAATCCATGCCGATGATCTGCAAGTAGCGGGATATTTCTTACGCTGGAGAGGAGTAAAGTCTCAATAGTCTTTGCTACGGGCGACAAAAACGAAATCGTTAGTTGTGCGACTCACCTTTTCTGGCATCCTTGCCTGGCTTGAGTCGCGGGACCACCCTGTCCACTTTCCAGACTTCGGAAACGATGTGGGTGTCTAGCGACAGCTTGAGAGCTTTGATGAGATAATCGACTCCCGGCTCATCCAGCTGTCTCCTGATGGCATTCGCAACATTATCCATTGTAAATTGTGGTGGTTCTTCCTCTTCCTATCACGTTCGGGATTCTCGACAAACTGTCGATTAAAATAACTTGCACACTTCTTAGGATCAGTGGCATAACCGTTGCCCATAATTCACTTATTTCAATTCCAATGTTGCTATTCTTCAGATGATTTAGCCACTTGTTCCAGTCGTTGTGGGTTTGGCACGACGAAGCACATCACCAGACATCGGATTTTGCATATTTGCATATTGTTATTAATAAAAATACGAAGATTCTGATTGGACCAAAGTTCGTTTCAACGAAAACTGAATTCAATAACGGGTTTAATTTTTTTGCATATTTTGCGTATTCCAAAAATATGGGAAAAATATGCAAAATATGCAAACTGTTTTGAACAGAAACTGTCATAAAAATCGCAAATTTGACATTAAAAGTTGAAAAATCTTCAAATTAAGATTTTTGGCTGTTTAACGTCGATTTTTATACCCTCAGCATTTATGCTAACGAGGGTATATACACATTCATACGGGCAAAATGCAAAAAAACTTCTATGACACCGTGTGCAGTGGTTGGAGCGCAAGATCACTCTCGAACGGATCTGCAATTCGAACCAAAAGTTGGCCTTCATAATAAAAAATTTGTCCAAACTTAGTTTAGGTTCGAAGATAAGCCATACCGGTCCACTTCTTCAGGTACCTCCCCCACAAAAGTTCAAAAATGTTCGGAGAAATTGTGCGCACGATAATAACACTGTGCAAAAAAATTCAATTTTTTTTAAAATTATGGGAAAAGTAGAAAGTAGAGCTAAATATATGAGACATGTGTATCGCCGTTTTTAAAGTTTACATCCGAAAGTAACCAAAGTAGGCGGTGTAAGTTCCGCCCATTTCTAGTTTTTTCGATATATTCGAGTTAAAATATTACGGAATCCTTGCATTTATATAGGTATATAGTGTCTTTGGCAACTTTACAGAGGAGGATGTGGACAATATTTTTGTTAAAAACTTTAACCCTCATGCGGTTCATCAAAGGGGTCTTTGTGGACCTTTTTTCGAAAATCTTTCAAAAACGCCTTTAAAAGGTGATCATATCAAATCCAAATATTCTACAAAATTGTTCGTTATAAAATTTTACTTTAGGTCTCAGAATACACCAAATATGTATATCGTATCTAATCTCCAGAAATCTCGAAAAACAAGTAAAAAAGAGAAAAGAGATATACCCTGAACCTTTGTGGATTGAAATACTTTTTTTTCCAAAAGAAGCATATGTATTTAGGGTGATTTTCAACATGTTAGTCGTATGATCCGACGAAAGTATGGATAGGATTAAAGCTCACAAATTTGCGGGGATATCGATAGATTGGGATTTTTTATCACACGGACCCTAGGAAGACCTTTGGTAAAAATGTCCAAAGGATCCACGAACAGACCTTTAACCACACAAATTTTGAACATTGGTAGCTCAAGGATTGGACAGATAGGGCCCAAATTTGAACATGAACTAAGTTTCGACAATATTTGGAGATCCAAAGTTTGGACCAGGTCGGTTGCTAGGTCTGTGGGATATCGCGCGTACCATTTTAGCGAAAATTTTCGAACTTTTTTGGGGGAGGTACCGGAAGGAGTGGTCCTATAAGCACCACCTTCAAATTTCATCTAATATTTGAAGAAATATCCAAAGTGTGGACGAACGAAGTATTCGGTTCGAGCTCTCCAGCCACTACATATGGTGCCATAGGGGTTTTTTACAACTTTCGGCTTCTTTTCTCAAGAAGTATGGACTTGCCCCTGAAAAAACTTTGACTTTGTGCGAGGTACCCGAAGGAGTAGACAAATATAGTCCATATTCGAACCTGATGGGGACCAAATCGGTCACTCCCATCAAGAGTTATCGTGCGCACAATTTTTCCGAACATTTTTGAACTTTTGTGGGGGAGGTACCTGAAGGAGTGGACCGATATGGCTTATCTTCGAACATGGACTATGTTTACACAAAATATTACGAAGGCCACATTTTGGACTGAATCGGCAGATCCGTTCGAGAGTTATCTTGCGTTCCAACCACTAAACACGGTCTCATAGGTTTTTTTTTTTGCAACTTTTGCCCCTAATAAAACTTGTACCGTCGTATGGAGGGCAGTGAATACATGTTGCTACAACGAAAGTCAAAACGACTCGAGGGCAGGTCCTAAACTGAACTTTTCCGAAATTTTGTGTGGGAGGTACCCGAAGGAGTGTATCGATTGAGTCCATATTGGAACCTCATCTAAGTCGGGTAAAAAATTCCACGATGTACAAAGTATGAACCAAATCGGTTCCTTCCTTCAAGAGTTATCGTGCGCACAAATTTTCCGAAAATTTTCGAACTTTGGGGGGGAGGTACCGAAAGCAGTGGACCGATATAACCCATCTTCGAACTTAAACTAAGTTTGGACAAAATATTACGAAAGCCAAGTTTTGGATTGAATCGATCCGTTTTAGAGTTATCGTGTCCTCCAGCCAGAAAGACAGGCGGGCGGACATGGCTAAATCAAATTGTCTGAAACACATTTCGTCCGAACATACTTATGGTCTAAAACCATTATTTCAATGAGGCACATTTGCAAAGTGTATATACCCTCGTTAGCATAAATGCTGAGGGTATAAAAATCGAACTAGCTGTATTTTGACATTTGAATATTCAGTGGTCACGAAACTTCTTTACTAAAAATCATTAACATATGCCCATGTTTATATTATCTAATTTAGGCATTTGGGTATCCATGGCCGAAAAAAGTTTCCACCTAGAATTGTGAAAGGAAACTAATTATTCCATTTTAATTAAGACTATTTAATGGTGGAGGGTATGAAAAGTACGGCCCGGCCGAACTTAACCTTTATGTACTTGTTTTACTTGTTTTTGTATTTTTATCACAATGATATAATTTTGTTCGTAAGCAAGTCCATGTCTGAAATTTCCAAAAAAAAACATCCTACGATAAGCAAGTAAATTGGCTGGTGTGCGCGATAACTGTCGAAAGGAGTGACCCCCAACGTTAGACCCTAGGACTATGTCTTCAAATTATTACGGTGCCCTTTGATGAGGGCCAAATGCTCTCCGTACTTTATCTCTCACCCCAGTGTGCGCCCATATGAAATAGGTTCCATATCACTGAGCTAATGTGAATCAAGGTATATTCATTGATGTGAGAAAAGTCTTCCTTAACCCTTCCGTGATGTTTATGGAAAGTAGGAAAATACATATATATGTATGTACATACTTATGGGCATATGTGTTAATTTTGAACATTTGTCACTTAACAATATCAACTGAAAATTGCTTTAAATTTCTCCAAAAAAAAGGGGAAACCCATTCAAACCCTCCCATATCAATGAAATACCACCAATATATTGCAATCAATTAAAGTCACCAATACGTTTGTGTGGTCCACAAACAATCGTTGAAAATTGACAGCGGTAAAATTCAATATTCAATTAAAAGATTTAATTTCAGATATAAAAAACGCCATCCAGCCTTTCTGCATTGCGGCAGACATCAATTTTTTTCGTCCAGATATTTTATTTCATTTAGCCAAAAAAGTAAAAATCGAATAAAACAACAGTTAGTGAAAACTCACGCACGAAATGGGATTGTTCAAATTCACAAACATTTAATATTTACTTCAATGAAAGGAAATGAAATAAAAAATATCTATAAATAAAATTGTTCTATGCAAACAGACACATTTTTGTCAGTTTTTTGTTTTTGCCCACCACACAATTGAAAAAGGCTTATGGTTTGTCATTTAAATTCCGTTCATTTTTTTTTTTTTTGAAAACTCAACGTGCTACAAAAAAAAAACAATTTAATCTATGCAATTATGGGAAAATTTATTAAAACTTTTCTTAAATTGAATTGTTTAATCATGGGATCTCTGAAAACAAAAACAAAACTATGTATATACCTGACATATGACTGTATTTACGTATATATGTAAATATGTGTGTATCTTTGTTATTATTGTATTAAATTTTCATTTATCAATGCTCATTTTAAATTCAGCCTTCGTAATAGATTAAAAAAATTGCAAGTAGTATTCAATTTCTAGCAGACGTGATGTAAAAATACACACACACATACTACCACATACAAACTCACCAATCGCCATTCGCCCTTAAAGCATTTAATCCCAAACACAATAACCAAAGTGAAAACTACATTTTGGCTCAACAAAGTCATTTTAATGCCATAAATCACAATTGTATTCGCAGCATAAGGGTATTAATGCTCTGATCATTACACCCCGTACTCCTGGCTGTTGTTGTAGCATAATATCCTTCCATTGGAGAACAACAAATGGTCATAAATGGTTGCATTCCGTTGCATTTCACTTCCAATGTCATCAACGAAATTCAGGCGGACGTAAATATGCAGATGTGGGTATTTGCCATAGGTTGTATTGGAAATTGTAATGTGTTGGGGGGGGGGCAGAGGTATAATATTAGAGTGTTCTTGGTGAAGAATCGAACCTAAAAATACGGACTTCAAGAAAAAAACATTATAACTTGCCTTGGTGTATGCTGTCTTGTACGCTGAACGACTGTTCAGGCTACAAAATAACAAAAAAAAAAAAACAAGTAATAAAGGGTTATAGTTCCAAGGAACTTCTTTTATATGATTGCGACATATTTTAGCCGTCCGGTCATACATACATACATAAGTTGATATACATGGTAACATACCAGAGATACAAAACATACATACATACTTTTTCGCTACATATTATTACAAAAGTTAGAAAATATCAGTCAGCTGTGCCGACGGAGATATACCTCGTCTCGGACACAACGTGTCTATGTTTTTTTTTTTTTTTTTTTTTTTAATTTTGGGCCAATTTCCCAAGGAGAATGGACTTTGAACCCCAAAAAAAAAATTACCGCCGTAACAAGGGCCATAAAGACAAAAAAAAATACAACAAAAAAATTAAATAATCCGAAACGAGTTCTTAAACGACACTCTTTCTAAAATTTGTGTGAGATGCACCCGAAGAAGTATCCCGATGTAGTCCATATTCGGACGTAATCCAAGTCTCTAAGAAATAATACGATGTACAAAATTAAGACCAAACCGGTTTCTCCCTTCGAAGGTTATCTAAGGCACTTGTCAGTTTAGTTGGCGTCGTTTCAGGAAGTATGGACTTGCCCCAAAAAAATTACACCGTCGTAAAAGGGGCCGCAACGCGAACATGTTTTAAATAAATTCAAAACGGTTCTAGAAGAGCTGTTGAACTATACTTTTTCCAAATAATATTTTCACATCCCCAGTTGGAAACAATTCAGTTAGTCCCTTCTGGAACTATCGTGCGAATAATCTTTGCGAAAAAATGAGAACTTTTGTGAAGGTAATTAACGGAAGGGGTAGATATGGTCCATCTTCGAACTTAAACTAATTCTTCGAGAGTTATCGTGCGCACCAGCCTGCCAGTCAGACAGACGGACGGACATGGGTAAATCGACTCCAAATTGTCTGAAATGGATTTCGCCCAAACATACTTGGGGTCTAAAATCATTATTTCGATAATCTCGTTGGCCTAAATGTTGATAGTTTTCGGTGATTTTTATCGAACCGATCAATGAAAAAAGGCCAATATTACTATTACATTACTTTTTACTAAAGGTATCACAAAAACTTCAAGACCCCGTACAGCATTGTAAGTCGTAACAATTTAAAAACCTGGCAATCCTTCTTTCATGATTTGAAAACTTTTCTATCATGATTGGACATTTTGTAACATGGAATATAAATGTAGTTCTTACTTACTTATTTAGCTGACCCATTACGGAACATTTGTTCCATAGACCAAACTAAGAAAAGATCTCCAATCCTCTCTGTTTTTCGCTTCGCTTTTTGGAATACCGCGCCTTTTCATTTCTTCATCCACTTGTATGCTCCATCGAAGCTTAGGACTCCCGATTCTGCGTGCACCGCCATGTGGCTCAAATTTATACGCCTTTTTAGAGGGTTCATCATTCTTTTTATATGGCCTAGCCAACGCAATCGCTGCATCTCGATACGTTTAACTATATTGATGTCGTTGTATAGCAGATACAGCCGTGGTTCATACGAAGTCGATAATCACCGTCAACGCAGATCGGTCCGTAGATCTTTCGAAGAATTTTTCTCTCAAACTCGCCAAGCACTGCCATGTCTGCTTGCGCAAGTACCCAGGCTTCGGAACCATACATCAGCACGGGTAGTATCAGTGTTTTGTAAAGCGTTATTTTAGTTTGACGAGTTGTGGCTTTGTTTTTGAAGTGCTTACTTAAGCCAATGTAGCATTTGTAGGCCAATACAATTCTTCTTTTTATTTCACAACTGATGTCGTTTGTTGTGTTTACGGCGGTGCCGAGGTATACGAAGTCTTTTACTACCTCAAAATTATAGGAACCAACTTCAACAGTTAATCTGATCTCAATGGACGCATTGCGCGTCGACACCATCAGCTTGGTCTTTTCGCCGTTTACCACCAGACCCACTTTAGCAGATTCTCCTTCGACCTTCATAAAGGTATCTGTTACTTCTTTTACTGATCATCCCATGATGTCTATATCATCAGCATAAGCAAGTAACATGTGCCTATTGGTGTAGATTGTGCCACTTCTTTTGACGTTTGCCTCTCGTATAACCTTTTCTAACAGGATGTTGAAAAGATCACACGAAAGGCTGTCTCCTTGCCTGAAACCTCTTTTGGTACAAAACTCTTCGGAGAGGTTCATTCCTATTTTAACTGAAGATCTTGTGTCAGTCATTTTACAAAGCCGAATGAGCTTTGCGGGGATACCAAATTCAGACATGGCTTGGAATACCTTTGAACGTAGCGGGCTGTCGAAGGCTGCTTTATAATCGACAAAATGGTGGTAGGTGTCGATCTGCATCTCTTGGGTATTATCCAGGGTAAATATCTGTTCAATGGTGGACTTGCCAGGTCTAAAGCCGCATTGGTATGGTCCAATTATTTCGTTGACCATGGGCTTTAGTCATTCGCACAATATCCCTGACACTATCTTGTAGGCGATAGGGAGAAGACTTATGCCCCTATAGGTGGAGCATAAAGTCGTATCTTCTTTCTTATGGACGGGACACAGGATGCTTAGGTTCCAATTGTCGTGTACGCGTTCTTCCTTCCAGATGGAGCTAACTAGCTGATGCATACACCTTATCAGCGTGTCGCCTCCGGTTTTAAACAGCTCGGCTGGTAGGCCATCAGCTCCTGCTGCCTTATTATTCTTCAGCCGGTTTATTGCTGTTTTTACCTCATATTGGTCGGGTGGTATACATTCAATACCATCTCTGGGATTGGATCTGTGGTATCTTCGTCGACTTCGCTACTATGGGATACCAACAGTTTGGAAAAACGCTCAATCCATATCCTTAGCACACTATCTGTATCAGTTACCAGATTACCTTGCTGGTCTCAACAGGAGGATGTGCCAGTTCCAAAGCCATCAGTTTGATGATTCACTCTTTGGTAGAATTTTCGGACTTCATTCTGTCTCCTGTACATCTCGATTTGTTCACACTCCCGCTTTTCCTTCTCTCTCTCCTTTTCCTTTTCTCCCGATACCTCTCTCGTGCGCTACGCGTTGCTACGGACTGTAAAGTAGCCCTATATGCCGCATTTTTCTCTTCGGTAGCAGCACGACACTCCTGGTCATACCGTGGATTCCTTGGTGGAGGTCTCTGGTATCCAAGTAATTATTTTGCGACTGTTTGCATAGAGTGGGCAATGTTTTGCCATTATCATTTGGGTCAGTTGAGTGGAATATTCTGTGGCTTACCGATGTGCAACTTCCGTGTTGTGTCTGTTCGCACTTTGTTTGCTACGTTTACTCTGGTACGTACCTTTGCTGCAACAAGGTAGTGGACCGGGTCTATGTTTGCACCTCGGAACGATCGTAAATCCAACACGCTTGATGCATGTCTTCCATGTATTACAACGTGATCAATTTTCCAATTTTCACACAATTCAGCCGCTAAAAACTATCTGATCATAATGTAAAATTGCAAGGTTCTTTTCTGTCATAAGCTCACACCATATTTAAAATTTCGCGCTGATCGCACTATGATTGCGACATACAGAGCAGATACAAATTCGGATAAAAATTTTGTTCCATTTCACCCCCTAGCGATCTATTCTGATGTGAATCCGATCTACATACCAAATTTCGGGACGATCGGTCCATAATTGCGACCTGTTGTTTGATTACAATTTATAATGGACAGACGGACACACGGGCGGACGGAACACATCGCTATATCGCTTTATCTCGTCGAGATATGTATGAAAAATGGTATATAAAATTGGGGGTCTACTACCAATATTTCGCGGTGTTACATGCATTTTTAGCAAAACAAACTTATAATACCCTTCCCACATTGTGAAGTAGGGTATAAAAAGACCTTCACCATAAACTTTGTATTCTGACCTTATAGGGAACAACTATTCTGTACGAGAGTGCCAATACCCTCAATTTTACGTGGAGAAGTTCTTTGTATAACCCCTAGGAACGCCAAATACCTAATAATATTATATCTATATACATATATATAAAATTCTCCTGTCACAGTGTTAGACTTTAAACTTTATGTGGAGGTTTTTGGTCTGAGAATAGGTTTTTAGCTATTTTTTATACTGGTCAGACCAGGATATCTCCCCCACAATTTTTTTAAGAAAACGTGAAATCCAAGGTATCTTTGAACGTATTGTTTAAAAATTGTTTGCAATGCTATGGTAATTACTGCTTTGCTCCTGAAATTTCACAGCAGAGGCGATGGGATTAGCAGGTTTTTACGTCGCATTAGATCTTTTCCTGCCGACGATGAACCACCATAATTTACAATGGATGATTTTGGGAATGTCATCGGGAACGCTAAGTCAAACAAAGCGTTGGGCCCTGATTGAATTTCCATGCAGAAACAGCTGGATGAGCCGGCAGTCGATTAGCTCACCCGTCGCTAGCCGTCCACATCGTTCCAGAGGTCTGGAAAATGGACAGGGTGGTACCGCTACTTAAGCCAGACAAGAATGCCTGCAAAGGTTAATCATATAGACCGAGTTCGCTTGAGGCTTTATTCCTCCCTAACGTCAGAAATACCTATCCGGTTGCCGATCATCACCATGAGTTCCGGAAGCAGCACAGATATTACAAATACCACAGATATTAATCGAAGACTCAAACAGAGCAAAACGTGTGATAGAACAGTAATGGTGATGCTTGACATATCAAAAGCCTTTGATACTGTCAAGATCTCCACACTGTGTGAGGACATCGAGCAGTGTACCCTCCGGCCAAGTTTGAAACGTTGGATAATCAATCATGTGTGTGGATGCCAGTCTTGCGTGAAATTCATGAAAAAGAAATTCAAGCCCCGCTGAGTGAAACAGGGAGTTTCACAAGGAGGGGTTATAAGGCCGGAACCTGTACCTCACCTGTATTCAACCCACTCCACAGGGCATTGCGATCGTAAGATACGTGGATGATTGTACGATCCTGGGTTCAGGTAGACAGAACGTTCGAAAATCCTTTTAGCGGCCCACGTTTTTGTAAATAACACTATGAAACACTGAAAATGCAAACAACTTCTAGTATGCATTTTTGGAAAGTACATATTGAGACTACAAAAACCCTAGTAGGGTAGGTCATATCCAGTTCGGATTTTATGGCCTCATCTAAACCGGGCCAAAACTACAGTTTTTTGCATATATCGGGCCTTTATCTCAGAAACTATTAGGAATTTGGCTTTGCTGTCTTTGGCAATATTGTAGCCCTAAACTAGTAGCAATTTGCTTTTGAACAAACCACATAAGAAAAACTCCATCTAGGGCATCGAAATCGATAAAATATAGAAAATTTTACATAATTGCTGAAATTCTGGTCTGTATCAGCTAAACTATTGGGAGTTGAACCAAGTAACCTTTCGAAAAAATATTCCAAATAAAGTTCTCAGCAATTCTTCAGAACACTCTGAAACTCTAAAATGCTTACTTCATGTTATTTCAGTGGTATTTTGCATCATATCTTTTATAACACTTGAAATACGGTTCACGCCAACAGTTTATTCTCGCATTTCGGATTTCAGCACATTATTGACAATAAATATTGTCGTTGAAAAATATGCTGAAAACAACGTGATAGAGGCATTTTACAACAATGACATGTTCTGAAGAGTTGTGTATTACATTCCAGCGAATATTTTTTCAAAAGAAAATATTAAGAAAAAGTTAACGATTTTGGAGACATCGTGCAAAATCTACACAAATTATGGAAATTTTGGATATTTTATAAAATTTGAGGTAATAAATGTAGTTTTTTGAGTTCATTATTTCTCCAAATATTTTATTCTTAACCTTATCTACAAATTTGCTTCAGAGGTCAATTGAAGATTCACATAAGTTTCAGGGATACAGCCCAGAATTTCTTTAAAAAGTCAATATTTAACCATGTATAGGTGGGGCCATAAAATCCAAGCTGGATCTGACACAACAAAATCCAACTAGGGTTTTTGTCGTTTGGGTCTGTACTTTCAAAAAATCCTAAGCTCGAATTGTTTGCACAAGATTACCTTAAAAATGTTGCGCAGTGTAACAATACCTCCATATTTTCGGTATTTTGAAAATTTTAGAGACACTTTTTAAGCGAACTACCTGTTATTTGATATTTGAAGTTCCCAGTGGTGATGAAACTTCTACTCCAAAACTGTCAACATAGGTACATGTTATGGTATTGTTACCCAATGATAGTATCTCGAGATTTTCGTTATTTTGGGGATTTTAGTTATTATTTCAGACTGAACTACTTGTAATTTGACATTTGAAGTTTCCTCCAGTCACGAAACTTCTCCACCAAAAATTGTCAACATATGTCCATTTTTCAGTATAGCTTCCTTAGAACCGTACCTCCCGGTTTTCGGTATTTGAGGAATTAAGCTAGAATTATTAACAGAACTAGCTGTAATTTGACATTTGAAGTTCCCTGCACTCACGAAACTTCTCCACAAACAATTGTCAACATACGTCCACATTTTGGCTTCCTTATAACGGTACCTCCCGATTTTCCGTATTTTGAGAGTTTTGGCTGCATTTTTTTTACCGAACTACCAGCTATTTGGCATTTGAGGTTCCCTGCTGTCACGAAAATTCTCTACCAACCATTGTCAATATAGGTCTATGTATTGGTATAGCCGCCATACAAAGATACCTCCCGATTTTAGGTATTTTGAGCATTTTACAAACATTTTTGACCGAACTACCTGCTATTTGACATTTGAGGTACCCAATGCCAGAAAAACTTATCTACCAAAAAAATTGTCAACATAGGTCCGTGTTTTGGTGTAGCCCCATATTTTAGGGTACTTCCCGATTTTCGGTATTTTGAGGATTTTGGCTACATTTTTTGACCAAACTCCCTGCTATTTAACATTTGAGATTCCCTGCAGTCACGAAACTTCTCTACTAACAATTGTCTACATTGGTCTATGTTTTGGTATAGTCGCCATATAAGGATACCTCCCGATTTTCGGTATTTTGATGATTTTAGCTAACATTTTTAACCGAACTAGCTGTAGTTTGACATTTGAGTTTTTCTTCTCCAGAAAAAATCGTCAACACGGTTTGATATATCCTCCATATTACAGTACCTCCCGATTTTCGGTATTTTGAGGATTTTAGCTACAAATTTTAACCGAACTAACTGTAATTTGACATTTTAGACTTTCAGTGGCCACAAAAACTTAACCACCAAAAATTTTTCAACAAAGATCCATGTTTTGTTGCAGCCCCCACATAAGGATACCTCCCGACTTTCGGTACTGCTAGGATTTTACCTACATTTTTTTTACCAAATTACCTGTAATTTGATATTAGAGGTTCCCAGTGATCACCAAAACTTTGAGGTACCCAATGCCAGAAAATCTTATCTACCAAAAATTGTCAACAGAGTTCCATATTCTAGTATAGCCCCCATATAACGATAACTCCCGATTTTCGGTATTTTGAGGGGTTTAGCTACATTTTTTGAATGTTATTTTACGTTTAAGGTTCTCTGCAGTCCCGAAATAGCTCTCTCTAAATTGTCAACATAGGCCTATTTTTTTCTATAGGCCCCATATATCGCTACCTCCCGATTGTAGATATTTTGAGGATTTTAGCTACATTTTTTTCCGAAATACCTGTAATTATACCCTACACCAGTGTGTGGGGAGGCTATTATAAATTGGTTTTGGCCAAAAAGTTTGTAACGCATCGAAATAATGGTCGTAGACCCATACTTATATATACCAAAATGACGTGAGTCGATCTGGCTATGTGTGTCCGTCCGTCCGTCTGTCCATCTAAACCTTGTAATCACGCTACAGGTAGTAATTTTGATCGGATCGTCACCAAAATTTGGGTGTTGATGAGGGAAGAAGAGGAAGAAGCCTATTGATTTTGGTGATGGTCGGATAATATTCAGGAGTTGGAATAAGCACAAAGCTTATGTGGAGAAAAGTCAACGTTTTTTTCTTATGCGAATATCTCCGCTTCTGGTAGGAGTATTCCAAAAGGAAAGCCCGTCAACGGAAGAAGAAAAGATCTCCTTTATATTGATGCAAAGTGTGATGGCGTCAGTGGGCAAACAACCGGTATAGAGCAAAAGTCAAAAATATATCCAATTTTTCCATTTTTGTAATCACGCTACAGGTTGAAATTTTGATCGGATAGTCACGAAATTTTGGGGGTAGATGGGGGCCCCATAGAGGAAGAAGCCTATTGATTTTGTGATAGTCGGATAATATTTAGGGGTCGGACTGGGGAAAAACTCATTTGGAGACAAATTCAAAGTTTTATTCTTTGTGAATATATCGGCTTCTAGTAGGGGTATTCCAACGGCAAATCCTGTCAATGGAAGAAGAAAATATTACCTTTACATTGGTGTAAACTAGGTTGGCGAAGGTGGTCAAACAAGGGAGATACCACAATAGTCGGTAATGCATCCAATTCTTCCATGTTTTGCAATCACGCTGCAGGTCGCAATTTTGATCGAATGGTCACACAATTTTGGTTGCTTATGGGGGTCCCACAGATAAAGTGGCATATTATGTTTGGTGGTAGTCGGATTATATTCCCTAAAAGAAATGTTTACCAGTGAAAAGCTTATGCACAGGGGTAGCGGTGTAGGGTATCACATGGTCGGCCCCGTCCCGACTTTAGCCTTTGCCCACTTATTTAACATTTGACATTTAACAGTAGCTACAATTTTCCCAGTGGTCACCAAAAATTGTCAACATAGGTCCATATTTATACCCTCAGCATTTATGCTAACGAGGGTATATACTCTTTCATACGGGCAAAATGTGCCTCATCGAAATAATGGTTTTAGACCCCAAGTATGTTTGGACGAAATGTGTTTCAGACAATTTGGAGTTGATTTAGCCGTGTCCATCCGTCTGTCTGGCTGGCTGGAGCGCACCATAACTCTCGAACGGATGATCCGATTTGGTTCAAATTTTGGCTTTCGTAATGTTTTGCCCAAATTTAGTTTAAGTTCGAAGATGGGCTATATCGGTCCACTCCTTCCGGTACCTCCCCCACAAAAGTTCGAAAATGTTCGGAAAATTTGTGCGAACGATAACTCTTGAAGGGAGTAACCGATTTGGTCCATACTTTGCCCATCGTAAAATGTGTACCAGACTTATATAATTTTTTAATATAGACTCAATCGGCCCACGCCTTCGGGTACCTCCCACACAAAATTACGAAAAAGTTCAGTTTAGGGCCATCTCTCGAATCGCTCTGATTTTTGTTTTAGCACCTGGTATTCACTGCCCTCCATACGACGGTACAAGTTTCATTAGGGGCAAGTCCATACTTCCTGAGAAAATAGCCTGAAAGTTGCAAAAAACCCCTATGACACCGTGTGAGGTGGTTGGAGCGCAAGATAACTCTAGAACGGATCTGCCGATTGGGTCCAAAAATTTGGCATTAGTAATATTTGGTCCAAACATAGTTTAAGTTCAAAGATAAGCCATATCAGTCCACTCCTTCAGGTACCTCCCCCACAAAAGTTCAAAAAATGTTCGGAAAATTTGTTCATACGGTAACTCTTGAAAGGTGTGGCCGATTTGGTCCATACTTTACACATCCTAATATATCTACTAGATATAGATCAGGTTCAAATATGGACTATATTTGTCCACTCCATCCGGTACCTACCACACAAAATTTGGGATAAGTTCACTTTAAGACCTGCTATCGAATCACTTTGATTTTTTTTTTTTTTTTTGAAGCAAGTTGCATTCGCTGCCTCAATTACGATGGTAAACGTTTTTTTCAGGGGCATACTTCTTGAGCAAACATCCCGAAGGTTGTAAAAACCCCCTATGGCACCCCTGTGGCTGGAGATCCACTTCCATAATGGTCAATGTAGATCCATTCCTTTTAGTATCTCCTCCGCAAAACTTTTGATCTCTAATCCTAATGAACACTTTTGTCTGTTCAAATTCCCAAAATTTTGAAAAACCCCTAAATACATACGTTGTTTGGGAAAAAATTGTTTCAATATATACAGGCTGAGGGTATATCACTGTCGGCAAAGCCGACTGATACTTTTTTACTTGTTTCATATAACACCTATATAACGGTACCTCCCGTTTTTGCTATATTTTTTTAAGGGTTTCGCAGTGGTCACCAAAACTTCTCCGACGAAAATTGTCAACATGTCAACATAGGTTCATGTTTTGGTTTAGGTCCAATATAACAGTAACACCAGATTTTAAGTATTTATAAATTTTTATGTAATTTTTTACTGAACTAGAGGTAGATTGACATTTGAGGTTCCCAGAGGTCACAAAACTTCTCCACCAAAAACTGTCAACACAGGTCCACACTTTAATATAACTCCCAAATAAAGGTGCCGATTCTAGACAATTTGAGATATATTTTTTGACCCAGTTTACGCATTTAGGATATTTGTGGTCATAAAATAGCTCCACCTAAAATTGTGGACAAAAAAAGTAATTAAGGATTCTTTACTTGTATGTTTTTTTTTTTTTTTGTACTATTCTATTATTATATTGTCAAACTAGTATATGAACACACATACACATATGTATGTATGTATTTTCACATGTAAATGAGATTTAAATTAATATAAATGCAAAAACACACAAATATTACTACTCTCTGAATTTGTATGCGTGATTTGTAGTAATACAAATGTGTGTTTACCAAATTCGCTGACTACCATTGCTTGCTTGCTTTTGGCAGTCGCTTACACCGAGGTGTTCGTTCTGTGTGTTAGCCCGTTAACATAATACATGTGTGAGCCACATGTATTATTGTATTAAAAAGTAATTTGCCTTAAATACCGGGCGTTAACGAATGGATTTATGACATGTAAATGACTTTGCCAACACACATGTTCACGTTTGTGTAAGTGTGTGCGTATTTATTGTATTTTAGCCACAAATGCATATTGAAAATTTTAAATTCAATCACAAATGTCGGAAACAGAAACCAGAAAAAATATAAGTGAACGTTATTCATTTTGAATGGATAATTTCAAGCACAACTAGGAGATGTGATGATTGGGTGAACTGATACAGTGAATTCCGTATAAATCATACGGTAATACAAGGAAAACTTCAAAAATGCCTAACAAATGCCATTTTAACTGCTTGGAGGATTAGCCTACGATAAATTTACCACACCACGGCAAAAATTCAATGTCTCCCCTTTAGAAAAATACCATTTCTTACGAACCTAACAGAACCAAAATGGAGACAAATGTTCAAGACTGTGGCCCCATTATTGAACCCATCGTTGCAAGCTGTCTGCCAACGTTTACTCCTTTTTATTCTTCTATATTTCAGAATCAAACTAAATAGTTGTTTGTGGTGATATTCTCTATTATAATGATAATGGAAACTCGTAATGTCTTCTTCTTTCAATCACGTCATCTTCCTACATTAGTAATAACAATTTCCCAAAACACTTTCGATTACACACAAAATTGCGATATGTCTGTACGGAAATTGTTCATGATACGACGACAGGTGACATTTGCAACATCAAGGAATGGAAAAATAACACATCATGAAGAATGCATTCAGTCTTACTACAATAGTGAACTTTAATTAGAATTCTGTGAAGATTCCCAATAACGCACACACACACATAAACTTTTCCTATTTAAACGTATTCATGGAAATCGTGTTACAGCTTCTTTCACAAACACAGAAGGTGAACTAAATACCAATAAAAGCAATTTGCTTTCACAAATTGTCTGGGTGTATATGGGAAACCCCAGCAATTTACATGTTGAACAAAACGGGCGGGAGCAAACATAGAAAGAAACAAAATGAACAACAAAAACAAAATATGCTTTAATACAGACGGCATGAATCGACTTTAATTGTGTCTATTTGTCATTAGACTGACAATCGGAATAAAAATTGGTACGCATTTTGATATACATTTTCTGAGATTATTGTATATACGAAGGATGCACGATAACTATCTGGCCTAACAATGAAAACACGAATATTTACCATCAAAAATAGTTTTATTGTTTTCTTAAGCATGGTTTATACACTTTTTCATGCGCCCAAACTAATTGTTGAAGCATTTTTTCAACTCCGATTGAGACACCCCCAAAACATGATTTTGAACGTTATATCGGCATCTTCTGACGACAGAAATCGTTGATCACGCCTTTTTATACCCTACACCACTATGTGGAGACCGGGTTTTGCCCAAAGTTTGTAACGTATCGAAATAATGGTCGTATACCCATATATATATATATATACACTGGCTATGTGTGTCCGTCCGTCCATCTGTCCATCTAACCCTTGTAATCACGCTACAGGTCGAAATTTTGATCGGATCGTCACCAAGTTTTGGATGTTGATGACTATTCATTTTGGTGATGGTCGGATTATATTTAGGGTTCGTAATGGGCAAAAAACTTATTTGGAGAAAAAGTCAAAGTTTTTTTCAAAACAAATATCTAAGGCTCTATAAGGGGTATACCAAAAGCAAAAGAAAGTAGAAAATATCACCTTTTTAACGATGTAAAGTTAATTGTCGTTGGTGGTAAAACAGCGAAGATATCACAACAGTCGCAAATTAATTAAACAGCTTTGGTTGGAGACCTTCCAAAAGCAAAGCCTGATTATGAAAGTAGAAAATTCCATCTTTGCAATGATGAAAAGTAGGTTGGCGTAAGTGGCTAAATAACAGAAATATTGCAATAGTCGGTAAAACATACCATTTTTGCATTTTCTTTTAAATCACGCTACACGTCTGATCGGATCTTTACAAAATGTTGGGGGTTGATAGGGGGTCTCACAGAGAAAGAAGCCTATTGATGTTGGTGATGGTCGGATAATAATAATGGGTGACGTAGGGGATGGAAGATACCAAGGAACGGTCCTGACCAGGATTTATCTTGGTCCCTCTTTCATCTCAAGTGGACACTAACCTCCCCGTGGTGTCACCTGGGGAACTGCCTTTAACACCCGTTAAAGGTAGTGAGCTAACATGTGCCGCGCGTTCACCCATAAGAACGTTAAAAACTTGGGTTTGGGCGTCGGGTTAGTAACCCTCCCCTAGAAAAAATAGCCTACTATGAAAAAACGAAAGAAAAGAAAAACAAACCCCTCTAAAGTTGACGAACCCCGCAAACGTTTTAAGGACCATGATCGATATTACTGCCATACAGGAAATACGATGGATTGGAAAAGGCGTCACAACAACACCTAAAGGTGACGCACTGTATTATAGCTGCCATGACGTAAAGCATGAGTTTGGTTGTGGATTCGTAGTTAGTCGGAGACTAAAACATCTTGTATCCAGCTTCACTCCAGTGAATGAAAGACTTGCTGCAATTCGAATAAAAGCTAAATTCTTCAACATCAGCTTAATTTGCGCTCATATTCCACTGAAGAAAAGGACAAACAGACCAAAGATATATTTTTCGAGCGCTTAGAAGAAACATATGACCGTTGTCCTGCCCATGACATTAAAATCATTCTAAGCGATTTTAATGCCAAAATTGGAAAGGAGAATATCTTTGGCCCAACAGTCGGGAAATTCAGTCTCCACAGTGAAACATCTAACAATGGTAAGAGGCTGATAGACTTTGCAGCTGCAAAAAACATGGTAGTTAGCAGTACCAGATTTAATCATCTCGATATTGATAAGGGCACCTGGCTGTCTCCAGATCAAAGAACAAGTAATCAAATTGATCATGTTGTGATAGATGGAAGACATTCATCGAGCGTGTTGGATGTACGATCGTTCCGAGGCGCAAACATTGATTCGGACCAATACCTTGTTGCAGCAAAGGTACGCACCCGCTTAAACGTAGCAAACAAAGTACGAACAGACACAACACGAAAGTTAGACATCGGTAAGCTGCAATCACAACAGATAGCCACAGCATATTCCACTCAACTAGCCCAATTGCTTAATCAAAGCACTCCTCATACCGATAACATTTCAGCGCAATGGCAAAGCATTGCCCACTCCATGCAAACAGCCGCAAAATCCATACTTGGATTCCAGAGACCTCCACAAAGGAATTCATGGTATGACCAGGAGTGTCGTGCTGCTACCGAAGAGAAAAATGCGGCATATAGAGCTACTTTACAATCCGTAGCAACGCGTAGCGCACGAGAGAGATATCGGGAGAAAAGGAGAGAAGAGAAACGTCTTTTCCGCAAGAAAAAGAGAGAAATGGAAAAGCGGGAGTGTGAAAAAATCGAGATGTACAGGAGCCAGAATGAAGTCCGAAAATTCTACCAAAGAGTGAAACATCAAACAGATGGCTTTGGTACAGGCACATCCTCCTGTAGAGACCAGCAAGGTAATCTGGTAACAGATACAGATAGCGTGCTCAGGATATGGAAGGAACATTTCTCCAATCTGCTGGTATCCAATAGTAGCGAAGACGATGATACCACAGATCCAATCCCAGAAAATGGTATAGTATGTATATCGCCCTGCCCAGATGAGGTAAAAACAGCAATCAACCGGCTGAAGAATAATAAAGCACCAGGAGCCGATGGCTTACCAGCCGAGCTGTTTAAAACCGGAGGCGACGCGCTGATAAGGTGTATACATCAGCTAGTTAACACCATCTGACAGGAAGAACTCGTACCCGACGATAGGAACCTGAGCATCCTATGTCCCGTCCACAAGAAAGGAGATAAGACTGTATGCTCCAACTATAGGGGCATACATCTTCTCCCTATTGCCTATAAGATCGTGTCAGGGATATTGTGCGAACGACTAAAGCCAATGGTCAATATAAATAATTGGGTCATACCAATGTGGCTTTAGACCTGGCAAGTCCACCATTGACCAGATATTTACCCTGCGGCAAATCCTAGAGAAGACCCAAGAGATGCAGATCGACACATTTCACCTTTTTGTCGATTATAAAGCAGCATTCGACAGTCCCCTCCGATCAAAGGTATTCCATGCAATGTCTGAATTTGGTATCCCCGCAAAGCTCATCTGGCTTTGTAAGATGACTTTAACTGGTACTAGGTCCTCAGTTAAAATTGGAAAGAACCTCTCCGAAGAATTTGGTACCAAAAGAGGTTTCAGACAAGGAGACAGCCTTTCGTGTGACCTATTCAACATCCTGCTAGAAAAGGTTATACGAGAGGCAAATGTCAAAAGAAATGGCAAAATTTACACCAATAGCCTCATGTTACTTGCCTATGCTTATGACATAGACATCATGGCACGATCAGTAAAGGAAGTAACTGATACCTTTAGGAAGATCGAAGCAGAATCTGCGAAAGTGGGTCTTGCGGTAAACGGCGAAAAGACCAAATTGATGGTGTCGACGCGCAAAGCGTCCATAGAGCTCGGACCAACTGTGGAAGTTGGTACCTACAATTTTGAGGTAGTTAAAGACTTCGTCTACCTCGGCACTGCCATAAACACAACAAACAACATCAGTTGTGAAATATAAAGAAGAATTGTATTGGCCAACAGATGCTACTATGGTTTAAGTAAGCAATTTAAAAACAAAGCCACATCTCGTCAAACAAAAATAACACTATACAAAACGCTGATACTACCCGTGCTAATGTATGGCTCCGAAGCATGGGTACTTGCGCAAGCAGATAAGGCAGTGGTTGGTGTGTTTGAGAGGAAAATTCTTCGAAAGATCTACGGGCCGATTTGCGTTGACGGTGAATATCGACGTCGTATGAACCACGAGCTATATAAGCTATACAAAGACATGAATATAGTTAAACGTATCGAGATGCAACGACTGCGTTGGCTAGGCCATATCATGAGAATGAGCGATGATGAACCCGCTAAAAAGACGTATGAATACATGCCACATGGCGGTGCACGCAGAATCGGCAGGCCTAAGCTTCGATGGAGCATACAATGGGATGAAGAAATGAAAAGGCGCGGTATTCCAAAAAGTCAAGCGAAAAACAGAGAGGAATGGAGATCTTTTCTTAGTTCGGTCTATGAAACAAATGTTCTGTAATGGGCCAACTAAGTAAGTAAGTGATGGTCGGATAATATTCAGGGACAGGAATGGGCAAAAAACTTATGTGGAGAACATTCAACGTTTTATTCATATTTGAATATCTTCGCTTCTAGCAGGCGTATTCCAAAAGGAAAGCACGTCAATGGAAGAACATAAGATTTCCTTTACACTGTTGCAAAATAGGTTGGTGTAGGTGGACATACAACGAAGATATCGCAAATATCGGTAATGCATGCAATTTTTTTTTTTTTTTTTTTGTTGGTAACCACGCTATGAGTCTCAATTTTGATAGGATTGTCACGATATTTTGGGCTCCCAGAAAGGCAGAAGCATATTGAGTTTGGTGACGGTCGGATAATATTCAAGAGTCGGAATGGGCAAAAACCTTATGTGGACAAAAAATCAAAGTTTTACTTTTATGCTAATATCTCCGCTTTTAGTAGTCCTGTTCCAAAAGGAAAGCTCTCCAATGGATGAGGAAAATATCACCTTTCCCGTTATTATACTCAGCATTTATGCTAACGAGGGTGTATACACTTTCACACGAGCACATTGCTTCATCGAAATAACGATTTTAGACCCCAAGTATGTTTGGACGAAATCCGTTTCAGACAATTTGGAGTCGATTTACCAATGACCGTCCGTCTGTCTGTCTGGTTGGTGAACGGATGAACCGATTTGGTCCAAATTTGACTTTCGTAATATTTTGTCCAAACTTAGTTTAAGTTCGAAGATGGGTTATATCGGTCCACTCCTTCCTGTACCTCCCCCACAATGAAAGTAGAAAATATCACCTTTTTAACGATGTAAAGTTGGTTGTCGTAGGTGGTCAAGCAACGAAGATATATATCACAATAGTCGGAAATTAAACCTAACTTTTCATTTTTGCGATTTTAGTTATAATGACAAATATCACAGCTTTGGTTGGGAACCTTCCAAAAGCAAAGCCTGACTATGAAAGTAGAAAATCCCATCTTTGCAATGATACAAAATAGGTTGGCGTATGTGGCCAAATAACAGAAATATTGCAATAGTTGGTAAAACATCCCAATTTTGCATTTTCTTTTAAATCACGGATCTTTAAAAAATGTTAGGGGTTGATGGGGGTCTCACAGAGAAAGAAGCCTATTGATGTTGATGATAGTCGGATAATAATAATGGGTGACGTAGGGGATGGAAGATACCAAGGAACGGTCCTGACCGGTTTTAACATGGCAAAGCCCAGGATTTATCTTGGTCCCTCATTCATCTCAAGTGGACACTAACCTCCCCGTGGTGTCACCTGGGGAACTGCCTTTAACACCCGTTAAAGCTAGTGAGCTAACATGTGCTGCGCGTTCACCCATAAGAACGTTAAAAACTTGGGTTTGGGCGTCGGGTTAGTAACCCTCCCCTAGAAAAAATAGCCTACTATGAAAAAACGAAAGAAAAGAAAAACACACCTCTCTAAAGTTTACGAACCCCGCAAACGTTTTAAGGACCATGATCTGCGAATCTGCACCTGGAATGTTCGCACTCTTTATAGAGAAGGTGCAGTCTTCGCATTGGCAGACGTACTTGAAAAGTACAAGGCCGATATTACTGCCATACAGGAAATACGATGGATTGGGAAAGGCGTCACAACAACACCTAAAGGTGACGCACTTTATTATAGCTGCCATGACGTAAAGCATGAGTTTGGTTGCGGATTCGTAGTTAGTCGGAGACTAAAACATCTGTTATCCAGCTTCACTCCAGTGAATGAAAGACTTGCTGCAATTCGAGTAAAAGCTAAATTCTTCAACATCAGCTTTATTTGCGCTCATGCCCTCACTGAAGAAAAAGAACGAACAGGCTAAAGATATATTTTACGAGAGCTTAGAAGAAACATATGACCGTTGGTTGCACTGCCCATGACATTAAAATCATTCTAAGCGATTTTAATGCCAAAATTGGAAAGGAGAATATCTTTGGCCCAAAAGTCGGGAAATTCAGTCTCCACAGTGAAACATCTGACAATGGTATGAGGCTGACAGACTTTGCAGCTGCAAAAAACATGGTAGTTAGCAGTACCAGATTTAATCATCTCGATATTGATAAGTAATCAAATTGATCATGTTGTAATAGATGGAAGACATTCATCCAGCGTGTTGGATGTACGATCGTTAGCCACAGCATATTCCACTCAACTAGCCCAATTGCTTAACGCGAGCACTCCTTGTCCCGGTAACATAACAACACAATGGCAAAATATTGCCCACTCCATGCAAACAGCCGCAAAATCCATACTTGGATTCCAGAGACCTCCACAAAGGAATTCATGGTATGACCGGGAGTGTCGTGCTGCTACCGAAGAGAAAAATGCGGCATATAGAGCTACTTTACAATCAGTAGCAACGCGTAGCGCACGAGAGAGATATCGGGAGAAAAGGAGAGAAGAGAAACGTCTTTTCCGCAAGAAAAAAAGAGAAATGGAAAAGCTGGAGTGTGAAAAAATCGAGATGTACAGGAGCCAGAATGAAGTCCGAAAATTCTACCAAAGAGTGAAACATCAAACAGATGGCTTTGGTACAGGCACATCCTCCTGTAGAGACCAGCAAGGTAATCTGGTAACTGATACAGATAGTGTACTCAGGATATGGAAATAACATTTTTCAAAACTGTTGGTATCCAATAGCAGCGAAGTCGACGAAGATACCACAGTCCCAATCCCAGAAGATGGTATTGAATGTATACCGCCCAGCCAAAATGAGGTAAAGACAGCAATAAATCGGCTAAAGAATAATAAGGCAGCAGGAGCCGATGGCTTACCAGCCGAGCTGTTCAAAACCGGAGGCTACACGCTGATAAGGTGTATTCATCAGCTAGTTAGCACCATCTGGCAGGAAGAACGAGTACCCGACGATTGGAACCTGAGTATCCTGTGCCCCGTCCACAAGAAGGGAGATAAGACTGTATGCTCTAACTATAGGGGCATAAGTCTACTCCCTATTCCCTACAAGATCGTGTCAGGGATATTGTGCGAACGACGTAAGCCAATGTGGCTTTAGACCTGGCAAGTCCACCATTGACCAGATATTTATCCTGCGGCAAATCCTAGAGAAGACCCAAGAGATGCAGATCGACACATTTCACCTTTTTGTCGATTATAAAGCAGCATTCGACAGTCCCCTCCGATCAAAGGTATTCCATGCAATGTCTGAATTTGGTATCCCCGCAAAGCTCATCTGGCTTTGTAAGATGACTTTAACTGATACTAGGTCCTCAGTTAAAATTGGAAAGAACCTCTCCGAAGAATTTTGTACCAAAAGAGGTTTCAGACAAGGGACAGCCTTTCGTGTGATCTATTCAACATTTTGCTGGAAAAGGTAATAAGAGATGCAAATGTCAAAAGAAATGGCACAATTTACACTAATAGCCTCATGTTACTTGCCTATGCTGATGACATAGACGTCATGGGACGATCAGTAAAGGAAGTAACTGATACCTTTAGGAAGGTCGAAGCAGAAAGTGGGTCTGGCGGTAAACGGTGAAAAGACCAAATTGATGGTGTCGACGCGCAAAGCGTCCATAGAGCTCGGACCAACTGTGGAAGTTGGTACTTACAATTTTGAGGTAGTTAAAGACTTCGTCTACCTCGGCACTGTCATAAACACAACAAACAACATCAGTTGTGAAATATAAAGAAGAATTGTATTGGCCAACAGATGCTACTATGGTTTAAGTAAGCAATTTAATAACAAAGCCACATCTCGTCAAACAAAAATAACACTATACAAAACGCTGATACTACCCGTGCTAATGTAAGGCTCCGAAGCATGGGTACTTGCGCAAGCAGATAAGGCAGTGCTTGGAGTGTTTGAGAGCAAAATTCTTCGCAAGATCTACGGGCCGATTTGCGTTGACGGTGAATATCGACGTCGTATGAACCACAAGCTATATCAGCTATACAAAGACATGAATATAGTTAAACGTATCGAGATGCAACGATTGCGTTGGCTAGGCCATATCATGAGAATGAGCGATGATGAACCCGCTAAAAAGGCGTGTGAATACATGCCACATGGCGCTGCACGCAGAATCGGCAGGCCTAAGCTTCGATGGAGCATACAAGTGGACGAAGAAATGGAAAGGCGCGGTATTCCAAAAAGTCAAGCGAAAAACAGAGAGGAATGGAGATCTCTTCTTAGTTCGGTCTATGGAACAAATGTTCTGTAATGGGCCAACTAAGTAAGTAAGTGATGGTCGGATAATATTCAGGGACCGGAATGGGCAAAAAACTTATGTGGAGAACATTCAACGTTTTATTCATATTTGAATATCTTCGCTTCTAGTAGGCGTATTCCAAAAGGAAAGCACGTCAATGGAAGAACATAAGATTTCCTTTACACTGTTGCAAAATAGGTTGGTGTAGGTGGACATACAACGAAGATATCGCAAATATCGGTAATGCATGCAAATTTTAATTTTTTTTTTTTTTTTTTTTGGGCTCCCGATATTTTGGGCTCCCAGAAAGGAAGAAGCATATTGAGTTTGGTGACGGTCGGATAATATGCAAGAGTCGGAATGGGCAAAAACCTTATGTGGACAAAAAATCAAAGTTTTATTCTTATGCTAATATCTCCGCTTTTAGTAGTCCTGTTCCAAAAGGAAATCTCTCCAATGGATGAGGAAAATATCACCTTTCCCGTTATTATACTCAGCATTTATGCTAATTAATGCATTTGGTGCCATCGTGGTGCAATGGTATGCACGCCCGCCTTGCACGCAGAAGGTCGGGGGTTCGATTCCCCGGCCAAGCAACATCAAACATTTTTCAACGGTGGCAAAATACCCCTTAGTAATGTTGGCGACATTTCCTGAGTATTTCAGCCTTGAAAAACTTCTCCACAAGTGGTGTCTTAAGACACGCCGTTCGGAAACAGTAGGTCCCATACACTAGGGTTATGACTTTTTTACAACCTCATATCCCTGTATCATAGCTTGATGAGTTTTGCCATAAGATTACATAAAATCTTAAATATAAAGTGATAAAAACCTCACGCACAAAATGATTTTAAAATTTGAATTTATCAAAATTATGGACAATTTTTTGAAGTCACTGAAAACAGATATATAATTGAAAATAAACTTTAGAGCCACATGAAATAGTTAAAATGACATAAAATTTATTTCTCAATATTTTTCTTCAATTCTGAGAATCGTAAAAATGTCGTAAACGCTTTAATTCAAAAATATAATTTTTTAACAAAAAATTTTAAATTTTTTCAAAGTGACTTTTTTCGCGACTTGTTTTCATATTTGAATTAAATTAACGTTATTATAGTTATTAGTAGGCTTATATTTATTAATTTGTGCAACAAAAAATAATTTTTTGAAATTTTTTTTTTCATTTCATATATTTTTTCAAAAAATTATTTCTTTAAAATCGATTTTTGCGTGAACTTTTTTTATATTTCAATGGAATAAACGATAGCATAGTGATTAATAGGCAAAAGTTCATTCATCCCTGCTACAGGAAATCATTTTTGAGGAAAAATGTCAAAAAGTCATAACCCTAATATACACTTTCATACGGGCACTTTCATACAAGCACATTGCTTCATCGAAATAATGATTTTAGACCCCAAGTATGTTTGGACGAAATTCGTTTCAGACAATTTGGTGTCGATTTAGCAATGGCCGTCCGTCTGTCTGTCTGGCTGACTTGTGCGCACGATAACTCTCGAACGGATGAACCGATGATGAACCAAAATTTGGCTTTCGCAATATTTTGTCCAAACTTACTTAAAGTTCGAAGATGGGTTATGTCGATCCACTCCTTCCGGTACCTCACCCACAAAAGTTCGAAAATGTTCGGAAAATTTGTGCGCACGATAACTCTTGAAGGGAGTAACCGATTTGGTCCATATTTTGCACAGCGTGAAATTTCAACCAAACATATATGAGGTTCAAATATGGACTCAATCGCCACGCCTTCGTCCCACACAAAATTTCGGAAATGTTCAGTTTAGGATCTGTTCTCGAATTATTTTGATTTTTGTTGTAACAACTTGTTTTGTATCCCCATACAGCAGTACAAGCTTTATTAGGGGAAAAACCATACTTCCTGAGAAAATAGCCTGAAAGTTGCAAAAAAAACTCCTATGACGCCGTGTGTAGTGGTTGGAGCGCAAGATAACTCTCGAACGGATCTGCCGATTCGATCCAAAATTTGGCCTACATAATATTTTGTCCAGACTTAGTTTTAGTTCGAATATAAGCCATATCGGTTCACTCCTGCATGTACCTCCCCCACAAAAGTTCAAGAATGTTCGTAAAAATTGTGCGCACGACAACTCTTGAAGCGAGGGACCGATTTGTTTCATACTTTCCGCATCCTAATTTATTTGTAGATCAGGTTCGAATATGGACTATATTTGTCCATTCCTTCGGGTACCTTCCACACAAAATTTCGGATAAGTTCACTTTAAGACCTGCTCTTGACAAACTTTGATTCCTGTTGAAACGACTTGCAATCGCTGTCTCAATTACGACGGTAAGAGTTTTTTAGTGGTCCATGCGTGGTTTTTTAGTCCATGCTTCTTGGGAAAACGGCCCGAAAGTTGTAAAAAAACCTCTATGGCTCCATATGTAGTAGCTGGAGAGCACAATAACCGATCAACCGATTTGGTCCAAATTTTGGCTTCGTCATATTTCGTCCAAACTTTGTTTAACTTCTAAAATTGCCCATATCGGTCCTCTCCTTGGGATACCTTCCTCTCAAAAGTTCAACATTTGTGTCCAAGTTTCTTTGTGGTCCTGTTTACAGCAATTTTAAGTTTTCCGTGGACAAGTCCATGCTTCCTGGCTTACTGGTACAACAGTTGTGCGATAACCCACTGAAATGCCTAGCGGGCGCAATATCTATCGAAATGATATGACTCTCAAAATAAGATCCACTTCCGTAATGCACTCCTCCGCAGCACTTTTAAACTTTAATCCTAATCCACATTTTTGTCGGGAAGTTCAAATGTCCAACGAAGGCGACAAAATTCTGAAAAGACCCTATATACATTCGATCTGTCCGTAGATGGAAGTTCCAATTCACATAGGCTGAGGGTATACCTCTGTCGGCCAAGCCGACTGATACGTTTTTACTTGTTTATTTGAATTGTACTGACGAGTATCTCAGCTTTGGTTGAATGCGTTTCAACAATGAATATATGTTCCCGATAGCTTTACCAAAATTGGTGAAATGCTTGTGATGTTGAAAAAGACTCTGGGATATCCCAATTTCCAATTTATGCAATTTTGTTTCCATGTAAGATATTTCTGCTTCTGTTGGACATATTATAAGGAGAGAGTTTGATCATAAAACTGAACCATTTGAGCTTTAAATTAATACAAAATGTGGCATTTATGGTAATATATTATAATATTTTAAAGTTTTTACTTTAATAACAAATACTTCTGCTTCTATTTGGTGTATTAAAGATTAATCAAGAAGACCAGCAAAGCTTTCAATCATTACCAAGTAGATGTCGCCAGATAGGTAAAAGCGTTAGTATCTCCCTAAAAAATGTTTACGAGTGAAAAGCTTATGCACAGGGGTAGTGGTGTAGGGTATCACATAGTCGCCCGTCCCTACTATAGCCTTTTCTCACTTGTTTCTTGATATGCTGGAATCAAATAAAGTCATTGGATCCTTAGTCTGGGCTGCACGGCCGATGAATTGTGGAATTGATTCCACGTTTTGTCCGGTCAAACAGGCGCTGTTTCAAATCGATGTTTGCGAGCTCACATTGTCATGATGCAGAACGATTCGTCTTCTCTTGTTCGTTTTTCGAATTTCTCAGGAGACTTCATGCAAATTTAAGCCGTGTGTGAGCGGATAATGCAAGATCGCCATGTTATATACCGTGAGATAGAGGCATCCCAGGGCATTTATTCCATCAACTAACATTCGATACTGCATGAACACTTGGCCACTAAAATGAATTTTTCTCGTTAGATCCCGGAAAATTGGTCAATCGCTCAAAAAGATGATTTTGTGGATTGGTGCAAAGACATCGTGAATAAAAACGATCGTTGTGCTTTAAACAGCGTTTATAAGATCGTCACAGACGATGAATCTTGGATCTATGCTTAGCTTCCCGAAACGAAACAGGAATCTACCATTTAGGTCTTTGAAAACGAGTCAACTCCAACGAAAGTTGTTCATGTAAGAAGCATTTCGAAGCAAATGGTCGTCTGTTTCTGCGGCAAAACTGGCTGTGTGGCGACTATACAGCTTGAGAAACGTAAGACTGTTAATTCTGAGTGGTACACTACAAAACGGATTAAACAATTGGTTTGTGAGCTACTTAAGAAAACAATAAAACTATTTTTGTTAGTAAATATTCGCGTTTTCATTGTTAGGCCAGATAGTTATCGTTCAGCCATCGTATAATGCTATAGGTCGGTCTGTGGTAACCTACGGTGCTCTTGAAGCAACTGTAAATGAAAGCTGCTTATATCTGGGCAGTTTTTTCGAATTCTGAAACTATAATGTTCATAGATGAAAAAATCAAAAAACAAAACATCACAGGATCGCTTTTTGAATAAATCGCGATCCAAGTTGACATTTTTAGGGGTTTTTAAGGTTTTCACGATTTTGCTTGGAAACTGCAAGTTTTATCGATATGGGACGAAAGAAAATATTGTAGCTATGAAAATTCTCTACAAAATTGGTTTGGTGGAATTTATGTGTCCAGAATTTATATTCTTTATGACAAGAGCTACAACTTTGCCTCCATGATCAAATTAAAATTCTTCGCAGTTTAGAAGATATGCGCCTGCCAAAATGCTCACTTTTGACTTCATTTTTAAAGGATATTTTTGATATCCTTTTTATCTTGGAATTCAATAATATATAATTATTATATAAAACCTATACTCTCCTCTTTAATATGACACCAATACCAGCATCGTACGACGAGTACACGTATTTAAAATATTTTTTTTTGAAAAATGTTGACCTTTGAAATTTGTTTGACATCTAAAAGGTCAAAACGATAAGAAAACGAAAAATTAAAAATGCCATTTTACTCCATTTTGCCTATATTTTCAAACGTATATAGTCCGGTTCAAGTGAAATTTTGGCTGTCGGACAGTGTTAGGTGATTCGATCGAGAATTTGCCCGTGAATAAGTTTTCGACACATTAAAAAAACGGCATGACAAGTCTCGATCGAAAACGTTCAAGCAATGTTATCGATTTTTATGATAGTAACCGGTAATCGATAAGGTAATACTCAGGGAATATTATGAAGGTAGACATCAAAAAATGTGTTTATTTTAAAACAAAAAAAATAAAAAACAAAATTTTGAATGAAAAAATGTAAGTATTTGTGGAATTTGTTGAACAATACATTGAATAATAATTTCGAAATGAAGTAGTGCTAAGAAAATAAGAAAACAAGTAAAAAAGTATCAGTCGGCTTTGCCGACAGAGATATACCCTCAGCCTGTGTATATTGAAACAATTTTTTCCCAAAATACGTATGTATTTAGGGGGTTTTAAAAATTGTTGGTGGTTTGAACAGACAAAAATGTTGATTAGGATTAAAGATCAAAAGTTTTGCGGAGAAGATACTAAAAGGAATGGATCGACATTGACCGTTATGGATGTGGATCTCCAGCCACTACATATGGTGCCATAGGGGGTTTTTACACTTATCGGGCTGTTTGCTCAAGAAGTATGGACTTGCCCCTAAAAAACTTTTACCGTCGTAAATGAGACAACGAATGCAAGTTGCTTCAAAAAAATTCAAAGTGATTCGATATCAGGTCTTAAAGTGAACTTATCCGAAAATTTTGTGTGGGAGGTACCGGATGGATTGGACAAATATAGTCCATATTTGAACCTGATCTATATCTGGTAGATATATTAGAGTTACCGTGAGAACAATTTTTCCGAACATTTTTGAACTTTTGTGGGGAAGGTACCTGAAGGAGTGGACCGATATAGCTTATCTTCAAACTTAAACTATGTTTGGACAAAATATTACTAAGGCCACATTTTGGACCGAATCGGCAGATCCGTTCGAGAGTTATCTTGCGCTCCAACCACCTCACACGGTGTCATAGAGGTTTTTTCTCAACTTTCATGCTATTTTCTCAGGAAGTATAGACTTGCCCCTGATGAAACTTGTACCGTATGAAGGTCAGTGAATACAAGTTGCTAAAAAAAAATCAAAGCGGTTCGAGAGATGGCCCTAAACTGAACTTTTCCGAAATTTTGTGTGGGAGGTACCCGAAGGAGTGGACCTATTGAGACCATATGGGAACCTCATATTACTCTGGTAGAAAGTTTACGCTATACAAAGTATGGACCAAATCGGTCACTCCCTTCAAGAGTTATCGTGCGCACAAACTTTCCGAACATTTTCGAACTTTTGTGGGGGAGGTATCGGAAGGAGTGGACCGATGTAGCTCATCGTCGAACTTAAACTAAGTTTGGGCAAAATATTACGAAAGCCAAAATTTGAACCGAATCGGTTCATCCGTTCGAGAGTTATCGTGCGCTCCAGCCAGCAGGACAGACAGACAGACGGACGGACATGGCTAGATCGACTCCAAATTGTCTGAAACACATTTCGTCCAAACATACTTGGGGTCTAAAACCATTATTTCGATGAGGCACATTTTCATCGTATCAAAGTGTATATACCCTCCTTAGCCTAAAGGCTGAGGGTATAATTATTTATGTTTACAAAACCTTTTTGACATTGTTGTAACAGATTGGTAATACATCTACCTTAATAGTTATCTCTCGAAATAAATGAGAGAGAAATTGGTGGGGTTTTTGCTTAGCCTCTCCGAGAGATTCATTCCTTTGGTAAACGAGTAATTTCTCGCAAATTTATGCTCAATAACTCGATAATTTTACTCGATAACGAATGTTGTCATCCCAACTTTGAGTACTCGGTTCGAAACCACACGATATCGAATCACATAATTAGGCCCCAGAGTAGCTTTGGCTCAACTATGGTCGGAATGGTGCAGCCGTCCAAATTCCTTTAGGACAAGGATCCATGACACCGTGCAAAATATCTGCCCAGCATAAGGCACAGACCCGCACGACTCACTGTACCTTTTCAACAGCACTGCCAAGCCTACTCGACAAACTAGAGCTGGCAAAAAATCGATGGCACTATCGATTGTATCGATTATTTCTTAAAAATTCAATATCGATAGATAGTTTTGCCTATCGCTATTATCGGATTAAAAAATGCTAATTAAAATCTATTGAAATGAACAGAAATAACGCGGTTCTTCGGTTTTGTGGATGAGAGAAAAAAGTCCGTAGTCACACGTACAAATTTTTCGGAAAAGTAAATTGTATTTTTGTGACTTTTGTGCAAAATATCAACAAAAGCGTAGACATTTCCGCAATTTTATACCCTCCGGCTGTTGAAATCAAGATACAGCTCGTAATTTCTATACCCCCAGCATTTATGCTAACGAGGGTGCCTCATCGAAATAATGGTTTTAGACCCCAAGTATGTTTGGACGAAATGTGTTTCAGACAGTTTGGAGTTGATTTAGCCATGTCCGTCCGTCTGTCTGTCTGTCTGTCTGGCTGGCTGGTGCGCACGATAACTCTCGAACGGAGCAACCGATTCGGTTCAAAATTTGGCTTTAGTAATATTTTGCCCAAACTTAGTTTAAGTTCGAAGATGGGTTATATCGGTCCACTACTTCCGGTACCTCCCTTACAAAAGTTCGAAAATATTCGGCAAAAATGTGCGCACGATAACTCTTGAAGGGAGTAACTGATGTGGCCCCCACTTTGTAAATCGTGAAAGTTCTACCAGACTTAGATGAAGTTTTAATATGGACTCAATCGGTCAACTCCTTCGGGTACCTCCCACACAAAATTTCGGAAAAGTTCAGTTTAGGACCTGCTCTCGAATCGCTTTGAATTTTGTTGTAACGATTTGTATTAGCTGTCCCCCATACGACGGTACAAGTTTCATAAGGGGCAAGTCCATACTTCCTGAGGAAATAGCCTGAAAGGTGGAAAAAACCCTATGACACAGTGTGTAGTGGTTGGAGCGCAAGATAAATCTCGAACGGATTTGCCAATTCGGTCCAAAATTTGGCCTTCGTAATATTTTGTCCAAACATAGTTTAAGTTCGAAGATAAACCATGTCGGTTCTCTCCTTCAGGTACCACCCTCACAAAAATTCAAAAATCTTCCGAAAAAATATGCGCACGATAACTCTTGAAGGGAGTGACTGATGTAATCCATACTCTGCACATCCTAATATATCTACCAGTTATAGATCAGTTTCGAATATGGACTATATTTGTCCACTCCTTTGGGTACCTGCAACACAAAATTTCGGATAAGTTCACTTTAAGACCTGCTCTCGAATCACTTTGATTTTTGTTGAAGCGATTTGCATTCGCTACCTCCATTACAACAGTAGAAGTTTTTTCAGGAGCAAGTCCATATTTCTTGGGAAAACATCCCGAAAGGTGTAAAAAGCCCTATGTTACCATATGTGGCTCTCGAACTGTTCTACCGATTTGGTCAACATTTGGTCTTCGTCATATTTTATCCAAACTTAGTTTCATGGGGCAATACCGGTCCCCAACTTTCGGTACTTCTCCCCAATATTTAAGAAATGTCACTAAAATGTTAGGACGATATCACTCGAATGGTGCAACCAATTTGGTCCAAACTTTGGATCTCCTAATATTTTGTCAAAATTTAGTTTAACATCGGTCCTCCCTAAGGGTACCTCCCCCACAAAAGTTCAAGATTTGTGTTAATTCCTAATCCACATTTTTGTCGGCAAGTTCAAATGTTGAAAAAGGGCCACACAATTCTGAATAGATGCTAAATACATTCTATCTGTCCGTAGATGAAAGTTTCAATTCACATTGGCTGAGGGTATACCTCTGATGGCAAAGCCGACTGACACTTTTTTACTTGTTAAGATAGAGCTTTGTAATTTGGTATAGAAGTTTCTATTACTCCTAGGATGATTGGAATTGCAAATGGGCTATATCGGTCTTCGTTTTGATATAACCCCCATAGGATGGTACCACCAGATTTTCGGTATTTTGAAAGTTTTAGGCTCATTATCGCACCGTAATGGCTGAAATTCGGTACATAATCTTCGTTGGGGGTATAAAACTTTCCCTCAGAAATTTGTCGGTATAGGTCCACGCCTTCATATTGCCACCATAGAACGGTACCTTCCGATTTTCGGTATTTTGAATGTTGTGGCCACAATGATCCACTGAAATGGCTGAAATTTGGTATTTAGTCTTCGTTGGGGGGTAAAACACTTTCTCCCAGAAACATGGATGTCCACACCTTAGTATAGCCCCCATAAAACGGTACCTCCCCATTTCCGGTATTTTGAAGGTTGTGGCCTTAATATTCCACCGAAATGGCTTAAATTTGGTATTTGGTCTCCATTTAGAGTATGAAAGTTCCCCCCAGAAACTTGTCGGTACAGATCCACGTCTTAGTACAGCACCCACAGAACGGTACCTCCCTATTCCGGTATTTTGAAGGTTGTGACCTCAATATTCCACCGAAATGGCTGCAATTTGGTATTTGGTCTTCATTTGAGGTACTAAATGTTCCATATGAAATTTGTCGGTATAGGTTCACGCTTCAGTATAGCCCCCATAGAACGGTACCTCCCTATTTCTGGTATTTTGAAGGTCGTGGTCTCAGTATTCCACCGAAATGACTGACATTTAGTATTTGACCTTCTTTTGAGGTATTAAACGTTCCATATGAAATTTGTCGGTATAGGTCCATGCCTTTATATAGCCCCCATAAGGGGTACCTCCCGATTTTCGGTATTTTGAAGGTTGAACCCACCGAAATGGCTGTAATGTGGTATTTAGTCTTCGTTGGAGGTAAAAGTTTTCTGACTGAAATTCGTCAGTATAGGTCTACGTTTCGATACAGCCCCCATAGAGCGATACCTCCCGATTTTTGTAACTTTGAAGGATGTGGCGTCAATATCCCACCGAAAGACTAAAAGTTGTTATTTAGTCTTCCATGGGGTTATAAAATATTTCAGAAAAGAATTAAAAGTACAGGCCCGCGGATACCTATATTCCCTATAGAAGCGTACCTCTTGATTTTCGGTATTTAGAAGGTTTTACTGAAATATCGGAAATTAGGTATTTAGTCTTCTTTGAGTCTAAAAACTTTCCTCCAGAAATTTGTAGGTATATATACCGATTATTTGATATAGCCCCCACAGAACGGGACCTCCCGAATTTCGGTATTTTGAATTTCGGTATTGTTTTACCGAACATGCTGAAATTTGATAGTTAGCCTTCTTCATAAACGAAAAGAAACTAATTGTTCCATTATACTTTAATACGAGGGCTGCACGAAAACTACCTGGCCTATGCATTTTTTGTTGGAAAGTTTGACAGTTTTAGCCTAGACTTACTCAGGTCAGTTTGTCGTACGACCATTTTATGTGTTGTTTTGAGTGACTAGAAAAAAAACACTTTGCAAAAAAATGGAATTTACTTGTGAACATTTTCGTCCAAGATTTTTTCACAAATTTCGATGCGGATAATCACCGCAAGAGTGTATCGATCAAATAAAATCTTTGTATGTCGATAAAGGAACATGCTTTAGGACTATGAAAAACTGGTAAAATGAATCAACCGTGGTCTGCACTCGCAAAAAAAACGAAGGTTTTGAGGGTCGCCCAAAATCGGTCGTTGTGCCAGAAAACAAGTAAGAAAGTATCAGTCAGCTGAGCCGACAGAGATATACCCTCAGCCACGTACCCGAAGAAAAAAGTTAACACAATACTTCTCTAGGTTTTTTAGCTGTTGGGAAAATTTCCAGGATGGAAAGGACCGAAAAAAACTACATGTTGCAACAAAATTCAGAATGATCCAAGACGAGTGCATTTTTTCCAAACTTTGGGTAGGGTGTACCCATAGGAGTGATCCGATGTAGTACATATTCGGAACTAATACAAATCTGTAGGAAATATTTTTTCCTTTATTAGTCTATGGATATTTTCCTTACAGACTATATAATTAAATATGTTGTACTTAATTTTCTGAATTTAAATATATTACAATTTTACTTTTCAATTTACAAAGTTTGAGCTAAATCGATTTCTCTCTTAAAGGGTTATTTTACACATTAGCCAGTTTAGGTGGTGCCGGTAGGATTTTTTGGACCGTTTTGGGTCATTATCTTTCCCAGAAAAAAAATTACAACGTCGTAACAGGGACCGCAAGTGCAACCTGCTGCGTCACAAATTAATAAGATCAGAGAGGAGTTGTTAAACTATACTGGACCGATATGGTCTATCTTCGAATTTAAACTAAGTTTGGACAAAATATTGAAAGACCCAAAATTTTAACCAAATATGTTGATCCGTTCGAGAGTTATCGTGCACTCCAACTACGACACATGGTATTATATGGGTTGTTTGCAGTTTTCGTGCTGATTTCTGAGGATATATGGACTTGCTCCTGAAAAAAACTATATCGTCGTAATGGGGATAGTGAATACAAGTGGCTGCAACAAAAATCAAAGCGATTCGAGAGCAGGCCTTAAACTGCACTTAAGCAAAATTTTGTGTGGGAGGTACCCGAAAGAGTGAACCAATAGGGTCCATATTGGAACCTCATCTATGTCTGGTAGAAATGTCACGATGTGCAAAGTATGGACTAATTCGGTTACTCCCTTCAAGAGTTATCGTGAGGACAATTTTTCAGAACATTTTTGAACTTTTGTGGGGGAGGTACCTGAAGGAGTGGACCGATATGGCCCATCTTCGAACTTAAATCAAATCTGGACAAAATATTTCGATACCCAAAATTTGAACCGAATCGATTGATCCGTTCGAGAGTTATCGTGCGCACCAGCCAGCCAGACAGACAGACGGACAGACAGACAGACGGACGGACGGACATTGCTAGATCGACTGAAAATTGTCTGAAACGGATATCGTACAAACATACTTGGGGTCTAAAACCATTATTTCGATGAGGCACATTTTTGGCCGTATGAAAGTGTAAATACCCTCTTTAGCCTAAAGGCTGAGGGTATAAAAAATATGCCGTGCCTGAACGGATAATGTGAGATCGCCATGTTAAATACCGTGAGATAGAGGCATCCTTGGGCATTTCTTCCACCAACTAACATTTGATATTGCATAAGCTCCTCCTGGCCGCAAAAATGGATTTTTCTCGTTAGATGCACCAAAATTGGTCAATAGCTCAAAAAAAGCTCCTGTGTATTGGTTCAAAGAAATTGTGCATAAAATCGATCGCGGTGCTTCAAACTACCTATATAAGATCGTCACAGGCGACGAATCTAGGATCTTTGCTTAGGAGCCTTAAACGACAACAGGAATCGGCCGTTTGGGTCTTCGAAAGCGAGCCAAATCAAACTAAAGTTGTTCATGTAAGATGCACTTCGAGGCAAAAGGTTGCCAGTTTCTTCAGAAAAACTGATCGTGTGGCGACTATACGGCTTGAGAAATATAGGACGGTTAATTCTACGTACACTATAATTTGTTTGCCTGCAGTCACCTGAGAAATTCGAAAAAACGAACCAGAGGAGACAAATCATACCACATCATGAGCATGTGGGCTTTCAGTTGTTTTCAATGTGGCTCGCCTGTTTGACCCATAAAAACGTGCAATTGATGGTTCATCCGCCGTACAGCCTTGACTTGAGATCCAATGACTTTATTTGATTCCAACACATCAATAAAAAAGGCGTGGTCAACGATTTTTGTTGCCTGAAGATGCTGTAAAAGCGTTCAAAAAACATGTTTTGGAGGTGTCTCATTCGGAGTGAAAAAATGCTTCGCCAGTAGGTTTGAGCGCACAAAAAAGTGTATAAATTATGCTGGAGACTACTTAAGAAAACAATAAAACCGTTTTTGATGGTAAATATTTGCGTTTTCATTGTTTGGCCAGCCCTCGTACAACTCAATCAACGATTAACTCCAGTAGCTTTTTTGGTTACAGCCCATTAAAGCAGCCACATTCTTAGAACTGGATATACATCCCGATTAACCAAAAAAAAACGAACTTACAAACACTTCATATGTAAACTGTTACAACAACAATAAAATTTTAAACCTCAAAATTGCATATCGCGCTCACATATCCATATGCAAATATGTAGGGTATTGCAATTACCAAAGCAAAATAAAAACCAAAGAACAAATGAAAAGAGATTGCCTACAAGACATGTAAAACGCATTTTGCCATCATTACTTTGTTTGAATATGTTTTTTGTTCTTCACGGCGCATTTGTCGTCATCTCCAGCACCAACCACCAAACACATACACACACACAGATACCGGAATCCTTGATTGGAATGTAGACAGAAACGTTTTGGTATTTCTTTCTCTCCGCCAACGAAGTGTTGAATGTTGAAATGTACAAGAACGGCTGTCGCTAAAACTGTTGTGAGAAAATCTTTTGTAAAGCGTTGTAAGATTTCTGTGATTTCAACGTTGTGGCTATGTGGCAACTACAACAACAAAAACAAATTACCATTTGACAATAACAATGAGAAACTTTTCTCATCCTTAATTTTTCATTTCGTTCTTTGTTGTTGTTGTTTACTTACAATGTAGTTGGTTGTGTTTTTTTTTGTGTCTGCCAGGAAATTCTTACAGGCACAAAGGTGCAAAAGGTTGTGGCAGATTAACTGTAGGAGTATTGTTCGCCAACAGCTAAATGAATTCTGAAGGATTTCCATTACAAATGATAGTCACGTAATTATGAGGCAAGAAAGGTAAACCTTTTTTCCCAAAGTTTTCCATGCCATACAACTTGCTATTCAAAAGTTAATACAAAAAAACTCCTAGCCGGCAATTGTTAAAGTTAATCAATACAAACTCTGGCAAAATAGAAAACTAAATCAGAGCAAAAAACAACAGCCCAATGAATTGGCCAACAAGTTATTGACTTTGCAAATGACTTTCTTATCATGACCCTTCTATGCTATTCACTGTTGGCCTAAAGGCGCATAAGTACAGAGACAGGTGGGTTATAACAAAAAACGCCGGACAGAAAGTTACCAATCCAAGCATAAAAAAGTAATTTATTTTTAAACGTGCATTACTTGCAGAGCAATATGAAGTTTAGGCAGACATTTTTACACTTCAGTGCTCAAAAAAATTTCTAATTCAACTCAACTGCACAATTGTTCGAAATCTTGTTCTTGTTAAGAGGTATTCAATAATAATTGAATAAATTTATATACTTTTTAATAAAAACAATTTATTCAGAATGAAGAAAAACAACTGACAAGTAAGAACAGCCTTAAGTTCGGCCGGGCCGAACATGTTATACCCTCCACCACGAATTGTATTGAAGTAAAATGAAACAATTAGTTTCATTTCGTTTATGAAGAAGACTAAATATCAAGTTTCAGCAATTTTCGTAAAACAATGTAGTTAACCTTCAAAATACCGAAATTCCGGAGTATCGTTCTATCGTCCAATTTCTGGCGGAACGTTTTTAGACTCAAATAGACTAAATACCAAATTTCCGATATTTTGGTAAGATAATGTGGCTAAAATCTTCAAAATACCAAAAATTAAGACGTACGCTTCTATGAGGGATATAGGAAGACGTGGACCTATACTGACAACTCTCTTCTTATTGACGTCACAACCTTCAGAATAGCGAAAATCAGAAGATACCATTCTATGGGGGGTGTTAATGTCAAAATCCTGGGTCATAGAGGTCCTTGTCAACTTCTGGCAACTCAGGCTTTTGGCATTCTCCGTATCTATTTTCCTTCACACTATCGCTCGCCTATTCATACCCATGCATGTGTATGCGTTCTGCTTTTCTTATTCGAATCATGTCATTTGTGCTTTCTCGGAGTTTTCTATTTTTCTCTCAACTCACTTGCTATTCAACCATTGTACAATTCGGTAAGGATCGATCTCCACAATTTACTTTCTATACTATGTCAATAAAAAGAAACATTATTCTGTTCATATTCACAAATTGATTCCGCCTTTGTTTTTATTTTCTTCTACTTTCACGCAATCCAATCTGGGAGAAATATTGTGCTTCCGACAATATTCCTTTGGTTCAGGTTTCTAGATTTTTGATTTTCTACAGGAAAACAACCAACGTCCATTCTTGGTGTTTTCATTTGGTCCTAGCGATCCGGATTCAAAACCCTGAAATTTCTGTTCCAGTTTGGTTTTTCCCGCTGCAGTTTTTTTTTAATCTTTCCACCACTTCATCCATCAACACCTAAGGTGAGTTTGTGATTCGTTCTTGTTTAAAAAGTGCAAATTTTTCTTCATACAAAAAGTGCATTTGCCGTCGGCAAAACATAATTTCATTTCGTTCATACGCGATTTCGGTGGAAGAGTGTCGGTTTTTTCTGTTCGATTTTCAAAGAGAAAGGTGTAATTGTGTTTTTTTCATATTAAAATTACCAATTCCGTGGTTACTTTGATTAAAAATAAATATTTCTCTTTATTTCGATCCAATTCTGTACATTTGTTTTTGCTTTCAAACGGCAAAAATAAGAGACGTTTTTACTCTTTGTTCATCCATTAAAACACAATTGCATTATTTCTCCTTCTTTTGTGCTTCATTCCCGCATTAATTCGAATATTCGCGCTGCATTAAATCGTGTGTGCTATTTACATCAAGTGACAACAACAATTCTATTAGTTTCATTATTCTTTCATTACACTTGTTCCCGCTGTGTGCTGGTGATATTTCACTGCTTTTTGTTGTTGCTACTTGTTTTCCATTCCGTTTCATACGATCATATGCTAATAGGGTTCTGAACATCGAAATTTGTCTGTTCGAAATCAATTAAATACAGGGTTCTCAAAATCGACTAAATTCGACTTTGATATTTTTCAATTCGACTTTCGCACAGGGTTCTCAAATTTGATTGTTTCCTTCCATTAAACCGGTTAAAATCTCTCGCAAAATAACAATTAGTGGTTTCTATCGATATTTTTCTATACAAAAAATTAAATTTATTTAATTTTATATTCAAGTTGGTGTGATGACATATATTTTTGAAACATAATTTTTGGTTTTTGAAAGTATAGTCATTTTTCTTTCAATATCATTATTTCGTATAGTTATAAATACGGTTTTTGGTACAGGTGTATTTATTTTGAATAAATATACTTGTATAAAAAGTCGTTGATATCGCTAAATTGAGTGTTTTAAGTCATTTTCCCAATACTTTTTCTGATTTTTCGCCCATTTCCTAAAAATAATTAGAATTTCCAGATTTTTGGGGCTTATTTTCCATTTCTAGATAATATTGATTGAATTCTACTGGATCAACAGTTAACCTTTTTGGTGTACAAACAGTAATTTCCATTCTAAATTGGTTTTTACCCCAGTTTTACCTCTGAAACTCTAGATCCCGTCCAATTCACACATATTTTTGGGTTTTAATTCATTCTTTTTTCCTATTCAAAGTAATTTTCAAGATGTCGCTCGATTCCTTCATTCGTCTGGCTGACACCCTTGTGGGTTTTGATGCAGATATTACCAATAATCTTCTTCCGGTCAGCTCAATTCATTCAATTAATATTCATACTGAAGAAATAAAGTCCATATGGACTAGAATTAAGTCGGAATATGAGACTTATGTAAAGGAGTATGTTGCCGAGGCCAATGGCGACGACGAATCAGCTAACGAGGATGAGGCATCTGAGCTAGACACAATTCGGGCTAAATTCAAGACGACCTACATAACTTACTGTAAGTGTATATCCCGGCTGTCTGAAATTTCAGACGAGCTACAGGCAGCTTCCGTTCCTAAGAATTCTCCGGCCCCGTCTAGTCCAGCTCCTCAATCCCATTCGTCCAACGTTCCTTCAGGGCATTCTTTCAACTTGCCTCCTTGCGATACTGAAGTTTTTTCAGGGGACTATATGGCATGGCCCACATTCCGGGACATGTTCACGGCTATGTACATAAATTCCCGTCTCAGTCCTGTGGAAAAACTGTTTCATTTAGTTCAGAAGACCCAAGGCGAAGCAAAAGAGATAGTTCAAAAGAGCCCTCTTACTAACAGTGGCTTCTCTCAAGCTTGGTCCAATCTTAGCGATCGCTATGAAAACAAGCGAGTCCTCGTTAACGGCCAGCTTAAAGTTCTTTTCAATTTACCCATTGTTCATTCCGAGTCTTCGCAGGGTTTGAAACGCCTTCAACGCGATATAAACTCTTGTATTTCCGTTCTGGAGACGTATGATATTGATGTGAAGAGTTGGGATCCTATATTCGTCTTCTTGTGTTCAAGCAGGCTCCCTGATTCCACACTCACGCTTTGGGAACAGACTCTTCCTGATAAGTCCAGTATTCCACGGTGGGCGGAATTGGACACATTCTTAACCAATAGGTTTCGTACATTAGAGTCTGTTTCCGAGATGCGCAGAGGTGTTCATAGTTCCAGTCACAAGGAAAGTTCGTCCGAAGGAAAGTCTAAACCTTCAAAAACATTAAATTCGTTCCAGAGTAAAGTCTCTTCTCCAAAGTGTCCCTTGTGTCCAAATGAGGTTCACATTATTCGAAAATGTTCAAATTTCCTCCGGATGGATCCTGATGCTCGCAGTTCCGAGATTAAACGTCAAGGCTTATGTCTCAACTGCTTTTCAAAAACCCACTCCGTTCAGAATTGTCTAAGCAAGCATAATTGTTATACTTGCAATAAACGACATAATAATCTTCTTCACAAAATTCTATTCAATTCCGTTTCCTCCGTACCATCATCTGCATCCAACACAACTTCAAACTCCAATCCCAACTCCGCTTCATTCTCTCAGTCTGCTATACAGTCCACTAGCAGCGGAGCCGGGAATGTACAAAATTACTTTTCTTCCAACATTCAGGGAGTTTTGTTGGGTACAGCTATGGTACAAATCGTGCATAACGGAGTTCCTTATTCAGCTCGTGCCTTGTTTGATTCCGGTTCTGAAGGCACATTCATCACAGAACGTTTATTCAACAAAATGAAGTTACCATACAGGCGCACAAATGCGAAAATTTCAGGTTTGAATGATTGCAATTCTGCCAGTGTGCGTAAGCAGTGCACTTTCATTCTTTCTTCCAAGCTTGACCGCGATTTTGCGTTGACAATGTCCGCTTTTGTTCTTCCAAAGCTGTCAGGCAACCTTCCCAGCAATTCTCTTCCTTCATCGTCCTTCAAAAATCTTCCTAATATATCGTTGGCTGATCCACATTTCTTCGAGAGCACTCAAGTCGATTTGCTTTTTGGAAGCGACGTTCTACCGTCTCTGATTCTTTCAAATTCAATGTCAGGGGTTTGTGGCTCTCTTCATGCTCAGGAGACTATCTTCGGATGGATCCTGACAGGTCCAATTGGCAATATTTCGCCCAGGTCAGTCAACATCGTTTCAAATTTCTGCAAAATCTCTTCGCATAAAGAGGTTTCACGTTTCCTATCTCCTTCTGATCATTGTTGTGACGATCTTGTCAAATCCACTACGACAAATCCCCTTTCAGTTCATCCAGATGATACCAATTTCAAGAGTTCAGTTCCTCAAGGGGAAGTTCATGATTTCCAGTTAGCAAAACTCGGTGTATATTCAGCACCTTACCTTACTCGTCGGAAAAAACCTAAAGCTATTCAAAAAACTTTCGGTTTTCGATGGCAGAACGAGTATTTGCGTGAACTTCCGAAGCGCAATAAGTGGCACACTTCCGAGCCCCACGTCAGCGTCGATTCTATAGTAGCCGTCACTGATGAAAATCTTCCACCGAAGGCGTGGCGTCTCGGCCGCATTTCGAAAGTACATATGGGTTCAGACGGACGTGTACGAGTCGTGGATGTAGTTACCCAACGGGGAACTATAACCCGGCCCATCACGAAACTCGTCGTAATTTCCGCCCAAAACTAGTACTTTTTGCCGATACCATTAATTCGTTCTGATGTCCAATCTATAACTTTCCGTTATATTCGTTCTGATGTCCAAACTATAACAATCCGTTATGTTCGTTTTGATGCCCAATATATAACAATCCGTTATATTCGTTCCTGCTACGTATACTAAAGCCATATGTCCAGCAGATCTAGCCACCCGTGCTATATCCATCGCCCGATCCAGGGGACCAGAATCCGGCGTATTCTTGCCGCATCTACCAAAGCTGTCATCCGTTGGTCCTGCTCGTCGCTTTGAAGACTCCTGCCATCCTTCCATACTGCAATGACGATTTCAGATGCTTTCAACACTCCTTCGTGGACATTATATTCCAAGGCACCACATTCAGTGAAGTTCCAGTCCTGCTTTTACTATAGTTACTTCTATTCTGAAGTAACTCGTTTCTATTCTGAAACATTATTATTTCTATTCTGAAATAATACGTCTCTATTCTGAGACTGAACATTCTGAATTCTAAAGAAAAATTTGCACTGATCTGTTCTTATTCCTATTTCTATGGACGAAACACAAACTTTCCTTTTCAGCTACATATACTTTATCCATGATATACGATTTTTTTCTTTCAATAAGATTCATTTCAGTAATATTACATTGTAATCCGGAAAAGTACACACGACATGGAGTTATATTCTTTCATTTCATTGCAGCCTTACTGCAAGGTGGGCGGTAATGTTAATGTCAAAATCCTGGGTCATAGAGGTCCTTGTCAACTTCTGGCAACTCAGGCTTTTGGCATTCTCCGTATCTATTTTCCTTCACACTATCGCTCGCCTATTCATACCCATGCATGTGTATGCGTTCTGCTTTTCTTATTCGAATCATGTCATTTGTGCTTTCTCGGAGTTTTCTATTTTTCTCTCAACTCACTTGCTATTCAACCATTGTACAATTCGGTAAGGATCGATCTCCACAATTTACTTCCTACACTATGTCAATAAAAAGAAACATTATTCTGTTCATATTCACAAATTGATTCCGCCTTTGTTTTTATTTTCTTCTACTTTCACGCAATCCAATCTGGGAGAAATATTGTGCTTCCGACAATATTCCTTTGGTTCAGGTTTCTAGATTTTTGATTTTCTACAGGAAAACAACCAACGTCCATTCTTGGTGTTTTCAGGGGGCCATATCGAAACATCCCACCAAACACCTATACCGACGAATTTCAGGCGGAAAGATTTTTACCTCTAACGTAGACTAAATACCAAATTTCAGCCACTTCGGTGGAATATTGAAGCCACAACCTTCAAAATACCGAAAATTGGGAGCTACCGTTCTATAGAGGCTTTATGAAGTCGTGGACCTATACCGAGAAATTTCGTATGGAAATTCAGACTAAGTACCAAATTTCAGCCATTTCAGTGGAATATTGGGGCTAAAACAAAAATACCGAAAATCGGGTGGTACCGTTCTATGGGGGCTATACGTCGACCGATATAACCCATTTGCAATACCAAACACCCTAGGAGTAATATAAACTTCTATACCAAATTACAAAGCTCTATCTTAAAAATTGCGAGCTGTATCTTGATTTCAACAGGAAATGGTTATATCGACTTCGAGTTTTACCCTGATTAAGATTATATATACTTTATAGGGCCTCCGATGAATACTTCGATGTGTTACAAACGGAAAGACAAATATGACTAAAGCCTCCATATTATGGTGGAGGTTATAAAAAATCGTTAAGTTCGCCCAGGACGAACTTTTTGTACCTCTATCATAAAATTTTTGAAACTTAAATGGCATAATTAGTTTTCTAGGTCGAAAAATTTTATGACTATGTGTACCTCAAGTTCCTACATTAGGTCAGAAAATCTACCTTATAATGTCTTCAAACGGTGGAGAAATCAGGAGGTACAGAACATGGACCAAACTTAGATTAAGTTCGAAGATGGGTTATATCGGTCTTCTCCTTCCGGTACTTGCCCCAAAAAAATTCGAAAATGTTCGGAAAATTTGTTCGCACGATAACTCTTGAAGGGAGTAACCGATTTGGTATATGCTTTCCTCATCGTGGAATTTATACCAGACTTAGATGACGTTCCAAAGTTCACTTTAGGACCTGCTCTCGAATCGCTTCGATTTTTGCTATAACAACTTGTATTCACTGCCCCATAGAACGGTACAAGTTTAATTAGGGACAAGTCTATACTTCATGTGAAGATAGCCTGAAAGGTGCAAAAAAAAACACTATGACATCGTATGTAGTGGTTGGAGCGCACGAAAACTCTCGAACGAATCTGCCGATTCGGTCCAAAATTTGTATAAGTTCGCAGATTAGCCACATCGGTCACTCCTTCAGGTGCCTTCCCCACAAAAGTTCGAAAATGTTCGGAAAAATTGTGCGCATGATAACTCCTGATGAGAGTGACCGATTTGGTTCATACTTTACACATCCTAATTTATATACCAGATATATGTAGATCATGTACGAATATAGACTATATTTGTCCACTCCTTCGGGTACTTCCCACAAAAAAAAATTTCAGATAAGTTCACTATAAGACCTGCTCTCGAATCACTTTGATTTTTGTTGAAGCAATTTGCATTCCCTGCCTCGATTACGGCGGTTAAAGTTTTTTCGGCGGAAACTTCTTGAGAAAACAACCTGAAAGGTGTAAAAATCCCTATGCCACCATGTGTAGTGGCTGGAGAGCATGATTTGGTCCAAAATTTAGCCTTCGTCATATTTTGTCCAAAACTAGTGGGCGCGATATCTATCGGAATGGTATGACTCCCAAAATAAGATCCACTTCCATACTGGACTATATCGGTTCATTCATTTAAGTACCTATTCCGCAACACTTTTGAACTCTAAACCTAATCCACAGTTTTGTCGGCACGTTCAATGATACAAAAAGGGCCACAAAATTCCCTAAATACATTTGATTCGTCCGTAGATAAAACTTTCAATTCATATAGGCTGAGGGTATATCTCTTTCGGCAAAGCCGACTGACACTTTTTTACTTGTTGTCGATTATAAGGCAGCCTTCGATAACCCCCTACGCCCAAATGTATTCCAAGCCATGTCTGAATTTGTTATCCCCACAAAGCTCATTCGGCTTTGAAAGATGACTTTAACTGATACTAGGTCCTCAGTTAAGATAGGAAAGAACCTCTTCGAAAAATTCAGTATCAAACGAGGTTTCAGACCTTTCGTGTGACCTGTTCAACATCCTGCTGGGAAAGGTTATACGAGAGGCAAACGTCAAAAGAAGTGGCACAATCTACACCAATAGTCACATGTTACTTGCTTATGCTGATGATATATACATCATGGGACGATCAGTAAAGGAAGTAACTGATACCTTTAAGAAGGTGGAAAGAGAATCAGCAAAAGTGGGTCTGGCGGTAAACGGCGAAAAGACAAAGTCGACGCCCAATGCGTCCATAGAGCTCGGACCAACAGTGAAAGACTTCGTCTACCTCGTCACCGTCATAAACACAACAAACGACATCAGTTGTGAAATAAAAAGAAGAATTGTATTGGCCAAGAGTATTGGCCACATCTCGTCAAACAAAAACAACGCTTTACAAAACACTGATACCCGTGCTAATGTATGGTTCTGAACCATAGCTTGGGTACTTCCGCGAGCAGACAAGACAGTGCTTGGTGTGTTTGAGAGGAAAATTCTTTGAAAGTTCTACGGACCAATCTGCGTTTACGGTGAATATCGACGTCATATGAACCACGAGCAGTATCTGCTATACAACGACATCAGTACAGATAAACGTGTCGATTTCGTTGGCTAGGCCACATCATAAGAATGAGCGATGATAAGCTCGCTAAAAAGGCGTATAAATATGGGCCACATGACAGTGCACGCAGAATTGGCAGGCCAAGGCTTCGATTGAGCAAACAAGTGGATGACGAGGTGAAAAGGCGCGGAGATCTTGGAGATCTTTTCTTAGTTCGACTTATGGAATGAGCCAGCTAAGTAAGTCAGTAAAACTTTAAATAATCTTCGGTCACGAACTTAAATGACTAGTGAGCATAATAACTCTCGAATATTGTGCACGATTCAAGTCAAGGTCAAGTTTTGGACATTTGGTATTAGTTCTCTCTCTCTCTCTCTTGGTACACTCATTCCGGTACCTCACCCACAAAAGTTCAACCAGGTGCTCTTGAAACAACTTTAAGTGGAGGGTGCTTACACCTGGGAAGTTTTTGCGGATTCTGAAACTGCAATGTTCATAGATGAGCAAAATCAAAAAACACCACCCACCACACTCTGAAAACTTTTCGAATTATTGGTGAACCTCTATCAACATATTGTTCTTACCGGTAAAAAAAAAAAAAAAAAAAAACTTTAATATAATGTGACATTTCTAGTTATAGTTCGACAGGAGATGTCTCTATAAAATTTGTTGGCATACATCTAATTTGTGGTTTCAGAAGGACAGAGGCCACTGTCAACACTGTCCGAGAAACAATGACACTTTTAATTAAATTTTTTTAGAGAGCTCATGGTAAATTTTGGGTCAACCAGTATTTTATAGACATCAGGAGTAAAACAGTTGCTTCATGTTACGGGCTGAGGCTATATCTCTATCGAAAATCCGACTGATACTTTTTATAACCTACGCCACTATGTGTGGAGGATATTATATGTTGGTTTTGGCCAAAAAAGTTTGTACCGCATCAAAATAATGGTCGTAGACCCGTACCTATATATACCAAAATGAATGTCTCGACGAGCTGAATCGATCTGGTTATGTGTGTCCGTCCGTCTGTCCGTCTAAACCTTGTCGTCAAATTTTAGATGTTGATGGGGGTCGCGGAGGGGAAGAAGCCTATTTTGGTAATGGTCGGATAGTATTTAGGGGTCGGAATGGACAAAAAACTTATTTGGAGAAAAGGTCAACGTTTTATTTCAAAGCCAATATATCCGCATCTATAAGGGGTATATCAAAATCAAATCCTGCTAATGAAAGTAGGAAATATCACCTTTACAACGATGCACAGTGGTTCCGCCCGTGGACAAAAATCGAAAAATTGATGGCGACAAATTTTATTGCGATTGAAATAAGCCTTATTTTTGCAAATTTACAGCGGTTATACTCCAAGTTCATTCGAAGAAGCTGTGATTTGTATGTTAGGCCGTAAAAAACAAAAAATAAACCCGCAAAGTATTCATTAGGGATATAACTTTTTGCACTTTTTTGCAGATATCGAAAATACCACCACATAGCCGTGTAGAGCATGAAAAACTATTATGAAATAAGGTGTAATTTTTTCTCTATCGCGAAAAAAGTTTCGGCACCAAATGCATTTAAGTTCAGTAATGCATTTTTTAATTTTATCTGTTATAACAACATGTTTGCTTTTCATTAAAATTTTTATTTTTTTGTAATCTAATTTAAAATCATTATCAAAGCGTTCTGGGCCAATTTGTTCTCAAATCGCGCCATTTCGGAGCATATTAGGAACTTTTGACACTATTGCAATTTTTGGTTTTTCTTTATAAACTCGTGAATTTTATTTTAAATGTAGTAAATAAAACGAGCTCGAGGTCTTGGATGGTTGTTGTTTTTATTTATTCATTATTTTATTCGATATTTCGTCTTTCTTCGAAAGACATCATCAGGATCTGTAGAAAAACATTTACATTTTATTGTTTGCATACATGATCATATTGTTGTTGTTACACTTACAAATAGTGATTAAAACTATTACAACAATAACAATAATTTCGCCAAGCACAAACGTCGACCTGTTGCTACTGCCATCTGTTTCGTCACTGCATTATTTTCTTCTTATTGTATTCTATTTATTTTTCTAATTAGATGTCTGTAGCTGTGCGCCAAATTCTCCGTATCTGTTTTGTAGTTCATTCTTTGTGATGTTGGAGTATTCATAATGTGTAGAGTTTCCAACATAAGTCTCTTTTGGTAATTGTTTTCGCACTGCAGCACTCTCACTCTCTCCAGTTCTGGATGGTGTTGTTCAGTGGCACAGTGGGTTGAAAGTGCGGTTTTGGTTATTGTGGCAGATGATCTATTTTTAATATCAGATTTGTGTCCTGATAACCGCGTTTTTAGTTTGTTTTTTGTGGTCCCGATATAATATTTTTTACAGTTTTCTTTTTCATTGCCATTGCATTTAATTTTGTATATTATATTTGATTTGTCCATTATATCTACTTTTGATTTTAAACGTGTGAATATTTTTTGCAAGGTGTTAGAAGTTTTTGGTGCTATTGCATAGTTTATGTCTTCATAACATTTGGAGTTGGTGAAGCGTTCGGAAATGCCGGGAATATATGTCACCGATTTATAAAATTTATTTTGTTTTTCTGTATTTTTTGGTTTTTTGTTGTGGTGTTGTTTGATTAAAACATTTATAGTATTTTGAGGGAAGCTATTTTGTTTCAATATTGATTTAATTTTCTTTATGTTTTCTGTGTGAAATTCTTTGTCGCTGATATTTAGAACTCGATTAATAAAGTTTGATGCGGTGTTCATTATTATTGTTTTTGGGTGTTTTGAGTGGAAATTAACTAGTCTCCCAGAAGCCGTGGGTTTCTGGTACCAGTTCGTCAGTATGTTATTGTTTTTTCTCGTGATTAATACATCCAAGTATGGAAGTCGGCCGTTATTTTCGTTCTCTAATGTAAATTTTATGCGGTGATCGTAGCTATTGAAGTGACGAAACAGATGGCAGTAGCAACAGGTCGACGTTTGTGCTTGGCGAAATTATTGTTATTGTTGTAATAGTTTTAATCACTATTTGTAAGTGTAACAACAACAATATGATCATGTATGCAAACAATAAAATGTAAATGTTTTTCTACAGATCCTGATGATGTCTTTCGAAGAAAGACGAAATATCGAATAAAATAATGAATAAATAAAAACAACAACCATCCAAGACCTCGAGCTCGTTTTATTTACTACATTAAAAATAATCAAAATAAAGGTCGAATTAAATAACCAAAAAATCAAAACTCGTGAATTTTATGTTATTATTTTTTGTACCTATCGGACAAGAGAATATGGAGTCATTTGCAACAAATTCGCGAATGTTACAGACCGTTTTTAATGACTTTGCCTCTGAGAAATGTATTTTTGTCTATAAATATTTATTCAAACAAAGCAAATTTAAAATTATAAGTAGAAAAAATACCAAAAGGGTTTTAGTAATTGCGGTCGGTGCTGAAACTTTTTTCATCGAATCGATCTTAGAAACGCGTTTTCATTATTAGGACAAAATTCCCCACATGGTACTGGTGTTGTATTTTTGTAGAAAACAAATACAATTCTCACAGGCAAGGTCAACAAAAACATCCTGTAACTTCGCGAATTCGTTGCAAATGACCCCAAATTCTCTTGTCCGATAGGTACAAAAAATATAAACATAAAATTCACGAGTTTGTAAAGAAAAACCAAAAATTGCAATAGTGTCAAAATTTCCTAATATGCTTCGAAATGGCGCGATTTGAGATCAAATTGGTCCAGAACGCTTTGATAATGATTTTAAATTAGATTACAAAAAAATAAAAAATTTAATGAAAAGCAAATATGTTGTTAAAACAGATAAATTTAAAAAATGCATTTCTGAACTTCCATGCATTTGGTGCGGAAACTTTTTTCGCGATAGAGAAAAATTGACACCGTATTTCATAATAGTTTTCCATGCTCTACACGGCTATGTGGTGGTATTTTTTTGGTTATAGCCCTAGTATTCATAGGTTATAAGTAAAATTATAAAAAAAATGGAGAGGTAAATGTGCAATTTTCAAAAAGAAACTTATAGGTGATGGCATTGGCAATGTTTTTACGAAAAAACAAATTAATAATTCGTTGTCCAACTTCATTAAAAATAAATTCTTAATAAATGACTTTTCTGCTATTTTTAATATAATTACTATTAATTTATGTTGAGTTTTACTAATGTTGTGAGCATTTGTGAGTCTCGAAATTTTTTTAAATGCAGAGGGAAGCTGTCCAGCTTCCCACATCTGCCACCCGCTAAGTTATTCCCCTTACACCACGCCCGTAAAATCGTCAAAAATTCGGAAAATCGGGAGGTACGTTTATATGGGAGCTATGCCTAAACTTGGACCTATACTGAACATTTTTGGCAAGGAGGTATTTTGCTCACTCAGAACTCAAAATGCTAAATTACAGCCAAACCGGTTGGAAAATGTGGGTAAAATCGTCAAAATTTCGAAAATCTGGAGGTATGTTTATATGGGGGCTATACCTAAACCGACCGATATTGACCATTTTTGGCATGGAGGTATTTGGTTTACTCAGAAATCAAAATGCCAAATTACAGCCAAATCAGTTGGACATTTTCGCTAAAATTGTCAAAATACCGAAAATCTGAGGGTACATTTATATGGCGGCTATACCTAAACGTGGACCTATATTAAATATTTATTGCAAGGAGGTAGTTTATTCACTCAGTACTCAAAATGCAAAATAACATCCAAATCGGTTGGTTAATTGTGCCAAAATCGCAAAAATACCACAAATAGGGCGATACCTTTCTATGGGAGCTATACCCAAATATAGACCTACATCCGCTAAAAATGGTTTTCTATCTTTTTGGCTTGTTATAAACCTACGTTTAAAATTTGGAGGCGGTAGCTCGATTAGAACTATTTTTGGCACTCTTTTCCATACAACTTTTCATTTTTGCGATTTTAATTATAGTGACGAATATCACAGCTTTGGTTAGGTAGCTTCCAAAAGCAAAGCCTGACTATGAAAGTAGAATATCCCACCTTTACAATGATGCAAAGGAGGTTGGCGTAGGTGGTCAAATAACGGAGATATAGAAATAGTCGGTAATACATCCCATTTTTCTGTTTTTTGAAATCACTCTACAGGTCGCATTGGTGATGGCCGGATAAAATTCAGAGGTCAGAATGAGCTAAAAACGCTTTATTCATATGCGAATATCTCCGCTTCTAGTAAGCGCAATCCAAAAGGAAATCCCGTCAATCGAAGAAGATAAGATTTCTTTTACATTGTTGCAAAGTAGGTTGGGGTAGGTGGTCAATCAACAGATATCACAAAAGTCGGTAATGCATCCCATGTTTCCATTTTTTTACCCTCCACCATAGTATGGAGGGTATAATTAAATTTGTCATTCCGTTTGTAAAACAACGAAATATTCATCGGTGACCCTATAAAGTATATATATTTTTGACCAGGGTAAAATTCTAAGTCGATATAACCATGTCCGTCTGTCCGTCAGTCTATTGAAATTAAGATACAGCTGATAATTTTTAAGATAAAGCATTGTAATTTGGTATAGAAGTTTCTGTTGTCTCTGATATTGCAAATGGGCTATATCAGTTCACGTTTTGATATAACCCCATAGGACGGTACCACCCGATTTTCGGTATTTTAAAGGTTTTAGTTTCATTATCACAGAAATGGCAGAAATTTGGTAGATAGTCAGGGGACATAAAACTTTCCTCCAGAATTTTGTCGGTATAGGTCCACGCCTTCATATAGCCTCCATAGAACGGTACCTGCCGATTTTTGGTATTTTGAAGGTTATGGCCACAATAATTTGATATCTAGTCTTCGTTGGGGGTATTCAACTTTCCCCACTAAATTTTGTATTTAGTATTTGATGGTGGTATACAACTTTCCCATAGAAATTTGTCTGTGTAGGTCAGCGTCGCACAGTGGTTCAGAATCGTTTTTTCCTGGTCAAAATTCTGTAACTTGTGAACGGATAGAGATATATTCATAATTCTTTTTTTGTTAGACAGATAACACAATCAGCTTTCAGACGAATTATGAGCAGTCAAGTTCGGTCCGGTAGTTGCAACAGAATATCAACAAACTAAAGCAAATGTTTATGTATAGGTGAAAAAACAACAACCACATGATGTTAATCGGTCGTGTTTTGTTCACGTACACTCTGAATGAGGGAGAATGGCAAAATCAAAACAAATCAGTGGGCGCCCGCACTATACAGATGGGAGACCCTGGTGTAGGTCTACGCCTTCATATAGCCCCCATAGAACGGTTCCTCCCGATTTTCGGTATTTTGATGGTTGTAGCCTCAAAAACCCACCGAAATTGCTGAAATTTGGTATTTAGTCTACGTTAGAGGTAAAACACCTTTCCGACTGAAGTTCGTCGTTTCGATAAAGCCTCCAACGAAAGGTACCTGCCGATTTTCGTAATTCTGAAAGTTGTGACGTCAATTCACCACCGAAATGACTGAAATTTGTTATTTAGTCTTCCATGGGGTTATAAAATATTCCAGAAGAGAATTATCAGTATAGAAGCGTACATCTTATTTCGGTATTTTTTTTATCTTACCGAAATATCGGAAATTTGGTATTTAGTCTTCTTTGAGTCTATAAACTTTCCGTCAGAAATTTGTCGGTATAGATCGAAATTTTGTTACAGCCCCCATAGAACGGTACCTATTAAATTTCGGTATTTTGAAGGTTAGCCACATTGTTTTGCCGCAATTTGCGAAAGTTGGTATTTAGCCTTCTTTATAAACGAAAGGCAACTAACTGTTCCATTTTGCTTCAATACAACTCGTGGTGGAGGTTATAACCAGTTCGGCCCGGCCGCACTTAACGCCGTTCTTACTTGTTGTAATCACGCTATAGGTCACAATTAAATAGGGTTCCCAAAGAGGAAAAAGTATATTGAGTTTGGTCCGAGCGATGGTCGGATAATATTCAAGAGGATTATACGAACACCTGGCAGAAAAATCTGAAATTTTTACCACAGTTAGATCTTCTCGTCCTAATTACAAAAATATAAAGTTCTTCGGAGGGAAGTCGATACTTCCCCAGATATTGGCCTTTGATGTTCCGGAAATTTCCTTGTTTCTAAGTTCGTCATTTTTGAACGGATAATATGGGTACCATAGTAAAGCTTTCGGAATACTCTATCATATGCAATACAATGTATCACTAAATAACCGACCTTTGGTCGGGTATTTAAGACTTTCTCCTATGGAAAGGAGCAAATCTCGGGCACGGGAACAACGTTTTCTTTTAAATTGAAATTTTTTTCAAGGTATTGATGGGAGCAAATTTCGGACACGGGAACAAAATCGTCTTTTTTCGGAACTTCATAGGTCCATATCTCGGGAAGTATGTACTTCCCCCCGAAAAGCTTCATATTTTTGTAATCAGGACAAGAAGATCTACCCATGGTAAACATTTCAGATTTTTCTGCCAGGTGTTCGTATAATCAATTTATGCCTTTTATTTGTATGCGAATATCTCCGTTTTTGGTCGGATTCCAAAAGGAAATCCCGTGAATGGATGGAAAAAATATCACCTTCATTATGATGCAAAATAGGTTGGCGCACATGCCACTTTCCCATTTTAATACCCTCAGCATTTATGCTAACGAGAGTATATGTATGGTAACATGGGGCGCCTTCGCCACGTTTTTGTTCAAAATGTTCTCATACCGACACCGTTACAGTTTTTTCAAATATTATTTTTGGAACAAACATTAGCATATCTTGACTATAAGTTTTGATATATAAATGGTTATAATTTTGTTTTTATAATATTACTAGCTGACCCGGTTCCGCGTTGCTGGCCCGTCGTTTTGGATTTACATGTAAGCCTTAGTAATATATCAACCCTTTATCTATATAATATTGATATCTGTAGATTTTCGAACCGATGTCGATGTTTTGGTAAAACCCTCATACAATGGTATCTCCAGATGTAGAATAGAAAGTTACTTAAATTTTAGCTTCCACCATACGATCTGTAAGGGTATAATTAACTTTGTGATTCTGTTTGCAACACATCGGAATACTCATCGGAGAACCTATAAAGTATGTATAAATTTGTGATCAACATAAAAAATAAGTCGATATAACGTTATCCGTCTATCTGTTGAAATAAAGATACAGTTCGCGATATTTAACACAGAACTCTTCAATTTGATACAGAAGTTTTTATTTATTACTCGTAGCATGTTTGGTATTGAAAAGCTATTATATCTGTCCACATTTTGATATAGCCGCCATACCACAGACCTCCCGATTTTCAAGGTTTTAACAGCATTATCTTACCAAAATGACAATAATTTGGTATTTAGTCTCCCTTGGAGGCATAAAATATTTCTGTAATAAATTATCGGCATAGGTCCACGTTTTAATAGAGCTACTCTAAAACGGTACCTCCCGAGTCTCGATATTTTGAAGGTTTTAGTCTCATAATTCCACAGAAATGGCTACAATTTGGTATTAAGTGTTTAGTGTGGGGATAAAATATAGAATATTCGGTACAGGTTCAGGTTTTGTAAATAGTCATCGCTAGATTTCTAACTTCGGTATTTGTATGTCTATAGCCACATTATTCATACGAAATGGCTATAATTGGTACTTAGTCTCCCTTGGGGGTATACAACATTTCTGCAGAGAATTATTGGCATAGGTCCACGTTCTAATACAGCTACTATAGGGCTGTACCTCCCGAGTTTCAATATTTTGGAGTTTTTAGAGTCATTATTCCACCGAAAAGGCTACAATTTGGTGTTTAGTCTCCATTATGGGTATAAAACATTACCGGTAGAAGGTGTTATGTAGCCTCCATTGAACGATACCTTCCGGTTCTCGGTATTTTCAAGGTTTTAGCGGCATTATTCAACATTATTTGGTATGTAGTCTCCTTTGGAGGTATCAAATATTTTAGCAGAGATTTGTCGGTAAAATCCATGTTTCCATATAGCCCCACATAAAACGATACCTACAGATTTTTGGTGATTTTTTTAACCGAAATGTCTGAAACCTGATTTCAATATAATTTATGCTGGTGCTGTTTCATTGAGCACGTTATTATTTTACACTTTTAAACATGAAACATCGGTGATTCATAAAAAATGACTTCAAAATGCTAGTTGAATTTATCTAGACTCTGCTGTATTTCAAGCACTAAAGTCAATGTTCACGGAGTGTTTGCTGCCCCTTATTAAATTAGTAAATCTAATCAAAAATTGGGCGCAATCGCAATTCAAAAAACCCATTATTGACAGAGGCCACAATTACTTTTGTTTTTACTAATACGTCTAATAATCTCTGAGTTTCGCGATTTGTTAAACCCTGTTATGGGAGAGGTCCCCATCCCCTCCATTTTCTGTATTCTACCTCCTTATGAACCTGCACACACGGAAGTCTAATTTAGAACATCATGTCAGTCTTAAAGAATTTATATACATTTAGATAGATCATAGCATAGTTCACCCGTCGTTTTAGTGACTATTTCACATTTTTAGACGTTCCAGTTATTTAACCATCTTTGAAATTACATTTTGCCTGATTTCTCAATCAATTTTTTGGATTTTCGATCACGCAGCATTTTACATTATCGAGGTTGTACTGTATTCCAAAATGTGGGGTTGATCGCGCTTTCCCAATTATTGAAGCCAGTGTTTATAGCGTTTTTGTAGTCACGCTTACTAAAATTAAGGATATTATCTAGAATAATACCTTTTTGAAAAAATGGGCTGACCGCGATATTCCACTTCCGAGATGACCATTCAGGATCGAGGCAGCATTTACCATAGTATTGCAATTAATTTTTAAACAATACGTTCAAAAATATCCTTAATTTCAAGTTTTCTGAAAAAAAATTGTGGGGGAGGTACCCTGGTCACTCCACTGACCAGTATAAAAAATAGCTAAAAACCTATTCTCAGACCTAAAAACTCCACATACAAAATTTCATCGAATTCGGTACAGCCGTTTCGGAGGAGTTTAATTTCGAATATCATGGCAGACTCGAAGAATTTTATATATATATAGATTTTTGAGAATTTACAAAATGTGTAAAAAGTGGCGAAGCCTCCCCACATATGGGGCAGCTTCGCCATCGATATTGAAAATTCTCCAACGGACTCTAAAACTGTAATTTACCATACTTCTTCCTTAAATATCAACATTATGCAGAAAAGATTTTTATTATAGCAACTTGTATTCGTTGCCCCCATTACGACGGTGCAAGTTTTTTCAGGGGCAAGTCCATACTTACTGAGAAAATGGCCTGAAAGCTGTAATAATCCGCTTTGGCATCATGTGTTGTGGATCGAGCGCGCGGTAACTCTCGTACGGATAAACCGATTCGATCCAAAATTTGGCTATCCTAATATTTTGCCCACAGTTGATTCAGGTTCTAAGATGGGCCTTATCGGTCCATTCATTTGGGTTCCTCACCCACAAAAGTTCGAAAATGTTCGAAAAAATTGTGCGAAGATAACTCTTAAAAGTAGTAACCGATTTGGTCCATACTTTGCACATTGTCATATTTCTACCAGGCATAGATTATGTTCTAATATGAACTCTATCAGTCCACTCCTTCGGATACCTCCTACACAAAATTTCGGAAAAGTGCAGATTAGGAACTCCTCTCGAATCGTTTCGATTTTTCTTGCAACATGTTGCACTCAAGGTCCCTATTACGATGGTACAAGTTTTTTAAGTGGCAAGTCCATACTTCTTGAGAAAATGAGCTGGAAACTGTAAAAAAAAACCCTATGGCCAGCATGTGTGTGGCAAGTGCGCACGACAAATCCCGAACCGAATACTGCATTTGTCCACACTTTGCAGTATCGTAATATTTCTTGGAATATTAGATGAAATTCAAAGATGGTGTTTATAGGTCCACTCCTTCTGATACTTCCCCCACAAAAGTTCGAAATTAGTCGCTAAAATATTAAGCAAAAGATCTCATAAACGCAGCAATCGATTTGGTCCAAACTGTGGATCTCGAAATATTATGTCCAAACTTAGTTTAGGTTCAAAAGTGGGCTCTAACGGCCCATTCCCTAGGGTTTCACCCACACAAATGGTAAACATTTTTGTTTAAGTGCGGTTAAGGGTCTGTGCGAGAATCTTGTGGAAATTTACCGAAGGTGCTTCTAGTAGCCCTGTTTACAGCGATATGATGTTTTTCGTGGGAAAGCCCTGATATAATCCTATAGAGAGGAATGACTCCCAAAATAAGACACACTTCCAAATAGACTATGTCGGTCCATTCCTTTCGATACCTCTACCGCAAAACTTTTCATATCTTATCCTAATCCATATCTTTGTCGGCAAGTTTATACGCCCAAAATTCTAAAGACCTCCTCAATACATATGTTTTTTGGGAAAAAGGTGATTCAATTCACACAGGCTGAGGGTATATATCTGTCGGCAAAGCCTGATTCTTTTCCACCTGTTTTATTTTAATTGTACTGACGAGTATCTCAACAATGACCACATGCTGAGCTTTAAAATGTTCCGAATTGCGTTACCAAAATTAAAGAAATGCTTGTGATGTTGATAAAGACGCTGGGATATCCCAATTTCCACTTTATGGAAATTTATTACCATGCCAGATATTTCTGCTTCTGTTGGACACATTCGAAGGAGCGAGGTTGATAATGAAACTAAACCATCATAGTTTTAAATTAATGCTAATATGGCTTACTTACTTACTTAGTTGGCCCATTACAGAACATTTGTTCCATAGACCGAACTATGAAAAGATCTCCATTCCTCTCTGTTTTTCGCTTGACTTTTTGGAATACCGCGCCTTTTCATTTCTTCATCCACTTGTATGCTCCATCGAAGCTTAGGCCTGCCGATTCTGCGTGCACCGCCATGTTGCATGTATTCATACGCCTTTTTAGCGGGTTCATCATCGCTCATTCTCATGATATGGCCTAGCCAACGCAATCGTTGCATCTCGATACGTTTAACTATATTCATGTCTTTGTATAGCTGATATAGCTCGTGATTCATACGACGTCGATATTCACCGTCAACGCAAATCGGCCCGTAGATCTTTCGAAGAATTTTCCTCTCAAACACACCAAGCACTGCCTTATCTGCTTGCGAAAGTACCCATGCTTCGGAGTCATACATTAGCACGGGTAGTATCAGCGTTTTGTATAGTGTTATTTTTGTTTGACGAGAAGTGGCTTTGTTTTTAAATTGCTTACTTAGACCATAGAAGCATCTGTTGGCCAATACAATTCTTCTTCTCATTTCACAACTGATGTTGTTTGTTGTGTTAATGGCAGTGCCGAGATAGACGAAGTTTTTAACTCAAAATTATAGGTACCAACTTCCACAGTTGGTCCGAGCTCTATGGACGCTTTGCGAGTCGACAACATCAATTTGGTCTTTTCGCCGTTTACCGCCAGACCCACTTTCGCAGATTCTGCTTCGACCTTCCTAAAGGTATCAGTTACTTCCTTTACTAATCGTCCCATGATGTCTATGTCATCAGCATAGGCAAGTAACATGTGGCTATTGGTGTAAATTGTGGCATTTCTTTTGACATTTGCATCTCGTATTACCTTTTCCAGCAAAATGTTGAATAGGTCACACGAAAGGCTGTCTCCTTGTCTGAAACCTCTTTTGGTACAAAATTCTTCGGAGAGGTTCTTTCCAATTTTAACTGAGGACCTAGTATCATTTAAAGTCATCTTACAAAGCCGGATGAGCTTTGAGGGGGTACCAAATTCAGACATTGCGTGGAATACCTTTGATCGGAGGGGACTGTCGAATGCGGCTTTATAATCGACAAAAAGGTGAAATGTGTCGATCTGCATCTCTTGGGTCTTCTCTTGGATTTGCCGCAGGGTAAATATCTGGTCAATGGTGGACTTACCAGGTCTAAAGCCACATTGGTATGGTCCAATTATTTCGTTCGCACAATATCCCTGACACTATCTTATAGGCAATAGGGAGAAGACTTATGCCCCTATAGTTGGAGCATAAAGTCTTATATCCTTTCTTGTGGACGGGACATAGGATGCTCAGGTTCCAATCGTCGGGTACTCGTTCTTCCTGCCAGATGGTGCTAACTAGCTGATGCATACACCTTATCAGCGCGTCGCCTCCGGTTTTAAACAGCTCGGCTGGTAAGCCATCGGCTCCTGCTGCTTTATTATTCTTCAGCCGGTTGATTGCTGTTTTTACCTCATCTTGGCCGGGCGGTATACATTCTATACCGTCTTCTGGGATTGGATCTGCGGTATCATCGTCTTCGCTACTATTGGATACCAGCAGATTGGAGAAATGTTCCTTCCATATCCTGAGCACGCTATCTGTATCTGTTACCAGATTACCTTGCTGGTCTCTACAGGAGGATGTGCCTGTACCAAAGCCATCTGTTTGATGTTTCACCCTTTGGTAGAATTTTCGGACTTCATTCTGGTTCCTGTACATCTCGATTTTTTCACACTCCCGCTTTTCCATTTCTCTCTTTTTCCTGCGGAAAAGACGTTTCTCTTCTCTCCTTTTCTCCCGATATCTCTCTAGTGCGCTACGCGTTGCTACTGATTGTAAAGTAGCTCTATATGCCGCATTTTTATCTTCGGTAGCAGTACGACACTCCTGGTCATACCATGAATTCCTTTGTGGAGGTCTCTGGAATCCAAGTATGGATTTTGCGGCTGTTTGCATGGAGTGGGCAATATTTTGCCATTGTGTTGTTATGTTATCGGGACAAGGAGTGCTCGCGTTAAGCAATTGAGCTAGTTGAGTGGAATATGCTGTGGCTATCTGTTGTGTTTGCAACCTATCGATGTTTAGATGGGTACGTACCTTTGCTGCAACAAGGTAGTGGTCCGAATCAATGTTTGCGCCTCGGAACGATCGTACATCCAACACGCTGGATGAATGTCTTCCATCTATTACAACATGATCAATTTGATTACTTGTTCTTTGATCTGGAGACAGCCAGGTGCCCTTAAGAATATCGAGATGATTAAATCTGGTACTGCTAACTACCATGTTTTTTTGCTGCTGCAAAGTCTATCAGCCTCATACCATTGTCAGATGTTACACTGTGGAGACTGAATTTCCCGACTGTTGGGCCAAAGATATTCTCCTTTCCAATTTTGGCATTAAAATCGCCTAGAATGATTTTAATGTCATGGGCAGGGCAACTGTCATATGTTTCTTCTAAGCGCTCGTAAAATATATCTTTGGTCTGTTCGTCCTTTTCTTCAGTGGGAGCATGAACGCAAATAAAGCTGATATTGAAGAATTTAGCTTTTATTCGAATTGCAGCAAGTCTTTCATTCACTGGGGTGAAGCTGGATACACGATGTTTTAGTCTCCGACTAACTACGAATCCGCAACCAAACTCATGCTTTACGTCATGGCAGCTATAATACAGTGCGTCACCTTTAGGTGTTGTTGTGACGCCTTTCCCAATCCATCGTATTTCCTGTATGGCAGTAATATCGGTCTTGTACTCTTCAAGTACGTCTGCCAATGCGAAGACTGCACCTTCTCTATGAAGAGTGCGAACATTCCAGGTGCAGATTCGCAGATCATGGTCCTTAAAACGTTTGCGGGGTTCGTCAATTTTAGAGGGGTTTGTTTTTCTTTTCTTTCGTTTTTTCATAATAGGATGTTTTTTCTAGGTGAGGGTTACTAACCCGACGCCCAAACCCAAGTTTTTAACGTTCTTATGGGTGAACGCGCGGCACATGTTAGCTCACTACCTTTAACGGGTGTTAAAAGCAGTTCCCCAGGTGACACCACGGGGAGGTCAGTGTCCACTTGAGATGAAAGAGGGACCAAGATAAATCCTGGGCTTTGCCATGTTAAAGCCGGTCAAGACCGTTGCTTGGTATCATCCCCTACGTCACCCTGCAAAATATGGCATTTATGGTAAAATATCAGAGTTATTGCAAAAGATGTTAAGATATCACAATTTTAATATTTTGAAGTTTTTACTTTTAATGCTAATCAAGAAGACCAGCAAAGCTTTCACTTGTTTTACTTGCTTTCCAATACAAACTATTAATCAGACTGAGAACACTGTTACATTTCAAAATACAATCCTTCATTATTTTCTTATCCACCGAAAATTAGCTTCGTTAATAGAGAAAAATCATTGAACTATTTTTGGTTGCGCACAAACACAAAAAGGAATTAATACGAATTTGCATTGGTACGCATTTTTGGGCTTCAAACATTTAAAACGTTGTTGTAATTGTTCTATCCATTGATCTGGTAATGCGATTAAGTGTCACTGGTTTTTACATGATGACAAATTGTGGTCATGGCATTGATGTTGTTACCCCATCACCCGCACCGCAACCAGAGCATCATTAATAATACTGAAATGACAGAATCCGCCAAATTGCAAATGAAAAATAATGAATGCGAATAGGCAGACATTCGCTAGCAATGTTTTACATGATGGTGCTGGTAGGTGCAAAGCTGTTAAGCCTCAATATAAAATCTGCAGTCTTATGTGTTAAGCCGCTGCTGCATGCTAACGAATTTTTATCAAATTGCAGAAAGTTTGGTGTGGGGTTTTTTGTTTTGAATGACAAGCCTTTGGTCATTTTGTTCAATTGCAATTTGTACATTGGCCCAATTATTTCAAAGTAAATTTCAATAGACCACCGTTGTACATAATCAAATCTGCATGTGCTCACAAAAAAAGAAATGTGTTCTTTGTAATGTTTGACCAGTGAAATCGTTCGTTAGATGACACTCAAAAAATTAAATATTTTGAAATACCCATGGACATACAAACAACTGGTCCAACATTTTACCGCTCTTAAAGTTCGAGCCTACATACATTCTTCGATGCGACCCATACACTCCTCATAACAACATGTTTTAATGTCATGGAAATATAAACAAGAGTTCCGTGAGTTCCAGTTTTCCCCAAAGACGTTCATTGTTTATATTTCATTCTAAAGGCCTCGGTACAGACGTAGCTTATCTTAGTTTAATGCCATTGTTAACTTCTCCATCAAAAATTGTCAACATTGGCCTATGTGTTGGTACACCCATATTACAGTACCTCCCGATTTTCTGCATTTAAACAATTTGACCTATTTTTACCGAAATAGCAATAAACTATCTTTTGAGGTTACCAGGGGTCCCAAAACTTCTCCACCAAAAATTGTCAACAGAGGCCCATGTTTTGGTATAGCTCCCATATAACGATACCTCCCAATTTTATGTTTTGGTGTACTTACTTACTTAGCTGGCCCATTACAGAACATTTGTTCCATAGGCCGAACTAAGAAAAGATCTCCAATTCTCTCTATTTGTTGCTTCGCTTTCTGGAATACCGCGCCTTTTCATCTCATCATCCACTTGTTTGCGCCATCTTTTCCTTGGCCTGCCAATTCTGCGTGCACCGCCAAGCGGTCCTTGTTTATACACCTTTTTAGTGGGGTCATCATCGCTCATTCTTATGATATGGCCTAGCCAACGCAATCGCTGCATCTCGATACGTTTAACAATATTGATGTCGTTGTACAGCAGATACAGCTCGTGGTTCATGCGACGTCGATATTCACCGTCAACGCAGATTGTAGATCTTTCGAAGAATTTTTCTCTCAAACACACCAAGCACTGCCATGTCTGCTTGCGCAAGTACCCAGGCTTCGGAGCCATACATCAGCACGGGTAGTATCAGTGTTTTGTAGAGCGTTGTTTTTGTTTGACGAGATGTGGCTTTGTTTTTAAACTGCTTACTTAAACCAAAGTAGCATCGGTTTGCCAATACGATTCTTCTTTTTATTTCACAACTGATGTCGTTTGTTGTGTTTACGGAGGTGCCGAGGTAGACGAAGTCTTTTACTACTTCCACAGTCGGTCCGAGCTCAATGGACGCATTGCGCGTCGACACCATCAACTTGGTCTTCTCACCGTTTACCGCCAGACCCACTTTGGCAGATTCTCCTTCGACCTTCAAAAAGGTATCGGTTACTTCTTTTACTGATCGGCCTATGATGTCTATATCATCAGCGTAAGCAAGTAACATGTGACTATTGGTGTAGATTGTGCCACTTCTTTTGACGTTTGCCTCTCGTATAACCTTTTCTAGCAGGATGTTAAAGAGATCACACGAAAGGCTGTCTCCTTGTCTGAAACCTCTTTCCTGCGGAAAAGACGTTTCTCCTCTCTCCTTTTCTCCCTGTATTTCTCTCGTGCGCTACGCGTTGCTACGGATTTTAAAGTAGCCCTATATGCCGCATTTTTCTCTTCGGTGGCAGCACGACACTCCTGATCATACCATGGATTCCTTGGTGGAGGCCTCTGGTATCCAAGTATGGATTTTGCGGCTGTTTGCATGGAGTGGGCAATGCTTTGCCATTGCGCTGATATGTTATCGGGATGAGGAGTGCTTTGATTAAGCAATTGGGCTAGTTGAGTGGAATATGCTGTGGCTATCTGTTGTGATTGCAGCTTACCGATGTCTAACTTTCGTGTTGTGTCTGTTCGTACTTTGTTTGCTACGTTTAAGCGGGTGCGTACCTTTGCTGCAACAAGGTAGTGGTCCGAATCAATGTTTGCGCCTCGGAACGATCGTACATCCAACACGATCGATGAATGTCTTCCATCTATCACAACATGATCAATTTGATTTCTTGTTTTCTGATCTGGAGACAGCCAGGTGCCCTTATGAATATCGAGATGATTAAATCTGGTACTGCTAACTACCATGTTTTTTGCAGCTGCAAAGTCTATCAGCCTCATACCATTGTCAGATGTTTCACTGTGGAGGCTGAATTTCCCGACTGTTGGGCCAAAGATATTCTCCTTTCCAATTTTGGCATTAAAATCGCCTAGAATGATTTTAATGTCATGGGCAGGGCAACGGTCATATGTTTCTTCTAAGCGCTCGTAAAATATATCTTTGGTCTGTTCGTCCTTTTCTTCAGTGGGAGCATGAGCGCAAATAAAGCTGATGTTGAAGAATTTAGCTTTTATTCGAATTGCAGCAAGTCTTTCATTCACTGGAGTGAAGCTGGATACCAGATGTTTTAGTCTCCGACTAACTACAAATCCGCAACCAAACTCATGCTTTACGTCATGGCAGCTATAATACAGTGCGTCACCTTTAGGTGTTGTTGTGACGCCTTTCCCAGTCCATCGTATTTCCTGTATGGCAGTAATATCGGCCTTGTACTTTTCAAGTACGTCTGCCAATGCGAAGACTGCACCTTCTCTATAAAGAGTGCGAACATTCCAGGTACAGATTCGCAGATCATGGTCCTTAAAACGTTTGGGGGGTTCGTCAACATTAGAGGGGTTTGTTTTCCTTTTCTTTCGTTTTTTCATAGTATGCTGTTTTTTCTAGGGGAGGGTTACTAACCCGACGCCCAAACCCAAGTTTTTAACGTTCTTATGGGAGAACGCGCGGCACATGTTAGCTCACTACCTTTAACGGGTGTTAAAGGCAGTTCCCCAGGTGACACCACGGGGAGGTCAGTGTCCACTTGAGATGAAAGAGGGACCAAGATAAATCCTGGGCCTGTTAAAACCGGTCAGGACCGTTGCTTGATATCTTCCATCCCCTACGTCACCCTATGTTTTGGTGTAGCTCCCATATAACGGTACCTCCCGATTTTATGTGTTTTGAGAATTTTAGCTATATTTTTTTGTTCGAACTAGCTCTAGCTAGACATATCCTCCCGATTTCAGGTATTTTGAACTGAACTACCGATAATTTGACATTTGAGATTTCCGACAGTCACAAAAATTCTCCACCAAAAATGTTCAACATAGCTCCATGTTTTGGTAAACCCCGCATATACAAGCCCCTCCGGAGCTTAGATATTTTGAGGATTTTACCATTTATTTGTCATTTGAGGTTACCAGTGGTTCTCAAACGTCTTCATCAAAAAATATCAAAGTAGGTCCATGGTTTGGTATAAGCCCCATATAATGGTACCTCCCGATTTTGAGGATTTTAGCTAAATTTTTCGAGTGAACTACCCGGAATTTGATATTTGAAGTTCTTTGCAGCCCCGAAACTTATAACGAGTGGTTTTATCGAAGACTGAGGTTAGCTCAACCGTTTCCAGGGTCGACTTGAGGACCCACGAACCTTAAGTAAGAACAACAGTTAATTGTGCTTCAATGATTTATTGATACAATTGCGTATATATGAATATTCAATGGTTTTGAGATTAGTCGGGGATGTAGTGTATATTGATTGGCTGATGCTACGAACAATCTCGGATGGATGCTTGTCGGCCCGCTGATGATCGGGTGTGGGGATGGGATTAGTGATAGTCGGGTGGCTGTCGGCTCGACATTCGTCGAATATGTAGATCGGCTCGGTGATATTCGGTTGTTGGTTGCTCGTCGGCAATCGTCGGACGTGTTGCTCGGCTCTGGGTAATCGGATGCCGTCGGATACGGTCGGCTCGTTGGTAGTTGTCGGGTGTGTTTTCTCGGTTCTGGGGTGCTCGGATGCTGTCGGCTTGTTGGTAGTTGTCGGCGATATTATTCTCGGCTGTGCTCGGCTCGGTATTGGATCGACAATCGGCTGGGCGGCTTTCGGGTGATTGATCGTACGCGGCTGTTGACGGTCGGTTCTGCTATTCTGCAAAGAGAAGGGTCGGAACGAGTCGACAGGAGCGAACGAGTCGACAGGAGCGAACGAATCGACAGGAGCGAACGAATCGGCAGGAGCGAACGAATCGGCAGGGGCGAACGAATCGACAGGAGCGAACTAGTCGACAGGAGCGAACGAATCGACAGGAGCGAACGAATCGGCAGGAGCGAACGAATCGACAGGAGCGAACGAGTCGACAGGAGCGTACGAATCGACAGGATCGTTCGGCAGGAGTATCGCAAAGTATCGCTAGGTCGATGGCTAATGCAATCCTCGGTTGAATCGAATTGGACTGCGGACAATGCCACACGGCTTCTCTTTCACGTCGGTTAACGCCAGCACTCGACCAATTCAGCGACGAAAACCAAACATCTTATCCATCTGGGTTTACGGAGTGAATGAGAATTATTTGTAAGGCGAGACAACTAGGAAATACACTGAAGTTTAAATAATGTATGAATGGGGTTGTTATTATGCATGAAGTTGGGATTATGCATGCACTGATAAGGTAGTCTTGTATTGAAACTGGATGTAATATCAGAGGGGCGGTTTTGCAATGTAGCGGTCACGTTACAAACTTCTACACCAAAAATTATCAACATAGGCCCATGTTTTGGTATGAGCCGGGTTCATGATCGCTCATTCTTATGATATAGCCTAGTACTGATGTCGTTGTATAGCAGATACAGCTCGTGGTTCATGCGACGTAGATATTCACCGTCAACGCAGATTGGTCCATAGATCTTTCGAAGAATTTTTCTCCCAAACACACCAAGCACTGCCTTGTCTGCTTGCGCAAGTACCTAGGCTTCAGAACCATACATCAGCACGGTGTTTTGTAAAGCGTTGTTTTTGTTTGAGGAGATGTGGCTTTATTCCTACACTGCTTACACAGACCGAAGTACCGAAGTACTACCTCTAAGTTATAGGAACAAACGTCAACAGTTAGCCCGATCTCTATGGACGCATTGCGCGTCGACACCATCAACTTGGTCTACTTGCCGTTTACCGCCAGACCCACTTTAGCAGATTCCCTTTTGACTTTTGCAAAGGTGTCCATTACTTCATTTACCGATCGACCCATGATGTCAATGACGTCGGCATAAGCAAGTAACACTTCTTTTGACCTTCGCATCTCGTTTGACCTTCTCCTGCAGGATGTTGAAAAATCAGACGACAGACCGTCTCCATGTCTGAAACCTCTTTTGGTAATAAACTCTTCGGAGAGGTTCTTTCCTATTTTAACCGAGGACAGAGTATCGGTTAATGTCATTCTAGAAAGCTGAATGAGCTTTGCAGGAATACCAAAATCAGACATGGCTTGGAACACCTTTGCTTTATAATCGACGAAAAGATGGAAGGTGTCGATCTGCATTTCTTGGGTCTTTTCCAGGATTTGTCCCAAGGTGGATTTGCCCGGTCTAGAGCCGCACTGATAGGGCCCCATAATTTCATTGACCATAGGCTTTAGTCTCTCACAAAATATGCCAGATACTATCTTATATGCAAAAGGGAGCACACTTTTGCCCCTGTAATTGCATCACACAGTCTTATCTCCTTTCTTGTGGACTGGACATAGGGTGAACGGTCCTGACAAAGCCCAGGATTTATCTTGGCCCCTCTTTCATCTCAAGTGGACACTGACCTCCCCGTGGGGTCACCTGGGGAGCTGCCTTTAACACCCGTTAAAGGTAGTTAGCTAACATGTGCGTAACATTAAAAACTTGGACTTGGGCGTCGGGGTAGTAACCCTCCTATTAGCCTATTATGAAAAAATGAAAGAAAAGAAAACTATAACTCTATTCGGTCCAAAACTTGGCTTTCGTAATATTTTATCTAAACTTAGTTTATGTTCGAAGATGGGTTAGTTCGGTCCACTCTTTCGGGTACCTCCCCCACAAAAGTTCAAAAATGTTCGGAATATTTGTGCGCACGATAAACAAAACAAAATTTCGGAAAAGTTCAGTTGAGGATAATTTATATTAACCGCCCCTTATACAACGGTAAAAGTTTCATTAGGGGCAATTCTATACTTCCTGAGAAAATAGCCTGAAAGGTGCAAAAGCACACCTATGACACCGTGTGTGGATCTGCCGATTCGGTCCAAATTTTGGCCTTCGTAATATTTTGTTCTAACCTAGTTTAAGTTCGAAGATAAGCCATATTGGTCCACTCCTTCAGGGACCTCCCCTCACAAAAGTTCAAAAATGTTCGGAAATATTGTGCGCACTATAACTCCTGAAGGGAGTGACAGATATGGTCCATACTTTCCACATCCTAATATATCTACCAGATATAATACAGTGAACTATATGTGTCCATTCCTTCGGGTAATTGTTCCACAAAATCCCTGAAGGGACAAGAGAGACTTCTCTCATATCAATGTATGCACCCCGATTCAAATTAGCTCAATGATATGAGACCTACTGTTTATCGCCGAGTCCGAACGGCGTGTCTTAAGACACCACTTTGTAGAGAAGTTTTACATGGCTGAAATACTCAGGAAATGTCGCCAACATTACTGAGGGGTATTTTGCCACCGCTGAAAAATGTTTGACCTTCAGCGTGCAAGGCGGCGTGCATACCATTGCACCACGGTGGCACCCGCACCTTCGGGTACCTTCCACAAAAAAATTTCGGACAAGTTCACTTTAAGGTCTAATCTCGAATCACTTTGATTTCTGTTGAAGCAGATTGCATTCGCTGCCTCAACTACAACGGCAAAAGTTTTTTCATGGGCAAGTCCATACTTCTTGAGAAAACAGTCCGAAAGGTGTAAAAAACACCTGCGGGGTACAAAATCTGACCTTCGTCATATTTTGTCCAAACTTAGTTTCAGTTCGAAGATGGACAATACCGGTCCACAACTTCCGATACGTCCCCCCAATATTTAAAAAATGTCACTAAAATGGTATGCACGATATTGCTTGAACGGGGCAACCAATTTGGTATTATTTTGGATCTTATAATATTTTGTCCAAATTTAGTTTAACTTCGGGTACACTCCCCCACAAAAGTTCACAATTTGTGTCTAAGTGCAGTTTGGGGTCTGTTGGAAGCCATATTACGTTTTCCGTGGACAAGTCCATGCTTCCTGGCATACTGGTCCAAAAGTTATACGATCACCCACTGAAATGAATACTGGGCGCGATATCTATCGAAAAGAAAAGACTCTCAATGTGTGACTTCCATAATGGACTATGTAGGTCTATTTCTTTAAGTACCTCCTCCGCACCAGTTTTGAACTTAAATCCTAATCCACATTTTTGTCGACAAGTTCAAATGTCCAAAAAGGGCCACAAAATTTTGAAAATACCCTAAATACATTCGATCTGTCCGTAGATGAAAGTTTCAATTCACGTTGGCAGAGGGAATATATCTGTGGGCAAAGCCGACTGACACTTTTTTACTTATTTTTTACCGAAATAGCAGAAAATGTTGACATTTGAGGCTCCCAGAGTTCCCAAAACATCTCCACCAAAAATTGTCAGCATAAGGTACCTCCTGATTTTCGGTCTTTTAAGAATTTCAGCAACATTTTTATGACTGTTAATTTGACGTTTGAGGTTCCCTTCAGTCACGAAACTTCTCCACCATAGATTCATGTTTTGGTATAAGCCCCATATAACGGTACCTCCCGATTTTCGGTATTTTGAGAATTTTTTTGGACGAACTACCTGTAATTTGACATTTGAGATTCCCAGTGGTCAAGAAACTTCTTAACCTAGGTTCATGCATTGGTATAGTCCCATATAACGGCACCCTCCGATTATCAGTATTTTACGAATTTTAGCTAATTTTTTATCGAACTTCCTGTTCCAACATTTGATGTTCTCCGCAGTCGTGAAACTTCTTCATAAAAAATTTTCAAAACAGATCCATGTTTTTGGTGTAGCCCCCATATAGCACCACCTCCCAATTTTAGGTATTTTGAATTTTAGCATCATTTTTTGACCGAACTATCTGTTGACATTTCACATTCCCAGTAGTCACAGAACCTCTTCATCAAAATTTGTCAAAATAGTTCCATGTTTTGCTATAGTTCGCATGTAACGGTACCTCCCGATTTTAGGTATTTTGAAGATTTTAGGTAAATTTTTTGCCCGAACTACCTGTAGTTAGACGTTTGATGCTCCCATAGGTTGCAAAACTTCTCCATCAAAAAATGTCAACATAGTTCCATGCTTTTGAATAGCCCCCATAAAACGGTAACTCCCCATTTTCGGTAATTTAAGGATTTTAGCTAAAATGTTTAACCGATCTAGCTGTAATTTGACATTTGAGGTTATCAGTGGTCACGAAACTTCTCCACCAAAAATTGTCAAAACAGATACATGTTTTTGGTATAGCCTCCATATAACAGTACCTCCCAGATTTCGGTATTTTGAAAATTTTAGCAACATTTTTTGCCCGAACAATCTGTTGACATTTGAGGTTCCCAGTAGTCACAGGACTTCTTCATCAAAAGTTGTCAAAACAGCTCGATGTTTTGCTAAAGTCCGCATACAACTATACCTACCAATTTTAGGTATTTTGAAGATTTTAGCTACATTTTTGTCCGAAGTAGCTGTAGTTAGACATTTGATGTTCCTAACTTCTTCACCAAAAACTGTCAGCATAGGTCCATGCTTTTGTATAGCCCCCATATAACATAACCTTCTGGTTTGTGGTCTTTTGAGTGTTTCAGCTACATATGTTTACTGAACTACCGTTAATTTGGCATTTGAGGTTATCTAAAGTCATGAAACTTATCCACCAAAAACTGTCAACACAGGTCCACGCCTTTGCATAGACCTCCTATAACGTAACCTCCCGATTTTCGGTCTTTTAAGTGTTTCAGCTACTGACTGAACTACCGGTAATTTGACATTTGAGGTTATCTAAAGTAATGAAACTTCTCCGCTAAACATTGTCAACTTAGGTCCATGTCATAGTATAGCCCCCATATAACAGTACCTCCCGATTTTAGATATTTTGAAAGTTTCAAGTACATTTTTGACTGAACTATCGGTAATTTAACATTTAAGGCTTCTTGTACTTTGACCTTACAGATTCCCAGGGATCGCAAAACTTCTATACCAACAATTGTAAACATAGGTCCGCGTTTTGGTATAGACCCCATATAATGATAACTCCCGATTTCCGGTCTTTTGAAAGTTTCAGCTAATTTTTCACTGAAGTACCGGTAATTTGACATTTGAAGATATCTGACGTCCCGAAACTTCTCCACCAAAAAAATTTCGGCATAGATCCATTTCGGTACTTTGAGATTTTCAGCTACATTTTTTTACCTAATTCTTCATTCCTTTACTAAAAATGACTTAAGAAGGATGCCATGCCATCGCCATATTTACGCAATATTTTCAGAATTCATGTCAAGCTGAGAATGAAATAAGTGTCCCCTAAATTCCTTCCTTAATATGTATGTTTTGCTGTTTAGAAAAAAATTCTTTAAGTGTACGAAGCAAAATCAAAAGATTTGACCGGTATTGCAACCTTGTCACCGTTTGCAAAGCACATCGTTGTAGTCCGCCAAATAAGTACCTCACATTCCAAGAGAAGAAATCCTCCAATAAATGATGGTATTTTGTTTGTATGAATACAAAAACTGAAAACTCCGTTGATAACATTCGCTGGTCTTTCAGGCACGTATGGTCGACGAGTTTGTCGTAAATGCAATGCAAAGAAAACACACACATTCAAAAGCGTTTCACAAATAAAGTACACCTCACAAACACACCAACACACAAAGAGTGAGAAATGTCGTTCAGGAATGGTACTACTACAGCAGCTTGTGTAAATACGTTTTTCGTTGAAAAAAGATTCAAAGATATTACATTCCAATATAGTCCCGCCTGGGATAGCAAACTTGACTCGGTGTGGGACATAATGTCACAAATTCCTTTACTCAATATCATGGAATTGTTGATAATAATTTATAATTGTTCCAGAAACATCCTAGCAGGGACAACGCAGACTTCTCTAATATAAATGAGTGTACCCCGATTGATGTAAGCTCAATGATGTGAGACCTACTGTTTACCCCGAGTCCAAACACCATTTATACAGAAGTGTCGGCTGAACTACCCCGGCTGAAATGTCGCCAACATTACATTGAGGGATATTTTGCCACCGTTGCAAATTTAACGTTTCCTGGCTTGATGATGGAGACGGGCATCCAGTGTGCAAGGCGGTGTATGGATCTGGAAATGTTTAAAGCAGTTAGGGTACCAACTGTATTAGAACTGAGCCTTGTTGGCATCTGCACAAATTAACGAAGTAAATTCGTAATTTTCAAGTAGCCTTCTATACCACCATCAAATAGATGGATTCTGGAAAATTATGAAACAAAAAAATCCCAATAACCCCATTGATGACAACACTCCAGCAACACCCACGAATGATCAAACCAGAATTGGAGAAATTCGTTTTATGGTCGACCAGACAGTAGATCAAGATTTGGTGATGGATAGTCTGGCGGTACAAACAGACAATTTATAGTCCCTCTGTACACGCAGAGAAAAAATATTTTTCGCTTTTGTTGGAACAAAAATATCTGTTTTGGTTCCAAAAATGTATTTGTTTTGTTTAAACATTGTAATCCAAATCCAAAAATACCATCTTTTGTTCCAAACATAGAAAACAAAAACAACTTTCGAATTTCCGCAATATTGTAAAAATCGTTAACAATACCGATTGTAGGAACTATCATAATCTAATTTTGTTTACAAAAAGTATTGTCAACCCAGAAAACCAGCCCAGAAATTTTTGAATTGATTGTATATACTTCTCATATACACTTTTCGCAAAACTTGGATATAAATGTCGCGTATAATATTGCAATCATTGATGAACACAATACATGGTTTGCTGCATTGGCTCACAACAAAGACAAACAAAAAGCAACAACCACCCACCACAACATAAGGAATAATTAAACACCATAACAAACTCCGGTATAACACCAAACCTCAAAGCACAATGAAGATAGAAGAATGAAACAAAACAGAAACAAATAAAAACAAGAGTCTCCTTGTTGGTATACATACACACAAAAACAAAGATAAAGGCATCATGTCATACAAACAAAACTCACCATAATTGTTTTTTTTCAACACGGCATCGAATAGCGAGAGAAGAGAAAAAATTGTCGAAGAAAAGAGAGAACTATTGCCCAGTTAACAACAACAATTTCTGGATTTAACAAAACCCAATTGTTGGAATCACAATACTACATTTGGAATTTAACAATATCTTTACAATACATATTTTGCTCTTCGAATATTGTTGGATCAATCATATTTTTTTCTCTGCGTGTAACACACAGCGACCCTGAGCGTCAGTCAGGGTTGTGGTTCTGATGAGGGCGATTAACAACTTCATACCACAGTTGTACCAACGGCTGTAGTCGTTGACAAACTAACCACAATCCCTTTAGAAAAACTAACACTATAAAGCCAGGTGCATTGCAAATCCAGAAGGACTGTCCATCGTCCGATGCCGCAGGCAGACTGCAGTCGAGGAAGGAACCTCTATAAAGAAAGACAAAGTCAAGAATGTTTCCACAGGCCAAAAGGTGTCATAAATTAGTTGGCTATAGCTTATCGCAAGTCAATGCACTACCTCAGGAAGTTCATCGGCAGGGAACCCTCGTTCATGTTGACAATGATTAATCTCTAGGTGGTGAGCAAATTCAAAAGGAGATACAATCAGTTAACCGAGATAAATTCCGTACTCAAAAAACTCTCACACAAGTGTTCACAAAGGAGAGGTATCAGTCCAAAATAAATCAAGGAAGGAAAAGTCTGGGAAGATTGATTCAGAAACGGCCTCGGCCCTTGGGCATGTGGATTTAAACAAGGTGAAGAGAGTTGGGTCATAGGATGGCCAAGAGACCCAACCCAAGTCAGGACTCAAAACCCCCTACCTCCTCTGATCACTATTAAAATACTGAAAATCGTAAAAAATTCCACTGTTAAGGTAGCCCCACAAACTAAGCTAAGCCGCAAGGTATCTTTCAGAGCTCATCTCAGGTTGTTGCAACAACGAAAGAAGATCACCAACCGACGAATGGTTCCAGACAAGTTTCAGGTATCCGTTAACGATGGAGCTAACCCAGATGAGAAAATCAACGATATCTGCGGATAGAAGACCTTTTTTGAGACACCCAGACATACGCATTTCTATAAGCCTGCCCCTACAAAGCAGTCAAGGTTGTCTGCTGTGAGAACGAGGAATCCTTGAACTTCGTTGTCAGTACAGAAAGGGGCTTAACTAGCGATTGTGAGTATGAAGAAAATCTCCTGTAGAGTATTGTCAGCATGGGTGCCAAGGCCCCTGTGCACCCTCCACGCTTACTGATAATACTCGAAATCCCAAACCCCAAGACAAGCTAATGAAAAATAATAAGCCATAATCCGTAAAATGGGGATATTGCCAGCAGGGTGTCAATAGAACATCAGGGAAAATTGACCTAGTGTAACTCCCCGACAATAGCAATCCCAGGGCAACGGGTTCGTAACGGATTGACCCGAAACCATAGTGCTTCAGGCAGTGGCTGCCAAACCAGCATCCAACCTATGCATCAACGTAGTTGCCATGCTGCTACAACAACAACCTCCCCCACAAGATTTCGGAAAAGTGTTGTTTAAGACCTGCTCTTGAATGGTATTGTTTTTGAATTTGCTGCCCCCATTACGATGGTAACAATTTATTAAGGGGCAAGTACATACATCATAAGGAAATGGCCCGAAAGCTTTAAAAATCGACCGTCATATATAGTGAGTGGCTGGTGCATACGACAATTTTCGAAGTGGATACTATGTTGTTCCAAGCTTTGCACATAGTAAAATTTCTGCCAATCTTAGACTAACATGGCACGCGCGATATTTCACAAACGGGGCAACCGATTTGGTCCAAACTTTGGCCATCGTAATATTTTGTCAAAACTTAGTTTATGTTCGAAAATTGACCACTCCACTCCTGTTTGAGCACAGTTTAAGCGATATCTATCGAAACATAAGACTTACTTCCAACATGTACTACATACAACCTTAACAACCAACCCATATCAACTCGGATGCACTGCACACTCCCATTGAGTATCAGTTATGTTACTGAAAATAATAATAACATTAATAATAACAATAATAATAATTTTTTTTTGCGGGTTAGGAGGTAGAAATGTATTTCCACATACTCGAAGACCGTCGCCTTCGTGTTATGTCGGGATCTCGGATCTGGCCTACCGACTAAAAACCCCCTATTTACTCTTTCCCGTGGAAGTTTCGTCCACCCCGGAACCGGTTTTAGTATTACTTGGGGGTGGTTTCCTATTGACTGCTTCAGTCCCATCTGTATTATGTGCCTGCGTCCAGGCCTCCGGCTGTTTCTCTATTTTGTTCAGCTGCATCTATGTCTCGTTTTTTGGATCGAAGAACTTCTTCGCAGTACTTCTTTACAGCTTGCCATATGCTTATATCGCTTGTCATTTTGACTATTAAGGTCTCCTGGGTTACTTCTCCTATCTGGGCTTCGAGTTCTGACCGCTTCTCACTCCATTTGGAGCAGTAGAAAAGTGTGTGCTCAGCGTCGTCGATATGAGCTTCTTCTTCGTATATGCGATTAGGAGAACTGCGTTTGCCTATGTTGTGTAAATATTTCATGAAATAGCCATGACCAGTGAGCATTTGGGTTAGGTAGTAGTCTACTTCCCCAGTTTTTCTTTTCACCCATAGTTCGAGGTCTGGAAGGAGTCTTCTTGTCCATCTGCCTTTTCTCTCAGCTTCCCATCTTTCTTGCCATGCTTGCAGGGTTTCCCGCTTTATTTCTTCTTCTTGTTCGATGTTACCGCTTTGCTTTTTTGTCCATATTTTTCTTCGTTCGCGTATCGTCAGGTCAATCGGGACAACTCCGGCTATGACGAGGACTGCGGCTCCGGAGACTGTGCGGTATGCAGACGTGATCCGTAATGCGTACGTTCTCTGGACTGCAAGAAGTGAGTTAGCCCTTTTTCGCCTCTTTGTACAGGCTTCTCTCGTGTTCGGCTGCGTTTCTGCGCCTTGCCCTTGTGTATCGCCTTCGGCATTTGAGACACTCCCGTCTTGCTCTTGCAGTGTCTTCATTCCACCAGTGCACTGGGTTTTTTCTTTCTCGATTTGGTTGTACTTTAGGCATGGCCTTGTTGCAGCTCTTCCTGATAGCATCTATCAAAAACTCCGCTTTACTGGATGCAGTTTGTGTTATTGGTGCCATGTTCATCCTTCTGTCTAGCTCTGATAAAAGGGTGTTTTTGCTCAATTTGTCGGCGTTCCAAATACGTGTTGAAGTGCTCTGTCGTCTGGCTTGTACATCTCTTACGGCTTCCCTCATGACGTTATACGAAATGTACTGGTGGTCACTTCCTGTATATGTTTCGAGGACTCTCCAGTCCATTACTTTTGGCAGTGTTCTTTCTGCAGTAAGAGTAACGGGCCTTCTGAAGGTTGGAGTATTTCCCTTGTTTGCTGCAATTAGACCAGCTCTGGCCATCATTTGAACTATCCTTCTACCTCGTGCGTCTGTGGTTTCCATTCCCCATTCTACAGCTCTGGCGTTTAAATCTCCTGCCAATATGACATGCCCTCTCGTCGTGCGAACAAAATCCTCAATATCGTTCAATTTTCTTTCGAATCCTTCGATGTTATCACTTGGAGTGAGGTAGCAGCTGATGATGGTAAGATCACTAATATTTATCCAGACAAAGCAGTTTCATTTTCCTCGTTTGTTCGTCACCGGTATGTTTGTATTTGGGATCCAGATTGCTGCTGTAGCGCTGTCGTCTTCAAGCCATAAACCGTTCTTTTTCTTGTATTGTTCAATAGCGATGTCGACAGATTCCTCTTTTACGATTTGTTGCAGAAGAGCATCTGTCACTTTCCCCCTATGCATGTTTAGTTGGAGTATTTTCATGTTCGCGCCTGTTCTTGTTTGTCAGCTTTGCATTTTCTTGATTCTGGCAAGTGATCTGTCGAAGGTTTTCCTTGCTCCGAACAAATACAACACTTTGGTGGGTTTTTACACTGTTTAAGGATGTGCCCTTCTTCACCGCACTGGATGCATATACCCCTCCCTTTTCTGTCAGGTCCTCTGCATTCCCACTGTCCGTGTCCAAGGCCGAAACACTTGAAGCATCGTCTGTCCTCTTCTCTATATTTCAGTCTGCAGTTTGTCCATCCAATCTTTAACCGCTCTGTCTTCAAAAGTTTTTTCGCCTGGTTAATAGGCATTACGACGAAGGCTTTCCTTTGGTTTCTTGAATCTAGTTTTGTGAAACGAACGCTGATGTCCTCTTCTTTTGTTTCCGTATTTTTGCAATTACTGCTGCAATTACGTCTTCCTTGGTGGTTGTGCAATCAATGTCGCTTACCTCTTCGGTTTCGAATCTCTCACTTCTGCCGTTTCTTTCAGAGTATTTTTTATTGCCTCTGAAAACTGCTTTGTTTTCCCTCCTTGGGCTAGTTCCAATAGTATAGCGCCAGTTCTGGTTTTACGTATTGTGCGGACAGTTATGTTCGCGTCCTCCGGCTTCACGTTCTCCTTTATTTTTTTAAGACATCGGCATAAGTGTGGCCCTCTGCTGGCTTGACAAGAACGGCGTCCGCTCGAGATCTGGGCATCCTTTTCTTGTTTTCTCTTCTTTTTGTCGGTTCTCTGTTGTGGGGCTTTTCGATGTTTTTATCCTCGGCAACTTCGTTACCTTCTCGGTTTTTCTCTTTTCTAACTTCTTTATTTTGAGATGTGCTCTTCTTTCTCTTTCCAGGTGTTTCCTTTTCTGCTGGGCTTGTTGCAATACGTTTTTGCGGGAGCGTTCTTGCGTTCTCCTGGTATTTTCCTGTCATTGCGCTTATTTCTGCCGATCTTCTGCTTTTTTCTTTTTCAGTTTCAGCCTCCATACAGTTTCGTCTTTTGGACGTCCATGCTTATGTTTCTCTGCCTGGTTATTGCAGAGAAACATAAGCAGGTGTTTCCTTTTCTGCTGGGCTTGTTGCAATACGTTTTTGCGGGAGCGTTCTTGCGTTCTCCTGGTATTTTCCTGTCATTGCGCTTATTTCTGCCGATCTTCTGCTTTTTTCTTTTTCAGTTTCAGCCTCCATACAGTTTCGTCTTTTGGACGTCCATGCTTACGTTTCTCTGCCTGGTTATTGCAGAGAAACATAAGCATGGACGTCCAAAACATAAGCATGGACGTCCATGATTTGGAGTTGTCTCATTCGGAGTGGAAAAAGTGTTCGCCAATAGGTTTGAGCGCACGAAAAAGTGTATAAATCATGCTGGTGACTACTTAAGAACACAATAAAACCGTTTTTGATGGTAAATATTCGCTTTTTCATTGTTAGGTCAGATAGTTATCGTTCAGCCCTCGTACAATATGCCCTATGGAAATGAATATCAATTGTATTACTCTGAATCATTGTTTGGAAATTGGTGCAAATTTCCTATTGTATTGAAACAGTGAACCATTTTATATCAATGCCGTACATTTAATACCCTCCACCATATGGAGGGTATAATTAAATTTGTCATTCCGTTTGTAACACATCGAAATATACGTCGAAGACCCTATACAGTCCGTCTATTGAAATCAAAATATATCTCGCAACTTTAAAGATAGCGCTTTGTAATTTGAAGTTTCTATTACTCCCAGGAGATTTGGTACTGAAAATGGTCCAAGTTTTGATATAGCCCCCATAGAACGGTATCTCCCGATTTTCGGTATTTTGAAGGTTTTAGCCTCATTATAACACCGAAATGGCTGAAATTTGGTAGTTAGGCTTGGTTGGGGATATAAAACTTTCCACCAGACGTTTGTCGGTGTATGTCCTTTTATTCACATAGCCCCCATAGAATGGTACTTCCCGATCTTCGGTATTTTGAAGATTGTGGCCTCAATATTTCATGGAAGTGGCTGAAATTTGGTAGCTTATCTTCGTTAGCGGTATAAACCGCTCCATCTGAAATTTCTCGGTATAGGTCCTCAACTTCATATAGCCCCTATAGAACGGTACCCCCGGATTTTCGGTATTTTGAAGGTTGAAGCCTCAATATCCAACCGAAATATCTGAAATTTGGTATTTAACTGAAATTTTGTATTTAGTCTTCTCTTAAGGTCCAAGACAGGTACAAAACATCCCTTGCAAAAAGTCAGACAGTATTGGTTCACATTTTGTTATAGCCCCCATATACGAGTAAGTGTAGCCACCATTTAAAGTTTTTTGAAGATTATATTCACATTTTTCTACCGAAACGGTCGTTACTTGGATTTTTGTGTTCCCACAACAAGAAATCTTTCTCGCAAACAAACTGTCCATATAAATCAAGATTTAAGTCTAGCCGATATTGCCCGATTTTATGTATTTCTAGGGTTTTTTGTCAAGTTGTCGAAACGAGATTGCTCTAGTTTAATATTTTGTGTTGCCAGAGGCTACAAATGCTCAATTTGAAAAATTGTAAATATAGCTCCATGTTTTGGAAAGAATTACGATGACGCCCCATATGAGCTCTTTTGAAGGGAATATTATCAGTTGGGATATATTAGTCCTGCAAAAAGAAGAAGAGCTTATTACCTTCATTAAGGAAAAGAAACTAGTTGTTCTTATTCACTTCAATTCGTGGTGGAGGGTATGCAAAGTTCCGCACGGCCGAACTTAACGCCGTTCTTGCTTGTTATTTTTGTTTTTATCGTAACACACATTCAGTAATTGGCTGTTTAATTAATTGGTTAATAAAAAGGGAAAAAAAGAAACGAAATTTATTTGATAAACACCAAAAGAAGGATGCTCTTTCGAATAAATATGCGCAAAAACGAGTCTTTAAAATGCATTTCATCTGTTGTTAATTTTATCACGATTTGTGAATCTGATTCATAGGATGTGCGGCACAAAGTGATTCCGCATTCAATTCCTGTCCAAAATACTATTTGTCATTATTGCTTTTTTAATTTATTTATGGAAATTGGCAGTAAACATTTTGGTAAAATATGTAGGTAATTTTTGACAATTTTTAGAAAAAGGAATACCAATTTCTCGAATACTAAGCCCACATATAGGAATATGGGGATTTCTGAGTGAAATTAAACACTTTTGCAAAAATTGGTTTATAGTTTCCTTTATTTCTTGCTGTGTTGATGCTACTCCTCAGCAAAACATGTTTTTACTAACTGTTCCACAGAGATATCACGCCTTGAAAAAGTCGAAACTATGTGCAAAGAAATACTCATAACTTCTTTAATATTGGTCAAATAGAAAACAATTTTTTTTTTGTTTTTTTTTTGAACGTTGGTGGCGTCGTTTTTTATTGGGATAGCTAATACAATTTTGTTTTTTTTTTTCAAAGTAGTCTGGCTTAATCCCATTGTTGCTGTTTTATTATTTAAAAACTACTAATTTATTAGTCGAAAAAAAGTTTGACATTGTTCGCCAAGGGTTAAGGCAGGGAAGACCAATTTCGATCCACGCCACTGGATACCATCAGTTCCCTTGTTTCTTGTTTGTGAATATTCTCCACCGAAGTTATTTTTCAATAACTTCTTCAACAAGAAACTTTTTATACCCAAACATCAATCGTCAGCTCAAAGTATAAAGGTGACGCCACCAATGTTCGATTTGAGAAACACTGGCACCTTTGTATGGTTGGCTGCGACAAGCTACCAGAAAACCTTCTCATTGCAGTTTTTCTTTGTTTACCTTTTGATTGACGATTGACTTTTGGGTATAAAAAGTTTCTTGTTGAAGAAGTTATTGAAAAATAACTTCGGTGGAGAATAACCACAAACAAGAAACAAGGGAACTGATGAGATACAGTGGCGTAGATCGAAACTAGTCTTCCCGAACAATGCGAAACTTTTTTCTACTAATTTATCAGTTGTTTTAAAAAATAAAACAGCAACAATGTGATTAAGCCAGACTACTTTAAAAAAAAAACAACATATTTTTTTGTTTTCTTTTTTATCAGCAATCTAATAAAAATAGAAAAAATATTTTAAATAATTTTTATCAATCATTGCGCCCTTCCGTTTTCGTGAAACTATTTTGTACGATCATTGCAAAAATTTCAAGTGCTGTTTGGTATTGGGATTCGAATAGTTACTATTTTTTTTCTTAATTGTTTAAAATGTGTCAACAAAATTTTTCCATTATATCAGTGTTAAACATTTGTTATTTTACAAAAAATAAACAAGTAAAAGACCGTTAAATTCGGCCGGGCCGAAGTTTTTATACCCTCCACCATAAAATATTTTGAACAAAAATGGAATAATTATTTTCTTTCCTGTCCATAATTTTAGGTGGAGATATTTTGTGCCCATAGATCAGACATGACCAAAAAGAGAACGGAGAAAATTCAAAATATTGGCTACTTATAACAGTGTGTTAGTAAGTTTGTATTCACGCAAGCTATAAAACAATAACAAATCAAAACATTTGTTCTCTTTTGTACGCTCTTTCTGTGCATTCGGGTCGTGTGTGTGTAAATTGCCGAAAATCATCGACACCGCCGTGCCAAAGAAGAACACATTTGCCATAGATACCCCAAATGCCTTAATAAGGTCAAAAAATGTATCTAAAAACGACATCAATCGGGCGGCACCTTTACTGGGGGTTATATCAAAGTGAGGACCTATGTTGACAATTACAGATAGTTCAATAAAAAATGTAGCTAAATTATCAAAATATCTAAAATTGGGAGGAACCGTTATATGGGGCCTATACCAAAAAACATGGACCTATTTTGACTCTCAGTGAAGACGTGTTGTGACCGCAAGGAACTTCAAATGACAAATTACATGTAGTTTGGTAAAAACCTGTAGCCGTATATATCAAAACTTTGACCTATATAGAAATTTTTTGGTAGAGGGAACTTCAAATGACAAACTACAGGTATTTCGCTTAAAACTTGTAGCTCAAATTCACAAAATACTGAATATCGGGAGGTGCCGTTAAATGGGGGCTATACCAAAACATGGACTTATGTTACAAATTTTGTGCACAAATGTTGGGGGCACTAAGAACTTCAACTATCAAATTATAGCTAGTTCGGTTAAACATTGTAGCTAAAACTCTCAAAATACCGAATATCGGAAGGTACCGTTATATGGGAGCTATACCAAATCACAGGTAGTTCGGTTAAAAATTTTAGCTAAAATTCTCAAAATATCGAATATCGAATGATACCGTTATATGGGTGCTATACCAAAACGTGGGCCTATATTGACAATCTTTGGTGGAGATGCTTTGTGGCCACTAGGAATTTACTTCTCCAAATTATAGATAGTTCGTTTAAAAATTTTAACTAAAACCCTCAAAATACCGAATATCGGAAGGTACCGTTTTATACACGCAGAGAAAAATATTGTTGGAACAATCATATTCTAAAAACAAAATGGTGTATTTTAAAATTCTTAAAATATATATTGTGGGCGCAACAATATATTTTGCGTCATCATGTTCCCTAATAAAAAATATATGGTTGAAACAATAATATATATTTTCAGATTTTTAAAATACACTATTTTGTTCTTCGAATATGATTGTTCCAACAATATCTCTTCTCTGTGTGTAGGCGCTATACCAAAACATGGGCCTCTGTTGACAATTTTTGGGGGAGATATTCTCTGACTACTGGGAACCTTAAATGTCATATTACTGGTAGTTTGGTCAAAAAATGTTGCGAAAATCCTCAAACTATCGAAAATCGGGAGCTACCGTTATGTGGGGGCTATACCAAAACATGGACCCATGTTGAAAATTTTTGGTGCAGAAGTCAAATGTCAAATTACAGCTAGTTCGGTTAAAAATTGTAGCTAAAACCGTCCAAATACCGACAATCGGGAGGTACCGCTATATGGGGGCTATATCGGAACATTGACCTATGTTGACGATTTTTAGCGAAGAAGTTTTCTTACCACTGAAAACCTAAAATGTAAGATTACAGCTAGTTCGGTTAATAATATTAGCAAAAATTATCGAAATACAGAAATTCGGGAGGTTCCATAATATGGGGAGTATATTAAAACATGGATCTATTTTGACGATTTTTAGTGCAAAAGTTTCGTGACCATATGGAATCTTAGAAGTTAAATTACAGCTAGTTCGGTTAAAAATTATAACTAAAACTGTAAAAATATCAAAAATCGGGAGGTACCGTTATATGGTGGCTATACCAAAACGTGGGGCGATTTAGCCCATATTCGAACTTGACCTGCCTATGGACAAAATATACTAGGATGCTAAAATATATCATTCTAGCTAAATTATTGCGGACGCTAGAGTGATTACAACAGACAGACATGGCTATATCGACTCAGAATTTTATCCTGATCAAGAATACATATACTTTATAGGGTCGCAATTTATTATTTCAATGCGTTACAAACGAAAAAATATAAATTACATTTTTTAACATTTGTTGTGTTGTTTTAATTAGGAATTTTTCTTAAGCATTTTAAAAACTGTTTCATTTTTTCGATTTTGAAAATGGTTTCGCAATAATTGAGGTAGAACGCTATATTTTTACACCCGAGTGTATTTTCTTCCATAAGCAGATCAAGTTCGAAGGAGGGAGGAAGATTTTAGCTACAATTTTTAACCGAACTAGCTGTAATTTGCCATTTAAGGTTCCTAGCTATCACAACATTTCTCCACTAAAAATTGCCAACATAGGTACATGTTCTGATAGAGCCCTCATAAAACGTTATCTCCCGATTCTCGGTATTTTGAGGATTTTAGCTACAATTTTTGACCGAACTAGCTGCAATTTGCCATTTAAGGTTCCTAGCTATCACAACATTTCTCCACTAAAAATTGTCAACATAGGTTCATATTCTGATAGAGTCCTCATTAAACGTTATCTCCCGATTTTCGGTATTTTGAGGATTTTAGCTATAATTTTTGACCGAAGTAGCTGTAATTCCCCATTTGAGGTTCCTAGCACATCTCCACTAAGTATTGTGATTTGGTATAGCCCTCATAACAGGGTAGCTCGCAGGGGTTTCCAGTGGTTACAAACTTATACTTTTACGCCTAAAATTATCAACATAGATCCACATTTTGATATGGGGTCCATATAAAGATGCCGCCTGATTGAAGACCTTTTAAGATAAATCTTCTAACCTAATTTAGACACCTAAAATTGAGATCAGAAAATAAAACTAGTTATTAAATCTTAGTTTTTAATTTTTAATTTTGGAGGGTATAGAAAGTTTCGGCCCTGCCGAACTTAACTACTGCCATGTCATGCAAAATTTCCATTTCATACTCTGAAAAATTTGAAAATATTTGTATATATGAATATGAGTGTGTGTTTGCATTTGTGCGGATATTGGCGTTTGTTAATTAAGTGTATTTAAGTAAATTTGGGTATTTGTCCATTTACTATTGTTTATATTTTCTCACTATTATTTATATCAAAACACAAAAGTGCAACCGGCTAAAACTTATTTGCCCAATATAATTATGCGTCAAATAATAAATCACTGGCCAAATATTTTGTACTGTTTTAATTTTATTATGTTAGTCAATTATGTTCGATTACAAAAATATGTGTTTGAATTGAAAATTTATTTAAATTTGATTTATGAGAAAATAATGGCAATCTGATTCGAAAATAGAAAACTACTCGTACATAGTGGGCACCAAATGCGAAAGGGTTTATTACCTGGGAAAGTATGAGAACATTTCATAAATTTAAAACCCCAAAACAAAATTAACAAGTAAAAATTCGTTAAGTTCGGCCGCGCCGAAATTTTTATACCCTCCAAAAATAAAATAGTCTTAATTAAAATGTAATAATTAGTTTCTTTTCACAATTTTAGGTGGAACGTTTTTTTGGACAATGGATACCCCAAATGTCTAAATTATCTAATCTAATCTAAACAAGTGAGCCAAGGCTATAGTCGGGTCGGGGCCGACTATGTGATACCCTACACCACTTCCCCTGTGAATAAGCTTTTGACTAGTAAAATTCAAAATATTAAACTTGGGATAGCTTTGCTCTGAATGTCTTCATTAATACAGGTCAATTTTATTGAAACGCGTTTAAATTGCATAGTCAGAATAACTCAAATAAAAAATGGAAAAGTGGGATGTATGCAAACCATCAACCATCACATTCCGACCCCTGAATAATATCCGATCATTACCAAAATCAATAGGTTTTTTCCTCTGTGGGACCCCCATGGACACCCAAAATTTCGTGCCGATCCAATCAAAATTACGACGTGTAGCGTGATTACAAAAAATTAAAAAATAGGACTTATTACCGACTATTGCTATATCTCCGTTATTTGGCCACATACACCAACATGCTTTACATCTTCTTTCTACTTTCATAGTTGGACTTTGCTTTTGGAAGGTCCCCAACCAATGCTGTGCTATTCGTCATTATTATTAAAATCGCAAATATGAGAAGTTGTGTTTTAATAGCGGCTATTGCGATATCTTCAATGTTTTACCACCTACGACAACCTACGTTACATCGTTGCAAAGGCGATATTTTCTACTTTCATCAGCAGGTTTTGCTGTTGATATACCTCTTATAAAAGCGGCGATATTCGCTTTGAAATAAAACGTTGACTTTTTCTCCAAATAAGTTGTTTGCCCTTTCCGACCCCTGAATATTATCCGACCATCACCAAAATCAATAGACTTCTTCCTCTGTAGGACTCTCAATAACCCCCAAAATTTCGGGACTATCCGATCAAAATTGCGACCTGTAGCGTGATTACAAAGAAATGGAAAAATGGAATGTATTAACGACTATTGCGATATCTCCGTTATTTGGCCACCTACGCCAACCTACTTTGCATCACTGTAAAGATGGGATTTTCTACTTTCATCGTCAGACGTTGTTTTTGGAAGGTCCCCAACCAAAGCTGTCATATTCGTCATTATTATTATTAAAATCGCAAAAATGAAAAGTTGTGTTCTATTCACTTACAACAACCTACTTTACATCGTTGCAAAGGCGATATTTTCTACTTTCATTAGCAGGTTTTGCTTTTGGCATAGCCCCTATAGAAGCTGAGATATTCGGTTTTTCTCCAAAAAAGTTTTTTGCCCATTCCGACCCCTAAATATTATCCGACCATCACCAAAATAAATAGGCTTCTTCCCCTGCGGGCCCCCCATCAACACCCAAAATTTGGTGACGATCCGATCAAAATTACGACCTCTAGCGTGATTTCTTTAAAAGTGGAAAAATGGGATGTATTACGACTATTGTGATATCTCCGTTATTTGGCCACCTACGCTAAGCTATTTTGCATCATTGTAAAGACAGGATTTTCTACTTTCATAAGCTGTGTTATTCGTCATTAGAATTAAAATCGAATAATTGAAAAGTTGGGTTCTATAAGCGACTATTGCGATATCTTTTTTGTTGGACCACCTACGACAACCTACCATACATCGCTGCAAAGGTGATATTTTCTGCTTCCATTAGCAGGCTTTGCCTTTAATATACCCCTTATAGATACGGAGATATTCGCTTTGAAATAAAACGTTGACTTTTTCCGCAAATAAGTATTTTGCCCATTTCGACCCCTGAATATTACCCGACCATCACCAAAATTAATAGGCTTCTTCCCCTCCGGGACCCTCATCAACATCCAAAATTTCGTGACGATCCGATCAAAATTGCGACCTGTAGCGTGATTACAAGGTTTAGATGGACAGACGGACAGACGGACAGACGGACGGACGGACTGACGGACGGACACACATAGCCAGATCGACTCAGCTCGTCGAGACATTCATTTTGGTATATATAAGTATGGGTCTACGACCATTATTTCGATGCGTTACAAACTTTTTGGCCAAAACCAACTTATAATACCCTCCCCACATAGTGGTGTAGGGTATAAAAATGTGTTCAGCCAGGCGAAAGGCACCACCTATGGGGCTATATCAAAGTGTCGACCTATCTTTACAATTTTTGGTGGAAAAATTTTATAACTGCAGGGAACTTCGAAAGTCAAATTACAGGTAGTTTCGTCAAAAATTTATCTAAGACCCTCAAAATACCGAATATTGGGAGGTACCGTCATATGGTGGCTATACTAAAGCATGGACATATGTTGGCGATTTTTGGTTGAGAATATCCCTGAGCACTCAAAACCTTAATTGTCAATTTACAACTTGTTCGGTTAAAAATTTTAGCTAAAATTCTCAAAACACCGAAAATTGGAGGTACCGTTATAAGGGGGCCATACCGAAACATGGACCTATGTTGATGTTTTTTGGTGGAGAAGTTTTTTGGCCACTGAGAACCTCAAATATCAAATTCCAGCTGGTTCGTTTAAAAATTGTAGCTAAAATTCTCAAAACACCGAAAACGGGGAGGTACCGTTATAAGGGGGCCATACCGAAACATGGACCTATGTTGATGTTTTTTGGTGGAGAAGTTTCTTGGCCACTGAGAACCTCAAATATCAAATTCCAGCTGGTTCGTTTAAAAATTGTAGCTAAAATTCTCAAAACACCGAAGATCGGGAGGTACCGTTATAAGGGGGCCATACCGAAACATGGACCTATGTTACCGATTTTTGGTGATAAAGTTTCGTGACCACTGAGAACCTCAAAAGCCAAATTATAGCTAGTTCAGTTAAAAATTGTAGCTAAAATCCTCACAATACCGAAAATTGGGAGGTACCGTTATATGGGCGCTATACCTAAACATAGACCTATGTCCATAATTTTTGGAGTATACGTTTTTTTGATATATAAGTTGGGAATAGGAACCCAAAATGTGAAATTGGGAGGAACCGTTATATGGGCGCTATATCTAAACATGGACCTATGTCCATAATTTTTGGAGTATACGTTTTTTGTAATATAAGTTGGGAATAGGAACCCTAAATGTGAAATTTTACTTAATTCGGTTTGAAAATGTGACAAAAAACCTCAAAATACCTGGGGGCTACACCAAAACGTGGCCCGATATAGATCATCATCGAACTTGACCTGTCTGCATCGCATCTTCCCAATATTTCAGCGTCCTATATCCATTTTTTTGGATGCTAGAGTGATTACCACAGACAGACGGACGGACGGAAATGCATAGATCGACTCGCATTTTACCCTGATCAAGAATATATATACTTTATAGGGTCACAAATGATTATTTCAATGCGTTACAAACTGAAAAATAAACTTAATATACCCTCCATACTAGGGTGGAGGGTATAAAAAGGAAGGGGTTTTCGCCTTTAAGATACTCCAACAACCAACCCATATACTCGTATTTATGCACTGCACACTCCCATTGAGTATCATCAGCTATGTTACTGAAAATAATAATTCAATGTTCCCTGTGCAACTGTATATCAATCGTGTTACTCGAAGTTATTGTATTGAAAATTGGTGGACATTTCCGTTTGCATGGAAACAATGAAAAATTTTATATGAATGTCGTAGACTTACTGTCTTTTTATCGTGACATCCATTCAGTAATTGGCTATTTAATTAATTGGTTAATAAAAAGCGAAAAACGAAACGAAATTTATTTGATAAACACAAACAGGAAGATGTCTTTTGGAATAAATATGCGCACAGACGAATCTTTAAAATGCATTTCATCTGTTATTAATTTTATCTGTTTGGGTGTATTTGATACTGTATCATGTAGGAAAAGTTTCAACTATCAAGATTTATCGAAATGTAAAAGAACCAATAATTAGATACTGGTGAATACTTTAGTTTACGAAGCACATTAGGGCAGCCCTGGCCATGATGTTAAGATTGCACTTAGACACAGTTATTCAGAATTTGATTTTATAGTTCCTAAACACCAGCATTTTTTGCGGAGAGCTTGGGACAACAACGGTTGGTGTTAAACGATGTGTATGCGTTTGCTGTCGAGGGGACTGCGGGGGTGGTTAAATCATCTGAAGAGTTGCAACATTGGAGCCGGTATAAGTAAATTGTGGGCAACTATTAAGTCACTCTCGAACCTTGGAAGGAAGGAAGATAGGACCTCAGTCACGTTTGGCGACGTTACGTTGACTGACCCGAAGAGGTGCGCAATTTATTTCAATCGACAGTTTGCGAGCAGCCCGAGGGTGACAGGGCGAAAAGGAGAGTATTACGTCGCATCAGATCTCTTCCTGCCGAGGATGCACCACCACAGTTTACATTGAATGATGTTGCGAATGCCATCAGGAACGCTAAATCATCCAAAGCGTTGGGCCCTGATGGAATCTTCATGGTAATGCTGAAGCAGCTGGATGAGCCGGGAATGGAGTATCTTACTAAAGTTCTCAACTTATCGCTAGCCGCCCTCATTGTTCCCGAAGTCTGGCAAATGGGCAGGGTGGTCCCGCGAAGCAAAGACCCTTGAGGCCTTAGTCCTCCCCAGTATCAGGAATAACTATCAAGTTGCTGATCATCAGCATGGATTTCGTAAGCAGCACAGCACGTCAACAGCGCTATACGCTGTCCCCACATATTTTTGTCAAGGACTCAACCAGAGACTTATCAAAAGCCTTTGATACATTCAGGCACTCCACGCTGTTTGAGGACATTGAGCAGACAACACTCCGGCTAAGCTTGAAACGTTGAATAGTCAACTATATGTGTGGACGCCAGTCGTACGAGGAATTCAGGAACAAGAAGTCCAAACCCTGTAGAGTGAAACTGGGAGTTCCCCAAGGTGGGGTGATATCTCTGTTTAGCCTCTACCTCTCCTGTATTTTGCCGCCTCCAGACGGCATCGAGATCGTAACGTATGCGGATGATTGCACGATCCTGGCGTCCGGTACCTTCCCTCATGACATCTGTGAGAGGCTGAACTCCTAATTTAATCGATCTTACCAACTTTTTCCACGCGATGAATATGCGGATTTCCGCTACAAAATCTACAGCCACTCTGTTCACCACATGGGCAGCGCAGTTTGGAAGAGAATTGAATGTCGTGGTCGACGATAGCAGAATTCAGACCACAAACTGTTCAAAATTTTAGGGGTCACATTCGACACTACTTTCAAGTCGTGCGCGCATGCCACAGCTACATAGAAAAAACAAATTCATTCAATTTATGAATAGTGTTCAAAAATTGTTTCCAAAGTTCAGATTTTTATATTGTATGAACCTAATGCATAAAGCAATAAATACTGGTTTCTATTTTGAATGAAACATAAACATGGGGTATATGTCTATTCTCTTTTGCAAAATATGAGCCAATTCATTCATTTCAAAATAATCTTCCTTAAAGCAAGAAAAAGTTACTTATAATTTTTAAGTGTTGATTTTATTCGACCCTTTTTCATTTATGTTAGAAATAAAACTTTCTGAGCTTTAGGTCAATGTGGATTTTTATTTATTTTATTTTTCCAATATTTCGTAATTGTATAAATTGCATCCTCAGGGAATCTACAAAATAATTAATATTCTTAATATTAGTATCACAGCTATCGACTTAATAATAAGAACAAACACAAAAGATACATTCTGACACTGAGATCGCTTACACGTAAAAATTCTAAAGCACTGTTGGGCAGAAATGCTCGGTCTCATACACAAAACTGTAAAAAATACATGAGTCTCTTGCAATTTGCCCACCATTGTTCTAAAGTCAAGCTAACTTAAAAACTATGATAGGATTCACTATCATCGTCGCCTGTTAATATTGCACTGAGTTACTTTTGCATATTGCACGATCTCTTTTTATACCCTCCACCATAGTATGGAGGGTATATTAAGGTTGTCATTCCGTTTGTAACACATCGAACTAATCATTGCGATATATATACTATAAAGTATATATATTCTTGATCAGGATAAAATTCTAAGACGATCTAGCCACGTCCGTCTGTCCATCGGTCCGTCTGTTGTAATCACTCTAGTGTCCGCAATAATTGAGATAGAGTGCTGAAATTTTGCACCCGAGAGTCTTTTTTCCATAGGCAGGTCAAGTTCGAAGATGGGCTATATCGGTCCACTCTTTGGTATAGCCCCCATATAACGGTACCTCCGGATTTGAGGTATTTTGACGTTATTCGCCAAATTTGCAGACCGAACGAGCTATAATTTGGCACTTAGGGTTCCTAGTGATCAACAAACTTATATCCCAAAGGATATGGGTATAGGTCCATGTTTTGGTATAGTCCCCATATAACGGTACCTTCCGATTTTCGGTATTTTGAGAATTTTAGCCACACTTTTTAACCGAACTATCTGCAAGTTGACATTTGAGGTTCTCAGTGGTCATAAAATATCTCCACCAAACATCGTCAACATAGGTCCATGTTTTGGTATAGCCCCCATATATCGGTACCTCCCGATTTTCGGTATTTTGAGAATTTTAGCTACAATTTTTAACCGAGCTAGCTGTAATTTGCGATTTGAGGTTTTCAGTGGCCATGAAATATCTCCACCAAACATCGTCAACATAGGTTCATGTTTTGGTATAGCCCCCATATAACGGTACCTCCTGATTTTCGGTATTTTGAGAATTATAGCCACAATTTGTAACCGAACTATCTGCAAGTTGACATTTGAGGTTTTCAGTGGTCATGAAACATCTCTAACAAACATCGTCAACATAGGTTCATGTTTTGGTATGGCCCCCTTATAACCGTACCTCCAGATTTTCGGTATTCTGAGCATTTTAGTTACAATTTTTAACCGAACTAGCTGTAATTTGACATTTGTGGTTCTCGGTGGTCATGAAACATCGTCAACATAGGTCCATGTTTTGGTATAGCCCCCATATAGCGGTACCTCCCGATTTTCGGTATTTTGAGAATTTTAGCTACAGTTTTTAACCGAAATAGCTGTAATTTGACATTTGAAGTTCTCAGTGGTCATAAAACATCTCCAACGAAACATCGTCAATATAGGTCCATGTTTTGATATAGCCCCCATATAACGGTATCTCCCGATTTTCGGTATTTTTAAAATTTTAGCTGCAATTTTTAACCGAACTAGCTGTAATAATCGGTATTTTAAGAATTTTAGCTACAATTTTGTCTATTCAAAAATAATTGTCAATATACATAGGTCCATGTTTTGGTATATCCCCTCCATATAACTGTACATCCCGATTTTCGGGAATTTTCAGTGGTCACGAAATTTCTTCACTAAAATTCGTAAACATGGGTCCATTTTTGAGGGTCTACATTGTTTTGATGAAACTACCCTCAATTTGACTCTTGAAGTTCCCTGCAGCTATAAAACTTTTCCGCCAAAAAATTTAAAGATCGGTTGACTCTTTAATATAGCCCCGTAGGTGGTACCTTTCACCTAGCTGAACCCATTTTTAGATTAGATTAGATTAGATTAGATAACACTGTGCAACAAAATTGAGGTGAAATTCTGGGGCACGGAAAATTCCTCTTGGGGAAGAACGGCCTTGGTGAGTATATTATAAACCCCGAAGGACAGATGCGCCGTGAGTCGAACTTCCGCGTTATGGCGTGATGAAATTTTTGTTACAGACCCTGTGGGCCATCAGGAATTAGCGTTATATCTTTTTTCACTGTTGCTTAAGTGCTCTACAAAAACAACAAACAAAAATATAATGCTAATTCATTATGGCTTACAGGGTCTCTTGCAAAAACTTCATCACGCCATAACGCGGAAGTTCGACTCACGGCGCATCTGTCCTTCGGGGTTTTTATCTCTGCCCTAACATTTGTGTTCACAGTATAATTTAAGCAATATTGGGAGGCAGTAGGAGTCTATCCATTGTCGAAAAGTTGTTCCACCTAAAATTGTGAGAGGACCCTAATTATTCCATTTTAATTAAGACTATTTTATGGTGGAGGGTATAAAAAGTTCGGCCCGCCCGAACTTAACGACTTTTTACTTGTTGAGTGTCAAATGTCTGTAGCAGTAAGCAGCATTGTCGGTGTCGCTCTTGAAATTGATTCTCTCTGATGTTGATAAATTATCGATGTGAAGCATTTCTAATGTAAGTCTTGGGCTGTAGTTGTTTTCGGTGCCTAGTATGCGTGTTTTCTCAATGTTTGGGAGATGATTGCTCGACTTGCAATGTTCTGCAAGTGCGGTTTTTTTGTGTGAGGTTTTGGTTTCTTAATTTTATGTCGGACTTATGGGTGGATAATCTTGTTTTTAACTTTCGGGTGCTTTGAAAAGAAATTTATAACTCTCCCCGACGCCGTAGGCTTTTGATACCAATCCAATTCCAGATTGGCATTATTTCTATAAATTAGAGAGTGTAAATAGGTTAATAAACCAACACACTTCGCGAAGAGAGCCAGAAAAGGAGGAAAAAATATATAAATCGATGATCTTCTTGCCAAAACTATCTGAAAGATTCCGAAAACAAACCTATATGACAATAACAAATACATAATAGCCTCAAAAAATAATAACACCCTAAAAAAATTATTTAGCAACACCAAGGATAAAATGCAGAACTGTGACAAACATAACGTTGTTTATCAAATTGAATGTGATGGCAAATCTAATGAGAAATGTGGAAAATTATATGTCGGCACCACCAAAAACAAGATTATCCGCCCATAAGTCCGACATAAAATTAAGAAACCAAAACCTCACACAAAAAACCGAACTTGCAGAACATTGCAAGTCGAGCAATCATCTCCCGAACATTGAGAAAACACGAAACTAGGCACCGAAAACAACTACAGCCGAAGACTTACATTAGAAATGCTTCACATCGATAATTTATCAACATCAGAGAGAATCAATTTCAAGAGCGACACCGACAATGCTGCTTACTGCTTCAGACATTTGACACTCAAAAAGAGATCGTGCAATATGCAAAAGTAACTCAGTGCAATATTAACAGGCGACGATGATAGTGAATCCTATCATAGTTTTTAAGTTAACCTGACTTTAGAATTTTTACGTGTAAGCGATCTCAGTGTCAGAATGTATCTTTTGTGTTTGTTCTTATTATTAAGTCGATAGCTGTGATACTAATATTAAGAATATTGCTGCCAGTTTCTGTATGTCGAAACGAAAATGTGTGCGAATGAAACACGCCCAAACTTTAGTTTTCGAAATATTTTTACCATTGCTTTTGTTTCATTCGCACACATGTTCGTTTCGACATACAGAAACAGGCTGTTAATTATTTTTTAGATTCCCTGAGGATGCAATTTATACAATTGCGAAATATTTGAAAAATAAATAAAAATCCACATTGACCTAAAGCCCAAAAAGTCTTATTTCTAACAAGTTACTTATATTCAAAACTCTGTTTATATTTTTTTTATAATTTTTTTTTCTATACAAACTTTGTTTTTTTATTTTATTTTGAAATTAGTTTTTTTTTATTTAATTTTGTAATTATTGTTCTTTAAACATTTCTCTTCCAATTGATTTTTCCTAATGACTTATGTATCTTGTAAATCAGAACAATGTGAACCATATGTACATACATGCATATTGAGTCTATCAGTACTAGCTTCAGTTATTAGATGTTGCATATATGTATATTAAAGAAATTAATTTTTTTTTTCCGACAACAAACGAAATCTCTACTTGTGGTTTGTTAGTGTGGTAGTGGTGGTTGTTTAGACTGTTGTGCTTTGTTGACACGGAGTCAATGTGCGTGTACCCAGCAAAAATCCTCATTACAAACCTCCTTTCCCACCCATTATTTTAACAAGGGCATGTCGCGCGAAATATCTGGTTATTTTGTAACCACTGAAATAGGTAGATGGTAACCACTGAAATAAGCAGATACTGAGTAGATTCTGACTACTTATTTCAGTGGTTACAAAATAACCAGATATTTCGCGCGACATGCCCTTGTTAAAATAATGGGTGGGAAAGGAGGTTTGTAATGAGGATTTTTGCTGGGTAGATACGATGGAGGGGAGGAAAGACAAAAACTGTAGAAGCAAAACCACACATCTTTATAGGCAAAGCACAAAAACCGGTTTGTGCCAGAAAAAAAATAATGGTGAATGTAGGGGAAACTAGAAAATTTATTTTTGTATTTTAGCAAAGCATTCATACTATTGCAAAAATAGTATTGTGTATATGAATACAAAAAATTGTCCATTCACTTTAAAAAAGGTGCGTTAAAATTATGGACAAAAAATTATGAACGGAATTAGTAAAAAATTCATACTTTGGTTTTTCTGTGTATCTGCGACAAACTGAAAATAAGGAACAAGGTCCTCAAATCCCTAGCCGGCAGCACTTGGGGTGCAGATAAAGAAACCTAGTCGGTCTGTGGTAAGCTATGCGGCGCCAGTTTGGTCCCCGGAATTATGCGATACGAATTGGAAAAAGATTCAAACCTGTCAAAATGCCGCCTTGAGAACAGCAACAGGGTGCCTCCTCAAGTCTTCAGTGGACCATCTATATGAGGAGGCAAAGATTCTTCCAGTAAAGCAACACAATGAGATGCTTTCGCTGCAGTACTTGCTTGGGTGTTACCGTGATAGCCGTACCAATCACCATCTGTTGGCTAGGCCGGACACATTCAAGCATATCAGGAAGGATATTAATGCTCTAGAGAGAGAGGCCCAAAAATATAGGAGAGAACCTCTAGATCAACAGGCATATCAGGTAGGTTTGAATAGCATTCACACGGACGCAGTTGCTAAGGCCATAAGCAAATATAGTGTGAATAAAGTTCTCGGAGTACAACCCCCATCTATCGCAGCTGGGGAGCGTCAGCTGCCACGACAAACTAGAGTAGTTTTGGCTAACTTACGCTCGGGATATTGCAGTCGCCTAAATTCTTATTAGGCGCAAGTCGACCGAACCGTGCAAGACATCTGCCCAGTATGCGGCATGGGTCCGCACGACACAAAACACCTTTTCAATTGCCCCGCCAAACCTACTCATCTAACTCCAGTGGATCTGTGGTTACATCCCATCGAAGCAGCCACTTTCCTGGCACTGGAGATAGACCCGGAGCCAGATTGAACAGAAGAACGAACATACAAACATAATAATAAACACAGTTACAACAACAACAAAAATGTGCCTCATCCAAATTATGTTTTATTTCAGACAATTTGGAGTTTATTTAGCCCTGTCCATTCGTCAGTCTGTTGGTCTCGCTGGCTAACGTGCAGAGTGTCTGTCTAACGGAACAACCGATTTGGTCCTCGTTATATTGTGTCTAAACTTAAAACAAGTTGCATGATGGGTCATATCGGTCCACTCCTTCCGGTACCTCTCCCACAAACGTTTCAAATTTGTCACTAAAATGTTGCGCATAATAACTCTGGAACCAAAACCGATTTCGATCTAAATTTGTATCTCATAAATACTATTATGGCGGAAATAACAGTTATCCAATATATTTAGTCACCACACGATTTTCTTAAACTTTCAAAAAGCAAAACACATTATAATACGTTACTTTTTTTAAATATGACCTTCTGTATTAAATTCCTCAGCACCGATTTTGATGAAATTGTAATTGAAGAAAATCCAAAATCTGCAAAAGTCTAGCTAATGGAGTGATATTATATTTCCTTATTCATTATTAAATTTATAAGATCCAATTTTATTTTTTGTGAAATAAAAATATGTACCTACAATATTTCCTTACAGACCCCTCGTAGATGTACATATATTTCACATGAAACTGACGTTCAGACATCCGTTAATTATTGACCCATGTGAATTAACGTTATATTAAAAGGGGAAATGGCGAACAAAGTGAAAACATTAAGAGTATGTATGTGTTTGTGTGTCTGATTCACATTTATCATTGTCCTGTGTACATTTATCCTTGCGGAAAAGTGACAAAGAACATTTAAATTTACATTTCCTTTTTTTTTCATGCATAATTAATACGACTAATATTTATCTGTGATTTATATTGACAACGAATGCCGACATTTCATTAGACCCTATTAAGTGTGAAAATTAATTACACAATGTTATGGTCACACACTTACTTAGGTGCATATTAACTCGCTAAATGAAGAATATATAGGCAAACTCATTAGTGTTCTGTACTACTTCCAAAATATCATATGATATTTTGCTTCCTGAAGCGTACACATCCATTCTCATAACATAACACAGCCAGCGTAATTATTGTAAGTCTATATGTTTAACTATGCCGGTGTAAATAAAAAACCTAATATTTTCTCATCGATATATTAACAAGTCAAAAGGAATCAGTAGCCTTGCCGATAGCTAAATGCTCTCAGTATTTGACTGTGCAAAAACCAACAACAGAAGTGGTGTTCATAAATAATATGAACTGATCGATAATTTCAAAAATAAATAGCATTATTGTATGTACATTCTTACACACAGAAAAAGAGGCATATGTCCCAAATATGTTTTGCCGCAAACATATATTTGTTTGCAAGCAGACCCAAACGTAACATATGTTTGGATCCTGCAAACAAATATATGTTTGGGTGCAAACAAATTATATGTTTAGGTGCAAACAAATTATATGTTTAGATGGGTGCAAACAAATACAAAGCAAAAGCCAAAAACAAACACATGCACCTGTGGGCGCTTTCTGAGAGCAAGGGAGCGTAAATGTCAATGTGAAACACATTGAAATGTATGCCCACTTGCTCTCAGCAAGCGCTCACTGGATATCTCTAACATATACACACATTTATAGTTGTTTTATTTCCCGCTTGGGCGATGGGCTAGTTCGGCATCGGAAACTCGTCGATTCTCAGCGTTACAGTAACTAGTTCCACTTCTGACCCCTCACAGTGCAATCAACTGTAAACTTTAACATGGGGATGTCATAGGAGGTAACCAATTGACACTCTATGCATTACCTGTAGGTGGTATTGTACTAGTTCCAGGTTTACAGTCATATACCAGTTTATTTATAAAAACAAGTAAAAAAGTATCAGTCGGCTTTGCCGACAGAGATATACCCTCAGCCTGTGTATATTGAAAAAAAATTTTTTTCCAAAAAACGCATGTATTTAGGGAGTTTTAAAAAGGAGGAGATACTAAAAAGAATGGATCTCCAGCAACTACATATGGTACCATAGGGGTTTTTTAGAACTTCAGGGATGTTTGCTCAAGATGTATGAACTTGCCCCTGCAACAACTTTTACCATCGCAATTGAGGCAGCAATGCAAGTTGCTTCAACAAAAATCAAAGTGATTCGAAAGCAGGTCTTAAAGTGAACATGTATCCGAAATTTTGAGTGGGAGGTACCGGGTGGAGTGGACAAATATAGTCCATATTTGAACCTGATCTATATCTGGTAGATATATTAGGATGTGTAAAGTATGGACCAATTCGGCCACTCTCTTCAAGAGTTATCGTACGCACAATTTTTCCGAACATTTTTGAACTTTTGTGGGGGAGGTACCTGAAGGAGTGGACCGATATGGCTTATCTTCGAACTTAAACTATGTTTGGACAAAATATTACTAAGGCCAAACTTTGGACCGAATCGGCAGACCTGTTCGAGAGTTATTTTGCCCTCCAACCTCCTCACACGGTGTCATAGGGATTTTTTTGCAACTTTCAGGCTATTTTCTCAGGAAGTATGGACTTGCCCCTGATGAAACTTATACCGTCGTATGGAGGGCAGTGAATACAAGTTGATAAAGCAAAAATCAAAGCGATTCGAGAGATGTTCCTAAACTGAACTTTTCCAAAATTTTGTGTGGGAGGTACCCGACGGAGTGGACCGATTGAGTCCATATTAAAACCTGATCTAAGTCTGGTACACGCTCCACGATGGGCACGTGCGTACAAATTTTCCGAACATTTTCGAACTTTTGTGGGGGAGGTACCGGAAGGAGTAGACCGATATAGCTCATCTTGGAACTTAAACTAAGTTTGGACAAAATATTACGAAAGCCAAAATTTGAACCGAATCGGTTCATCCCTTCGAGAGTTATCGTGCGCTCCAGCCAGCCAGACAGACAGACAGACAGACAGACGGACGGACATTGCTCAATCGACTCCAAATTGTCTGAAACACATTTCGTCCAAACATACTTGTGGTCTAAAACCATTATTTCGATGAGGCACATTTTGCCCGTATGAAAGTGTATATACCCTTCATAGCCTAAAGGCTGAGGGTATAAAAAGTGGTGGGAAATAGTCACACAACTGACGCTTCGTCGTTTACTTGGCGATATAAAGGTGTTAATTGGTTCCCTTCGCGTTACTTATGGGTCAATTGTGAACTAGTACCACTTACCTCTAGTTTAGGACTATTTAAATTGCGACATTTGGAATTGCTAGCGGGTAGAGAGAAGAAGAGGGCGATTTGCATATTTCCGTCATATTCCTTTTTTATACCAGAACAATATGAATAATATGAACGAAGATATTCATTCCATCATCACTAGCTTCTGTTATTGGATGCTTCATTTATATTAAAGTTATGAAGAAAATGTAAATGTGAATTATTTATACAACTCGTCGTTTAAGTTAAGTTAATTAAGTCGCAACTGACGCCTCCTCGTTTACTTGGGGATAAAAAGGTGACAATTGGTTCCCTTCGCATTACTTAGGGGCCAATATTTGTACTAGTACTGATTAGAACTAGTTCTGGACTACTTAAATTGCGACAATTGGAATTTTCCTCCCCACAGGGTTATTTAGCGTTTTATTGAAAGGCATAGAAAAAAAGCAAAAGCACAACAGACACATAGGTACATAAAAAATTCCAAAGAAAGACAAAACAGACTTTAACAAAAGAAAAAACTGAATGAAATGACTTATAAAAAGTCGCACTTTTAAAAAGAAAAAAATATATGGAAACATCGTTCAACGCTTCTCCTTAGTTGTGAAATAAACACACATTTTCTTTAAAGTTCAAATCATCAGCAGGACATTGGCATCTGGAATCAAATAATTTATATAATGTAATAAATAGGTACATCCATTTTTTAAACATACATATGTATGTATATGAAAAATGTATTGATGTAATTACCAATATTAAATGCGATTTCTCTTGTCCAATTAAATATTTCATTCACCTTTTTGATTCAATTAAAAAATGTGTTGGGCATTTAATTTACTAAAAAGCACCATTTCTTTAATAAAACACAAAACACAAATTTATTTACTCACTTTACCGTCTTTACTCAACGATTGTCTCGAGAACACTGAAGAAAAAAGACCAACATAATACCATTTGTTGTTTCTTTTCCTCTTCGTTTGCTACGTTGGTTAACAACAACAAAGCACGAAACACACGTGTTTTACGCATACTCTTCACAAAACTTCTGCGTCTACTAAAACACCATGCACACCGCTTTTTATTATAAACCAGCATTCCGCAGCTGCGAGCAAAAATCCTCTCCACCCATAAAAAAAATCTTCTAACATAAAAAATATGTTGGTACCCAAACATATAAAATTGAGATATGTTACAAAATGTTGCAAACATATATTTGTTTGGACACAAACAAATTATGTTTGGCATAAGGGCACCTGGCTGTCGCCAGATCGAAAAACAAGAAATGAAATTGATCACGTTGTGATAGATGGAAGACATGCATCAAGCGTGTTGGATGTACGATCGTTCCGAGGAGCAAACATAGATTCGGACCACTACCTTCTTGCAGCAAAGGTACGTACCAGATTAAATGTAGCAAACAAAGTGCGAACAGACACAACACGAAAATTGGATATCGGTAAGCTGCAATCACAACAGATAGCCACAGCATTTTCCACTCAACTGGCCCAACTGCTTAATCAAAGCACTCCTCGTCCCGATAACATATCAGGACAATGGCAAAACATTGCCCACTCCATGCAAACAGCCGCAAAATCAGTACTTGGATACCAGAGACCTCCACCAAGGAATCCATGGTATGACCAGGAATGTTGTGCTGCTACCGAAGAGAAAAATGAGGCATATAGGGCTACTTTACAATCAGTAGCAACGCGTAGCGCACGAGAGAGGTATCGGGAGAAAAGGAGAGAGGAGAAACGTCTTTTCCGCAGGAAAAAGAGAGAGATGTAAAAAAGGAGAGAGGAGAAACGCCTTTTCCGCAGGAAAAAGAGAGATATGGAAAAGCAGGAGTGTGAACAAATCGAGATGTGCAGGAGACAGAATGAAGTCCGAAAATTCTACCAAACTGATGGCTTTGGAACTGGCACATCCTTCTGTAAAGACCAGCAAGGTAATATGGTAACTGATACAGATAGTGTGCTATGGATATGGAAAGAGCTTTTTTCCAAACTGTTGGTATCCAATAGTAGCGAAGTCGACGAATATACCACAGATCCAATCCCATAAAATGGTATTGAATGTATACCACCCAGCCAAGATGAGGTAATGACAGCAATAAACCGGCTGAAGAATAATAAGGCAGCAGGAGCTGATGGCCTACCAGCCGAGATCTTTTCAACATCCTGCTAGAAAAGGTTATATGGGAGGCAAACGTGAAAAGAAGTGGCACAATCTACACCAATAGCCACATGTTATTTGCTTATGCTGATAATATAGACATCATGGGACGATCAGTAAAAGAAGTAACCGATACCTTTATGAAGGTCGAAGGAGAATCTGCTAAAGTAGGTCCGGCGGTAAACGGCGAGAAGACCAAGTTGATGGTGTCGACGCGCAATGCGTCTATTGCGATCGGACCAACTGTTGAAGTTGGTTCCTATAATTTTGAGGTAGTGAATGACTTCGTATATCAGGAAAAATGTCTAAAATTGTCTTTTCCATTTCAAAAAAATCAAAAAAAAATTTTGATACTACATCAATGATTTTTGGTACATAGATTAAGAAAAAAATCAGCATTCCAAATCTGTTTTCGTTACTAACTTTGATCGTTGCGCGCAAAAGATATGACCGTTTTAATTATGATAATAAGAAAAAATTCTAAAAAAATCGCGGCTTAATATTGTTAGCTGTTATATCCTATTATCGTTAACTGAATTCGTACCCTTTGCGATGATGCAAAAAATAATCGCAAAGTCTCAATGGATTCGCGAAAAATCAAATTTGTTAAAAAATTTCATGTATTTACAAACATATTTTCGAAAAAATAGCGCCCATAGTTACGAAAAATATATAAACAAATTATAACAGCATCCAGACATTTTGAGGAATAAAATTAAACCTAAGTTGTGAAGGTTGGAGCTATAGTATTCATGTTATTTGCAAAGATACGAAGAAAATATTACGAAAAAATTAAAATCATATTATTCTAATTTTATTTTTTTATGGTTTTTTAGGAAAAGTTGGAGAAAAAATGTTTGAGTTCTTCGGCATTTTCGTCAAAATTTCACGCAATAATGATGATATTCCGTTGTAACAAATTTTTTGCTTATAGTTTTCCTATTGGATAATATTATTACAACCTTATATTAAATCACAAGGAATTCCAATTGTGGCATAACGTTAAAATAATGTTATATTGAATATTACAACATTTGAGACGCATATAAACCGCGTATTTATGAAAATGACATGATACGCATCCGATTTTCCAACACAGCGAATCACTCCCTTTTATTTGATGTACAGTTTGTCAAATTCTATTTGGCGGCCACGATGTAGCATCTGCTGCATTTAAGGGTGCAAAATACAGTAAAATGGTCATAATTTCCGCGAAGTTCATTTACATTTTATGCGCATCCGATTTCAATAATCACCATTAAAAAATACATCCTTCTATACCGATTCAATGCGATCCATCAAGAACCGTGGATGTAGCATCGCACTTAATTTTTAGAAAAAAATCTATTATATCTCTGGATTATCGATAGTTTTGAAATGTCTGTTTTCGCGCAGTTTAAACTCGCGTATCGATCTATTTATTAAAGTAGAACTGACACATCCAAAACGCGTTTTAATATGCGATATTTTCAAAATAATTTTTTGCAAATTTTCGAAATTTGATGGGTATCATATCCGCCGATCTAGTGGGTGGATTTTTACGCGTCGTGGCTTGTTAGATTCAGAACGTAAAAAAACTAAATTTACGCGGGTTTCCACGGAAATCCAATGACGTTTGTAAATTTTAAACCAAAAAAATAGGTTTTTGAGAAAAATTTACGCACAAAAATTTCGTGTTTAGACGCAGATTACTGTGATCCTATGAGGGATACACCCTCATGTTATACATTAAAAAATGCGAAATCGCGAGTACTACAATCCAATAATAAGCTTTTAGGGAAATCCTGCTGCGCGTCCCGATTAAAGCAAAAATTCAAAAAACCCCATTTTTCAGGTTTCAAAATGTCAGCATCCGTTTGAGGTAGATACAGTGGATATATTAAAAAATCATACATTAGAAACTTCAACTCTGAAGTGTGCTCTTTAACTTTTCCTTTGAGCATTAAGCTCTACATTATAAAACCACTAATTGGAAAATAACATAATGAAACTCGTTTATTTCAACGATTTTTTCCGATTTTTTTACATTAGTACGACCACAGCTTCCGCTCAAATTATTATTTTAAGAAACCCCTCGGTGAATCGGGTTAAAACAGTTTATTTTGCCGAAATGCGGTCAAAAGTTATGGTATAGTAAAACTGATCGCGAGTTACAATACCCCATACCTCAGTTTCAACATAAGTTAATTTTCTACAAAAAGCTTGATATCTCGACACCGCCGTAAATTATTATATTGGCCAACAGATGCTACTTTGGCTTAAGTAAGCACTTCAAAAACAAAGCCACAACACGTCAAACAAAAATAACGCTTTACAAAACACTGATACTACCCGTACTGATGTATGGTTCCGAAGCCTGGGTACTTGCACAAGCAGATAAGGCAGTGCTTGGCGTGTTTGAGAGAAAAATTCTTCGAAAGATCTACGGACCAATCTGCGTTGACGGTGAATATCGACTTCGTATGAACCACGAACTGTATCTGCTATACAACGACATCAATATAATTAAACGTATCGAGATGAAACGATTGCGTTGGCTAGGCCATATCATAAGAATGAGCGATGATGAACCCGCTAAAAAGGCGTATAAATTCGGGCCGCATGGCGGTGCACGCAGAATTGGCAGACCAAAGAATAGGTGGCACAAACAAGTGGATGAAGAGATGACAAGGCGCGGTATTCCAGAAAGCGAAGCACTAAACAGCGAGAATTGTAGATCTTTTCTTAGTTCGGTCTATGGAACAAATGTTCTGTAATGGGCCAGCTAAGTAAGTAAGTATATTAGGATGGCGCGATTTGCATGGAATTTAAAAAACCCTAAAGTGCGCGTAGCGATAGTGATTCCTGGGATTGTACTGACCAAAAAAGTCCACTAGACCATATGTCTTCGGTGAAAATCGAGCCTCTCGATTTTGACTTGAAGTTTTTTATCCACGTTTTTTGGTATATGTTGGCATATAACAGCCAAACCATTGATATTTTCGAAACATGTAGCCAAGACAATAATTAAGAACTCTCTAGTACATCGCAAAAGCATTGAAACGCTCCTTCAGGCAGTTTTGGCCTTGAGAAGGTGCACTTTTTCAGAAAATATCGATAAATGACACTGTGCTACAAAAGTTGACCAGAAAAATATTCATGCGTTAGATTTTGCTTTTCAAAATAGTCATGCTTAAGCCCACAGTCGTTGTTTTAATATTTTAATTTATTAGTGGGAAAAAATTGGCGGTGTTTACCAAGGGGTAAGGCAGGGAAGACTATAGTTTCGGATCTCGTCACAGTTCCCTTGTTTCTTGTTCTCACAGAATGGCGCTCTTTAAGATTTTTAAATCACCCCGACCTACTATATATATTCATTCGATTTTTATTTGTACTTAAATTATTCCAATTTTACAATTTTGTTCTTCAAAATAGTCTGGCTTAATCCCATTGTTGTTGTTTTATTATTTTAAAACAACTAATTTATAGGTGAAAAAGGTTGGCATTGTTCGCCAAGGGGCGAATAATAAAACAACAACAATGGGATTAAGTCAGACTATTTTGAAGAACAAAATTGTATTAGCTATCCCAATAAAAAACGACGCTACCAATGTTCGATTCCAATTTTACTTGAATAAAGCCGTGATTTTTCGGAATGGCGCAAACATAAAAAAGATTCACGGTTATAACACGGAACAAAAGTTAGTGTTGGAAAACGTTGCAAAATATAATATACCAAAATATATAATACCAAAGACCACAAACACTACCAAAAATATTCAATTTGAGAGGTGTATAAAGGAATTTCCATAAATATTAAAACATTTCCAGGCCCATATCTCTTCCACTTACTTACTTAGTTGGCCCTCTACAGAACATTTATCCTACAAGCCGTACTAAGAAAAAACGCCATTCCTCTTTTTTGTTGCTTTATTTCTCCAATTTGGAATACCGCGCTTTTCGATCTCGTATTCTTCTTGCTTACTCCATCGAAGATTGGCCCTTCAGTTCTGCGTGTTTCACCATGCGGCCCCTATTTATACCCCAGCGGGTTCATCGTTAATAATTATAAGCGTACCAAAAAAAACTTTGTGAAACGTTTCGTATTTTCTATAAGAACAAAACAAAACGAAACATAGCCCAAGTTGACGTAACTCGTTGTTTTGTACAATACGCACTGCAAACTTTTGGTGGTTGAATTAAACATCCAGCGCAGTATATTCCAAATAGCGTATAGGGATGTTGAGCTATAAAATGTATGTGTGTCTAAATGTGTCATTGATCAATTCGCACTTCAAGCGTTTGCAAATGATTCATTTTGTATCGTTCGTGAATGAAATAACTCGTCACAGCAGAGCCGAAGTATATTTCAACAATCGTGCAGTTTTCTTCTTCTTCAGTTGAAAAGTTTGTGGTTTTGTTTTGAGAACGAAACGATTCACAAAAAAATGAAAAGTTTGTGACTTTGTGTGGGAATCGTTTCGTTTGTTTGCGTTCTTTGCCAACGTGATCGTTGTAGCTCGTGATTTATACGACGTCGATATTCGTCGTCAACGCACATGGGACCGTAGGTCTTTAGACGATTTTTTCTCTCAAATACACTAAGCCTTATCCGTTTAAGCAACCACCCAGACTTCGAAAACATATATTAGTATGGGTATTACGAGGGAAACTACAAAAATTTCTGACCTGGGCAACACTTTGTGTTGCCAAAAGACATTTGATTTTTTTTGTTTTTGAAAATTTTACAGTTTTTGCGTTTCCGGTAAAAGTAAAACGGCCGTTGTGCCAGAAAAAAATTAAGCCGTGCGTGAACGAATAATGCATCCTTCCACCAACTAACTTTTGATATTGCACAGACACCTGACCGCGAAAATTGATTTTTTCGCGTTAGATCTAGCACAAAAAAGGCTCTTGTCGATTTGTGCAAAGAAAGTGTGTATAAATACAATAGCGGTGCTTCGAACGAAGTTTAAAAGACGACAAATTTTGGATGTATGCGTAGGAGCCCGAAACAAAACAGTAATCGACCGTGGCGTCTTCGAAAGCGAGCCAAATCCACCGAAAATTGTTCATGGAAGAAATACTTCGAAGCAAATGGTCGCTTGTTTTCGGCAAAACTGACCATGTGGCGACAATACGGTTTGAACAACGTAGGGCGGTTAAATCTGAGTGGTACACTACAATTTTCTTTTTTTTTGCCTGAAGTCTGCTGACAAATTTGAAAAACGAACAGGAGAAGACGAATCGTTGTGTACCATGCCAATTAAAGCTCTCACACATCGATTCAAACTAGCGCCATTTTTGACCGGACAAAATGTAGAATTAATGGGTCATCCGTCATACAGCCTTGATTTAGAACCCGATGACTTTGATTCCTGCACATCAAGAAAAAGAGGCGTGATATACGATTTTCCCCGCCAGAAGATGCTGTAAAAGCGTTCAAAAACCCTGTTTTGGAGTAGAAAAAGTACTTCAGCAATTGGTTTGATCGCATGAAAAAGTGTATAAATTAAACTATTTTTGATGGTAAATATTACCGTTTTCATTGTTAGGCCAGAAAGTTACCGTGCAACCCTCATAACAGGCGAAAGCAATTCATTGCAACCGGAAAAACATTTTGAGAAAAATGTCGAAAAGTTAACACCCTATTGTATACACCTTCTGTAGCCACATTGCTGAGGGTATAATTATTACCTTCGATCTTCTGTTCCCCAGACAGGCTTCGCTTTGCCGTTTCTCTCATTCCGTCTTCTGTTCGAAGGAGGCATATCAGACGAAAGTATTTTTCCAAGGATATGTGCGACATTAATATCTACTCTTTGCCCTACTATAATTTTGACCCTAGCCATTACCAATTTTTTTATGATTTCAATAAAGTAAATGTCATCATAATATTCGCACGAAAATGAGAATACAATAACAACAACAACTTTTTATTTAGGCAAAATTTATATGTCTTCCTATTTTAAATATTTTGAGACCCGCTGACATAGAAAAGGCAACATTCTGCAAATGTTTTCCATAACTCCTCTTTTGTTTACATTCTAAACAAAAATAGGATTAAATTTAATGATTCTTTTTGCATTGCTTCCCCGGATTAGGGTATTGTTTGTATGTCTCCTTTTTTTCAAACGCGTATAAATATAGTTTTGTGCCGTCCGCCCGCCTTTTGTTGTTCCGAGAAATGATGATTGGCTTCCTTATGCCTTAATATGTTACTCCTCAATGGTGATATGGATGGCGCGTATGTCCTTTTCCTGCCGTTATCAACTTTTACTTTCTTTTCAACCCAAATAGGGCTTTATGAAACCATAAAATTTATGACAGAATGAAAATAAAAATGATAATGACGACGCCATTGATGTTGGCTTATAAATCAAATATTGGAGCTGATTTTTCTAACAATTTGGGCTGCGGGGGAGGTCGGTTGATTGGTGGTAAAAAATAAACAATATCAACAAGAATTCATTAAAAATACAAGCAACAATGATTGCTGAAATATGTAAGTATTCTGTCTTTTCCGCTCCCGCTCTTTTTCACTTCACAAAGGAAATCACTTTCAAATGAAACACCCATTTTCTAGGAACAATGATGCTGGAAGGAATTGATGCTTTTTCTTTTGTTCGATGGCGAATTTTTGGTTATATGTAGTTTAATGAAATGTAGGATTATGAATGACTTGAGAATGGGCAAAGATATTTCATGGATATCAACACTTGCGGCCATTCACACATTTGAATGTGACACTAAAAACTCATTAAAATGCTGCTCATGAAATTTATTAGCGTAATAAAGCCTCGTTTGGGGGGAATCAAAATTATAACATAACAAGTTGAAGTGTAAAAGAAACTTAATATAAATTGTGGTAGGCGGAAATACAAAGTGGAAAAATATTAGTTATCGTAATTAGTACTGAGGCGAATGTTTGCTCCTCATTCTATATGACAGCCGGATAAAAAATAAATATGAGTTTTTCAGTGCTGAAATAAATTTTGAATAGAATTCTATTGGCACAAGACAAGTGAGCAAATGCTACACACCTTTTTCAGATGTAATTCGAATCATTTTAGTAATTCGAAAATTCCATTTGTAATTCGTAACATTTTATTTGTAATTCGAGAATTCCCATTTGTAATTCGAGAATTCCCTTTTGTAATTCGAGAATTCCCTTTTGTAATTCGAAAATTCCATTTGTAATTCGTAACATTTTATTTGTAATTCGAGAATTCCCTTTTGTAATTCGAGAATTCCCTTTTGTAATGCGAATTATTCCATTTGTAATTCGAATTATTCCATTTGTAATTCGAATTATTCTATTTGAAACGATGTGCAAAGAATGGAATAAATCGGTTATTCCCTTATTTCCTTTACGAGTTATCGTGCGCACCAATTTTCCGAACATTTTCGAACTTTTGTGGGGAGGTACCGGAAGGAGTGGAATGATATAACCCATCTTCGAATTTAAACTAAGTTAGGACAAAATAATACGAAAGCCAAATACTTGGGGTCTAAAACCAGTATTTCGAAGAGGCACATTTTGCCCGTATGAAAGTGTATAAATGCTGAGGGTATAAAAATCGACGTTAATAGGCCAAAAATCTTAATTTGAAGGTTTTTCAACTTTACGATTTCTATGACGCTAAATCACCTGAAGAATAGCAACATTGGAGTTGGAATAAGTGAATTACTGTTGTTGTAACAGTGTTTTTGTTATGTTTATTTGTTCGTTCCTCTGTTCAACTCACGTCCAAACTGCGCTGTCCATGTGGTGAACAGAGTGGCTGTAGATTTTGTGGGGGAAATCTGCATATTCCCCGAATGGAAAAAGGTGGTAAGATCGGTTAAATAGTTGTTCAGTCTCTCACAGATGTCATCAGGGTAGGTACCCGACGCCAGGATCGTGCAATCATCCGCATACGTCACGATCTCAATGCCGTCTGGAGGGGGTGGAATACAGGAGAGGTAGAGGTTAAACAGTTCCGGAGATATCACCCCACCTTGGGGAACTCCCTGTTTCACTCTTCACGGGGTTTGGATTTCTTATTCCTGAATTCCACGTACGACTGGCGTCCAAACATATAGGTGACTATCCAACGTTTCAAGCTTGGCCGGAGGGTTGTCTGCTCAATGTCCTCAAACAGCGTGGAGTGCCTGACTGTATCAAAGGCTTTTGATAATTCAAGCGCCACCATCACTGTTCTATCGCACGGCCGTCTCTGGTTGAGTCCTTTACAGATATATGTATGTGGTAATGGCGTGCAGCGCTGTTGTCGTGCTGTGCTGCTTACGGAATCCATGTTGATGATCGATTGATTAGCTATTTCTGATACTGGGGAGGAGCAAGGCCTCAAGTGTCTTTGCTACGGGCGACAAAAGCGAAATCGGTCTGTACGATTCACTTTTGCTGGCATCCTTGCCTGGCTTCCGTAGTGGGACCACCCTGCCCATTTTCCAGACTTCGGGAACAACGAGGGTGGCTAGCGACAAGTTGAAGACTTTGGTGAGATATTCGACTCCCGGCTCATCCAGCTGCTTCAACATAACCATGGAGATTCCATCAGGGCCCAACGCTTTGGATGATTTAGCGTTCCTGATGGCATTGGGAACATCATCCATTGTAAATTGTGGTGGTTCATCCTCGGCAGGAAGAGATCTGATGCGACGTAATACTCTTCTCTTCGCCCTGTCACTCTCGGGATGCTCGACAAACTGTGGATTGAAATTACTTGCGCACCTCTTCGGGTCAATCAACGTAACGTCGCCAAACGTGACTGAGGACCTATCTTCCCTTCTTCCAGGGTTCGAGAGTGACTTAACCGTTGCCCACAATTCACCTATACCCGCTCCAATGTTGCAGCTCTTCAGATGATTTAACCATTTGTTCCGCTTATGCTCGCCGACCAGCCTGTTAACTTCCAGTGTCAGCTCCCTGACTCTGGGGTCATTGGGGTTGATACGACGAAGCTCATCACGCTCATTTGCTAATCCCGTCGCCTCTACTATGAAATTTGGTCTTACTTCGGGTATTCGACCAGCAGGGATATGGCGAGCGGCTGCAGCAGTGATGATGTCGACGAACATCAGAAGGATTGGGCAATTCTCTGAAGCGGTGATTGGTGAACTCTCTGAAACTCGGCCAATCAGCTTTTTTATGATTGACGAACGTGCGGCGTTCAGAGGTGATGAAGTCGGGTGGTCTACTAATGGAGACAATTATGGGGAGATTGTCTGATCCAAGGGAAATGACGGTTTGCGAGGTAACGTCATTTGTCAGACCAGGTGACACGATGGTTATGTCAGGCGAACTGTGACACTCTCCTCTAATTCTGGTAGGGGCGTCCTCATTGACTGTGCAAAACGTAGGGCTATCAATCTGCTCAGCCAGCGCTGTACCTCTCTGGTCGTTTCCGAGGGCCGAATGCCACATCTCATGATGCGCATTAAAATCCCCCAGGACCAGACGATTATGACCTTGCAAGAGCGGGCTAATGTCAGGCCTATAATCAGGGATACAGCTATTTCTCGGCGGGATGTATACATTCAGCAACTCTATCTCGGCAGCTCCACATTCCATGTACGGGTCATTAGAGACAGGCTCAAGCGAGATAGGTCTGTATTGGACAGACTGGTGCAATAGGAAAGCCAATCCCCCACCTCCACTTCTGGTGCGATCTTTCTCAGAACATTGTAACCATCACAATGCTCTAAGCTGTGGTTGTTGTTCAGCTTGGTTTCCTGCACCGCCGCGACCTTGATGTTCTTCCGACTCATAAAATCTACTATCTCCTCGATCTTACCTCGGAGTCCTTTGCAATTCAATTGCAAGAAGGCTGCATTTTCGGGGATTGGGACAACAACGGCTGGTGTTAAAGGCTGCGTGTGCGGTTGTTGTCGAGGGGACTGCGGGGGAGTTTCGTAATCCGACGACGAGGGAGTCTCGTAATCCGACGACGACTCACTGGGGACTGTGTTCACACAGCATGCAGCAACATAGTCCCTCACGTGGACGAGTCCAGAGCAACCCCTTAGATGCACCCACTCCTGACATCTATTGCATCTCACCGAAGGTTGGATGTGGGTGAAGATGCGGATGTGACAAACTGAGCACAGATATATTGGTCCTGGGTTTTCCTCCGCCCCGGCTCGGACCAATAGAATTCGGAGCAGGCATTCCGGGATATGTTGCTCCCAATACAGAAAAACGAAACAAATACGAACATGTACACACTGAGGTGGCAGCCGCTGGCCGGAACTTTGGTTTTGTCTTGTTCCGGGTCAATCCGGTACGAAAGAACCCGCTGCCGTGGGATTGTTATAAGTGAATATATATAAGTGAATTATAGACAACGGTTATGCCACTGATCCTAAGAAGTGTGATAAGAAGAAGAAGAAGAACCGCCACAATTTACAATGGATAATGTTGCGAATACCATCCCCGGAACAGTTGGATGTGCCGGGAGTCGAGTATCTCCCCAAAGTTCTCAACCTGTCGCTAGCCACCCAAATCGTTTCCGAAGTCTGGAAAGTGGACAGGGTGGTCCCGCGACTGAAGCCAGGCAAGGATGCCAACAAAGGTGAATCGTACAGGCCGATTACGCGTTTGTCACCGGTAGCAAAGACCCTTGAGGCCTTTGTCCTCCCCAGCATTAGAATAGCTATCAAGTTGCCGATCATCAGCATGGATTCCGTAAGTATCACAGCACGACAACAGCGCTGCACGCCATCTCCACACATATTTGTCGATACTGTCTAGCACTCCACGCTATTCGAGGACATCGAGCAGGCAACCCTCCGGCCAAGTCTGAAACGTTGGATAATCAACTATATGTGTGGTCGCTTGTCGTATGTGGAATTCAGGAACAAAAAATCCAAGCCCCGTAAAGTGAAACAGGGAGTTCCCCAAGGAGGGCTGATATCTCCGAAACTGTTTAAACACTACCTTTTCTGTATTCCGCGATCTCCAGACGTTATTAAGATCGTAACGTATGCGGATGATTGTACGATCCTGGCGTCAGGTACCTAACCTGATGACATCTGTGAGAGACTGAAGTCCTATTTAACCGATCTTACCAACTTTTTCCACGCGAGGAATATGTAGATTTGCGCCACAAAATCTACAGCCACTCTGTTCACCACATGGACGGCGCAGTATAGAAGAGAGTTGAATATCAGGGTGGATGGTAGCAGAATTCCGACCACAAACTGCCCCAAAATTCTAGGGGTCACATTCCAAACCACTTTCACGTCGTCCTCGCATGCCACAGCTATCTGCGATAAACTGAAATGTAGCAACAAGGTCCTCAAGACCCTAGCCGGCAGCACTTGGGGTGCAGATAAAGAAACCTTGTTGACCACGTATAAAGCGATAGGTCGGTCTGTGTTAAGCTATGCGGCGCCAGTTTGGTCCCCGAATTTATGTGACACATGGTGTGATAAGATTCAAATTTGTCAGAACGCCGCCTTGAGAACAGCAACAGGGTGCCTCCTCAAATCTACAGTGGACCATCTACATGGGTAGGCAAAGATGCTTCCAGTACGGCAACATAATGAGATGCTATCATTGCAGTACTTGCTCGGGTGTTACCGTGAGAGCCATCCCAATCACAATATGCTGGCCACCGATACACCCAAACATATCAAGAAGGATATTCATGCTCTAGAGACGGAGGTCAAGCAATATAGGAGAAAACCTAGAAACTCTAGATCAACAGGCATATCAGGCAGGATTGAACAGCATTCACACGGACACAGTTGCCAAGTTCATAAGCAATTATTGTGTGAATGCAGTCATCGGAGTACATCCCCCATCTATCGCAGCTGAAGCTACAATTTTTAACCGTCTTATCGTTAATTTGATACTTGAGTTTATCTGTGGTCAGGAAACTTCTTCACTAAAAGTCATCATCATAGGCCCATGTTTTGCATTCTCCCGATTTTCGGTATATTGAAGTTCTTAGCTGCATTGTTTGACAGATCTACCCTAATTTGGCATTTGAGGTCCCCGGCATTTACAAATTTTTTCCATAAAAAATTGTCAAGATAGGTCCACACTTTGATATAACCCCCTATAATATAGACCCACCTGATTGAATACATTTTTATACCCTCAACATTTATGCTAACTAGGACATATACACTTTCATACGGGCAAAATGTGCCTCATCGAAATAATGGTTTTAGACCCCAAGTATGTTAGGACTAAATCTGTTTCAGACAATTTGGAGTCGATTTAGCAATGTCCGTCCGTCTGTCTGGCTGGCTGACTGGTGCGCACGATAACTCTCGAACGGATGAAACGATTTGGTCCAAAATTTGGAGTATCGTAATATTTTGTCCAAACTTAGTTTAAGTTCAAAGATGGATTATATCGGTCTACTCCTTCCGGTACCTTCCCCACAAAAGTTCAGAAATGTTCGGAAAATTTGTGAGCACTATAACTCTTGAAGGAAGTGACGGATTTGGTCCATACTTTGCACATCGTGAAATTTCTACCAGACTTAGATGAGGTTCTGTTATGGACTTCGGGTGCCTCCCACACAAAATTTCGGAAAAGTTCAGTTTAGGACCTGCTCTCGAATCGCTTTGATTTTTGTTTTAACAACTTTTATTCACTGCCACGCTTACGTCGGTACATGTTTCATTAGGGGCAAGTCCATACTTCCTTCATATAACTTTAAATTTCAATGGCTTTTTATTTAAATTTTTTTTTAATTGTATATTCGTTTCATGGTTACAGCCGTACGAGTACTACACACGTATTGACTTCTGCAACGGCATAGCATCAAACACGCCATGTCTACATTGTCTACAAACTTTTTTTTCCTAAACATTAAACGTAATAAAGCTTAAAAACTAAATTCAGGATATACTGACAACACTGGTCCGAAACTCTACTTATGCTGGGGTTTATTGTCACTCGAAAGCCAAAACGAAAACTTGTTCCTGTTACAAAGTACGTGAGAACCACACTGAATAACAAAATCCCAAAATGTCATGATGAAAATAACAAACTTTTTAGCAGCCGATGATGCTGCTGCTGCTACTACCTACCATTGTTGCAATTAGATAACAATGTCATTCGACGGACATAAGGTTAGCAATGAGTCACATATATTTTGAAAACGTGAATCGTAGATACTTGCGAACGAGTTTTTTTTTTAAATTTATGTGTATTGCTATTAAAATTCCATGACATAACTGGGTGATTGATAAAGACGAAGAAACGATGCTGATTAGATTTTAAATGGCAAAGTCCAGTACAAAACTTATCAGAACTGGAAGTAATCATACGGCGGTGTGGGGTCAGCTGATAACAGATAATGCGTGTACAAACAATTAACTAATGACAAAAACTATATCCCACGAAAAACCGCAAAAGAAAAGAGGAATCTGAGGAAAAGGAGAATCTGAATCGGAGTGTGTTTTAGCTCCATTTATGAGACCTTCTTATTATTGCCGGAAGTACATTTTTATTGATGTGTGTATTTCCGTTGGCTGCCTGTTAGGGATGATTTTTTACAGAATCAACATATATGAGCGGCCTTAATTTGAGTACCGATTTTATGCTTAAATCCCAACGGAACACAACATTGAATTTGCCGCAAACATACGCACGAAAACTACCTGGCCTAGGCAACACCGCGTATTGCCAAGCGCCATTTGAATTTTTTGTTGGAATGTTTGACTGTTTTTAGCATAGACTTACTCAGGACTGTTTTTCGTACGACCATGTTATGTGCTGTTTTCAGTGACTTGAAAAAATCACTTTGCAAAAAAATTGAATTTACCTGTAAAAATGTTCGTCCAAGAATTGTTCACAATTTTTGACGTGGATAATCACCGCAAGAGTGTATCGATCAAATTAAATCTTTGTATGTCGATAAAGGACCATCCTATAGGTCTAGGAGTGAGTGCCGACCACGGTTGAATTCATTGAACCAGTTTTTCCTAGATGAAGGTTGTGAGAGTCGCACAAAATCGGTCGTTGTGCCAAACAAAATATGTCGTGCATGAACGGATAATGCGAGATCGCCATGTTAAATACCGTGAAATAGTGGCATTCTTGGGCATTTCTTCCACCAACTAACATTTAATATTGCATAAACACCTGTCAGTAAAAATGGATTTTTCTCGTTAGATCCAGCAAATTGGACAATCGCTCAAAAAAAGGCTCCTGTGAATTGGTTCAAAGAAATTGTGCATAAAATCGATCGCGGTGCTCCAAACGACGTTTATAAGATCGTCACAGACGACGAATCTAGGATCTATGCTTAGGAGCCTTAAACAACAGCACGAATCGGACGTTTGGGTCTTCGAATGCGAACAATATCAAACGAAAGTTGTTCATGTAAGATGCACTACGATGCAAAAGGTTGCCAGTTTCTTGAAAAAATCTGACCGTGTGGCGACTGTATAGCTTGAGAAATATAGAACTGTTAATTTTGAGTGGTACACTATAATTTGCTTGCCTGAAGTCTCCTGAGAAATTGGAAAAACGAACAAGAGAAGACACATTATTCTGCATCATGACAATGTGGGCTTTCACACATCGACTCAAGCCAGCGCCTGTTTGACCGAAACCTTGACTGGGGATCCAATGACTTCATTAAATTCCAGCACATCAAGAAAAAAAGGCGTGGTCAACGATTTTTGTTGCCTGAAGATGCTGTAAAAACGTTCAAAACCATATTTTGGAGGTGTCTCATTGGGAGTGGAAAAAGTGCTTCGCCAATAGGTTTGAGCGCACGAAAAAGTGTATAAATCATGCTGGAGACTACTTAAGAAAACAGTAAAACCGTTTTAAATGATAAATATTCGCGTTTTCATTGTTAGGCCAGATAGTTATCGTTCAGCCCTCGTATATATGTATGATAAGGTCTACAGGGTTGTATTATATTACATCCCTCTGGTTTTCTCTGAGAAGTAGTCTTCTCAAAGAAAACCAGAAGGAGGTGTCTGAAAAGGCTACTGGTCTTCTATGAGGAAACCTTCTGGCCTTCTTTGAGAAGAGCTTCTGTTCTTCATTGAGGATACCTTCTGTTCTTCTTTGGGAAGTACATTGAGAAGACCTTCTATTATTTTCTGGTCTTCCATGAGACGACATTCTGTTCTTCCTTGAGAAGACCTCCTGATCTTCTATAAGAAGACATTCTTGTCTTCTATGAGAATATCATCTTGCCTTCGATGAGAATACCTTCTGTCTTCTATGAGAAGATCTTCTGGTCTTCTGGGAGAAGATCTTCTGTTCTGATCTGTGAGAAGACCTTCTGCTCTTCTATAAAATTAGCCTATGGTCTTCTATGGAAGACCTTCTGGTCTTCTATGGAAGACCTTCTGGTCTTCTATGGAAGACCTTCTGGTCTTCTATGGAAGACCTTCTGGTCTTCTATGGGAAGACCTTTTCAGTCGTCTATGGGAAGAGCTTCTGGTCTTCTATGTGAAGACCTTATGATCTTCCATGAGAAGACCTTCTGATCTTCCATGAGAAGATATTGTTTTCTTCATTGAGGAGGCATTATGTTCTTCTTTGAGAAGACCTTCTGGTATTTTATGCGTAGGCTTTCTGGTCTCCTATGCGACGACCTTCTGATATTCTGTTAGAAGACTTTCTGGTTTTATGAGGTTACCCACTGTGAGGATCTTCTAGTTTTCTTCTAGGCGAAGAACTTCTAGTTTTCTATGAGAAGACCTACTGTTCTTCGTTGAGAATACCTTATGTTCTCTTATGATAAGACACTCTCTTTTTCTTTGAGAAGACATTCTGTTTTTCATTGTGCAGACCTTCTTTTCTTCTTTGAGGAGACATTCTGTTCTTCTTTGATAAAAACTTCTGGTATTTTATGAGAAGACTTTCTGGCCTCCTATGGGACCATCATCTGGTTTTCTATGATAAGATCTTCTGCTCTTTTATGACAAGACTTTCTTTCGTTATGAAAAGACCTTTTGGCCTTCTGTGAAAATACCTTCTGGTTTTCGGTATGAAGATCTTCTGGTGTTCTGCGAGAAGACCTTTTGCTCTTCTATAACATTACTCTATGGTTTTCTATGAGAAGAACTTCTGATATTCTGTGAGAAGGCTGACTCATCTTCTGTGAGTTGAGCTTCCGGTCTTCTATGAAAAGATCTTCTATTCTTCTATGTGAAGACCATCACGTCTTCCTTGTGAAGACTACTTGGTATTTTATGTAAAGACCTTCTGGTCTTCTACGATAAGTTGTACTGGGTTTTATGAGCTAACATACTAAGAGAAACAAACATTGTTCAACAACATCCCATACGGGACAAGGGAGACTTCTCTCATATCAATGAGTGCACACCAAATCATATTTAGCTCAATGATATGGGACCTACTGTTTATCGCCAAGTCCGAACGGCGTGTTTTAAGACACCACTTGTGGAGAAGTTTTTCAAGGCTAAAAAACTCAGGAAATGTCGCCAACATTACTGAGGGGTATTTTGCCACCGTTGAAAAATGTTTGATGTTGCTTGGCCGGGGAATCGAACCCCCGACCTTCTGCGTGCAAGGCGGGTGTGCATACCATTGCACCACGGTGGCACCCAACATACTAAGAGAACCCTCTCGTTTTCTCTGAGAAGACTTTTTGGTCTCCTGTGAGAATAACTTCTATTCTTCTTTGAGAAGACCTTTTGATCTTCTAAGAGGACATTATGATCTCCTTTGCGAAGGCATTCAACTTTTCTACAAGAAGACTTTCTGTTCTTCTGTGAGGTCTTCTCTAAGAATCGCAGAAGGGCTTCTGAATATGTTAAATTTGTTCAATCGGTGGGAATTAATTGTAGTGGTTGTTGCCGATGCAACAAGCGTGAATAACAACTAAATTAAGGGCGTTACAGTTCGTCTGCAGCAAATGTTCGAACAGAAAAATAACCCCATCATCCAAGTTCAGCATCTTGTGTTGGATCGCGTTCTTCACGTAGTCATGGAAGATGAACTCTGTGGGTCGACTACATCACCAAGCACCGAGTACTGTTTTGCAGAGGATTTGATGAGCAATTGTGCTCAATTAAAGCATCCTTCACCAATGGTAAAACTGTGATTAAGGATAGAGGCGGCTACAGAGACGACTTAGGGTTTCTCTTTCGTCAGTTCACTGAGGATAGTGATGTCACTTTGTATAGATCAAGCAGATCGCAAACATCTGCATCTGCAATACACGCTTTAACTCTAGTAGCATTCTAGTTTTTCATGTGTTTATCCTGATGCCTGAAACTCGGAACGAGTTGCGTAAAATCTGTTCATTCAACGGCTGATCATTGTTTCAGTAGTCAGTTGTTCCGCACTGGAGATTTTGAAGAAATATATGTACTTGAAGACCAACTGGATAAGAATTGAATCTCCAATCAGCATTGACCGATGCAGCCAGTTCTTTTACATGACTTATACATTTCCTGCCGCAAGAAGTAGAACCTCATACAGAGATTCGTTCTCTTCAATAACAACGTATGTTATATACATACATACATACATACATATGTTCCCATAACATCACCGAAGGGACAAGGGAGACTACTCTCATATCACGCCGATTCATATTGGTTCAATTATAGAGGACCTGCTTTTTATTGCCGAGACCGAACGGCTGAAATACTCAGGAAATGTCGCCAACTGAAATGTTGATGTCAAGGATTGAATCGCAGGCTTGTCACCTTGGTACCTCCTTTATGTTATATATGTGGTTCTAAACTTTGTGTTCAAAAAATTTACCAAAAAAAAAAATAACAAGTAAAAAGTCGTTATTTGAAAATTTTGCCTATTAGGCGAAGGTCATTTTTTATTAATTTTTTTAATTAATTTCTCGTTAGAGACGAGCTTACTGACCAAGATGCTTTTTGAAAAGGAAAGCCGACGATACGAACCCACACAATCACCACTGTGTGACATGCATGTTTCGCCTTTGGTTTAGGAAGGCTCCTCAGACACATCGACTGTGGGGCGGCTTCGCTATCCTCTAACTTATTTCCTCTTTCAAATGCAAGTTGTTTTTTTACAAAGTTGAATTTTTTGTTCAAATCTTTGTATGGCTTTCACGACAAACGCTTAGCGTAGCCTTTGAAAGTTATGAGTTTGGTTCTGAACACTAACACGCCGTGACAACACTTTTTTCCATGTGTTTTTCAAGGACGTGGGTTCGAACCCCAGCCTGGCTCAAGATGATTTTTATTTTTATTTGAAAATTTTGCCTATTAGGCGAAGGTCATTTTTTATTAATTTTTTTAATTAATTTCTCGTTAGAGACGAGCTTACTGACCAAGATGCTTTTTGAAAAGGAAAGCCGACGATACGAACCCACACAATCACCACTGTGTGACATGCATGTTTCGCCTTTGGTTTAGGAAGGCTCCTCAGACACATCGACTGTGGGGCGGCTTCGCTATCCTCTAACTTATTTCCTCTTTCAAATGCAAGTTGTTTTTTTACAAAGTTGAATTTTTTGTTCAAATCTTCGTTCGGCAGGGACGGACCTTTTGTACCTTCCACCATAAAATATTGTTAACTAAAATGATGTACCCCCAGCCTATGTGAATTGAAACTTTCATATACGGACAGATCGAATGTATTTATTTATTATTTAGGGTCTTTTCAGAATTTGAACTTGCCGACAAAAATGTGGATTAGGATTAAAGTTCAAAAGTATTGCGGAGGAGATACTTGAAGGAATCGACCGACATAGTCCATTATGGAAGTGGATCTTATTTTGGGAGTCATGTCTTTTCGATAGATATCGCGCCCACTAGTTATTTCAGTGGGTCATCGTATAATTTTTGGACCAGTATACCAGGAAGCGTGGACTTGTCCACGGAAAACATAATATCTTTGTAGACAGGACCACAACGAACAGCATCGGTAGGCATTTCCAAAGGATCTTCGAACAGACCCTAAACTGCAACTAGACAGTTATGTTGAAATTTTGTGGGGGAGGTACCCTAAGGAGAGGACCGATATGGGCCATTTTAGAAGTTAAACTAAATTTGGAGTAAATATTAGGAGATCCAAAGTTTGGACCAAATTGGATGCCCGGTTCAAGGGATATCGCGCACAAAATTTTAGTAAATTTAGGGGGGAAAGTACCGCAAGTTGCCAACCGGTATTGCTCGTCTTTGAATTGAAACTAAATTTGGATAAAATATGCGAAGTCCAAAAATTTGGACCATATCGGTTGATCAGTTCGAGAGTTATTGTGCTCTCCAGCCACTACATATGGTGCCATATGGGTGTTTTAAACCTTTCGTAATGGAAACAGCGAAAGCAAGTTGCTTCAAATCAAAGTGATTCGGTCTTAAAGTGAACTTATCCAAAATTTTGTGTAGGAGATACCCGAAGGAGTGGACAAATATAGTCCATATTCAAACCTGATCTATATCTGGTAAATATATTAGGATGTGTAGAGTATGGACACTCCCTCCAAGAGTTATCATGCGCACAATTTTTTTTTTTTTTTTTTGAACTTTTGTGGTTTAGGTACCTGAAGGAGTGGGTCTATAGGGCTTTTCTTCGAACTTAAACTAATTTTGGACAAAATATTACGAAGGCTAAATTTTGGACAGAAACGGCAGATCCGTTCGAGAGTTATCTGGCGCTCCAACCACTATACACGGAAGTATTGTCCTGCACCTGATGAAACTTGTACTGTCGTATGGAGGACTATGAATACAAGTTATTACAACACAAATCAAAGTGATTCGAGAGCAGGTCATAAACTGAACTTTTCCGAAGTTTTGTGTGGGTGGTACACGAATCGATTGGATCGATTGAGTCGATATTAGAACCTTATTTAAGTCTGGTAGAAATTTCACGATGGCCAAAGTATGAACCAAATCGGTTACTCCCTTCAAGAGTTATCGTGCGAACAAATTTTTCGAAAATTTTCGAAAGTTTGTGGGGGAGGTACCGGATGGAGTGGACCGATATAACCCATCTTCGTACTTAAACTAATTTTGGACAAAATATTACGAAGGGCAAAGATTGGACCAACTCGGTTCATCCGTTCGAGAGTTATCTTGCGCTCCAACCACTACACACGGTGTCAGAGGGGTTTTTCACGCTTTTTTCTAAGGAAGTAAGTACTTGCCCCTAATAAAACATGTACCGTCGTATAGGTGACAGACGGACAGTGCTAAACTAAATCTTAATTGTATGAAACGGAATTCATCCAAATATAGTTGGGGTCTAAAACCATTATTTGGATGAGGCAAATTTTTCCCATATGAAAATGTCTATACCCTCGTTAGCATAAATGTAAATGTACCTTTACCGTTAGCATAAATGTACCTTATTATGGGGGCTAAATTAAAGTGTGGACCTATCTTGACAATTTTTGGAGGAAAAGTTGTGTAACTGCAGGGAACCTCAAATGTCAAATTATGGGTACTTCCGTCAAACAATGTAGCTAAGACCCTCAAAATACAGGGAGGTACCGATATTTGGGGGTTATACAAAAACATGGACTTATATTATCAATTTTTTGTGCAGAAGAACCTCGCATGTCAAATTATAGCTAAATCACTTAAAATTTTAACCTAAAAAATTTTAGCTAAAATCTCCGAAATACTAAAAATCGAAATGTAGCGTTATATGGAGGCTATATCAAAAGTGTGGACCTATCTTAACACTTTTTGGTGGAAAATGTCAAATTACGGGTAGTCCCGTTAAACAATGTACCTAGGACCCTCAAAATACCGAATATCGGAAGGTACCTTTATATGGGGGCTATACCAAAACAAGGACCTACGTCCACGATTTTCAGTTAAGAAGTTTCGTGACCACTGTGAAACTCAAATATCAAATTACAACTAGTTCGGTTAAACAATTAGGTAAAATCCTCAAAATACTCAAAATCGGCGATGAAGCGTTATATGGAGTTTATATCAAGAGTGTGGACCTATTTTGACAATTTATAGTATAAAAGTTTTATAACTGCAGGGGACCTCAAATGTCAAATTACGGATAGTCCCGTCAAACAATGTAGGTAAGACCTCAAAATACCAAAATCGTGAGATTCCGTTATACTTCAAGTTATTAATTCAATGCGTTACAAACGTAAAAACAAACTTAGTATAACCTCTATGGTGGAGGGTATAAAAAGTTCAAAATCATTCATCGAGTCACCTTATATGTAAGATTTTATATAATCTTCTCATCGAAATATGATATATATGAGGTCATCACCCTTTTGCAGAACTGCAGATTAGCTGTATATACCAATCAAGTGCGAAAATTGGCTAAAAAGGTAGTGATGCGTACTGATGTCGTTTTTGTCTCCCACACCGTTGTCCGATTTTCCAGTATGGAATTTAAATCATTCTCTCCACATTTTTGTTTGTTATTTAAATTACCTTAAATCACTTCTGAGAAGTGATGTACTGTGCATTTTTTGCAAAGGTAGATTTTGGATAGTTATCTACAAAGTTTTATCGTGCTAAATGAAAACATAATCTGTTCAAATAACTATGTAAAGACTAACTTGATTATGGATTTATTTTTACACCCCTTCATAAATGCAAATGCGTTTCATGTTGAACAACAGCAACAACAAAAACAATAACATTGATGCTCTATATTCGTGAAAACAGAACATAAAGGAAATAAACTCTTTTATTTTTTTCTGCTAATCATGGTTCGTTTATTTTGGCTCTGCATGAAACGGATATGAAGTTAAACGAATTGTAACTACTTGAGCTAATGACGGTCCCACTTAGACAGCTTAATAAAGTATTAAAAGTTCTCTCAGTAAAAGTTTGCCTTTTCATATCATCATTCTGTCAGTATGAGGGGGGCTTGCAGTGGTAGGCTTTTGTGCCAAGTAAATTCATAATACCTCTATTTTGCAAAGAGAGAAGAAGTAAACGGAAGTAAAGTACATTTAAACCATGTTTATGATTCGGCATTTCCCTTTCGAATCCTTTGTTTAACTCTTTCAAGAAAATTTATGCAGACAAATGGCCCAACAACAACAATTCGCCAAGGTAAAAGTTTTTTTTGTTTTCCTCCATAATCCGTCATGACAAAATGTAATTTGAAATATTTTTGTATAATAAAGTCATTTTTTTAGCGGGCAAGAATGTTTATATACAGGATGGAGTGAAACAAATTGAAATGAAACACCCGAAATAATCATAAATGCGTCGGATTATTAAAGCTGAAAACACATCCAACGTTTGGGTAAAGTTTTGTGTCGTTTTGGCCGTTCTTACACTGTTCGGCATGATGCCGAAAAATTCAAATTCATTTGAAATATATGCCGGCAAACATATCAACGCTGGACTTTGGTGTCGGCGTCTCCCTGTTGTTGTTTTTTTTTTTTCTCAACGCCCAACACAAAACTTTACTCAAACGTTGGATATGTTTTCAGCTTAACCCTTTCAAGGACATGACCATGGACAACCACTACTTTTATGAAAAGCTAAAAAAACAAAACTGAGAAGAAGACTAATAGCGTTTACTTGGAAACGTTTTAAGGTCCATAATAGGTGAAACTGCACCCGAAAACATATCAGCACAATGGTCTGGCGAGTAATCCATGGTACTACTATAAGTCATCGAGAGAATAACACATTACAAAAACTTATTTTAATAAGAAACAGTAAAAGACCGTAAGTTCGGCAGGGCCGAACTTTTTTTTACCCTTCAACACCAAGTATTCTGAACTTATATGAATAATTAATTTTTTTTATGTTAGGTGGAGAAGTTTCATGACCTCAAATACCTATTTTTGCCAATTCGGTCAGCTAAAAACTTCAAAATACCTTAAATCTGGGGGGCTATAACAAAACGTGGTTTGAATATGGGCTATATCGATCCACGTTTTGTTATAGCCCCCCAGATTTGAACTCCCTATGGAAAAATACACTCGGGGGCAAACATATAGCGTTCTACCTCAATTATTATGGGCGCTAGAGTTATTACCCTTTATGCGAAGAATCGAATGTGATGTTCATAAAGACATTCCAGTCGTCATTCATCACCGCTCACACAAATTTGTCTCGAACAGACCTCTTACATGCAAAAATAAATTCAGAGAGTAATGACTCACTGACACTAAAAATGCTTATTCTTATCCAAGACAGGACTTGACTCCCAGCAAAAAATTCCTACTAAATAATGGGCTTTAAAGTACTTTTTGGTAGTCGCAACTACTTACAAAACCCCCTAATAACCCATTATTTTAACAAGGCCATGTCGCAGGGGGTTACTAGTTATTCTATGACCACTAGAATAACTAGTTATTCTTTGGCCACTGGAAGTTGAAAAATAAGCTATAAGGTAAAACATATTTTCTATTTTTAGAGCAGTTGAGGTGGAATTTGTTTTCAATGTCAACAAACTTCAAGGGGCAAGTCCATAATTCCTGAGCAAATAGCCTGAAAAGTTAAGTGGTTGGAGCGCAAGATAGCTCTTGAACGGATCTGCAGACTCGGTTAAAAACTTGGCCTTCGTAATATTTATATATACTTAGGCACCTCCCCCACAAAAGTTCAAAAATGTTCGTAAAAATTGTGCGCACGATAACTCATGAAGGGAGAGATCCGATTTGGTCCATACTTTACACATCCTAATACATCTGCCATATGTATATCAGGTTTGAATACGGACTATATTTGTCCACTCATTCGGTACCTCCCAAACAAAATTTTCAATTTAAGGCCTGCTCTCGAATCACTTTGATTTCTGTTGAAGCAACTTCCATTCGTTTACTGTCGTAATTGAGGTTGCAAATGCAAGTTGCTCCAACAAAAATCAAAGTAATTCAAGAGCAGGTCTTAAATTTTGTGTGAAAGGTACCCGAAGGAGTGGAAAAATATAGTCCATATTCGAACCTGATCTATATCTAGATATATTAGGACGTGTAAAGTATGGACCAAATAGGTCACTCCCTTCAAGGATTATCGTGCGCACAATTTTTCCGAACATTTTTGAACTTTTGTGTAGGAGGTACCTGAAGGAGTGGACCGATACGGTTTATCTTCGAGCTTTAACTAAGTTTGCACAAAATATTTCGACGACCACATTTTAGACCGAATCGGCGGATCCGTTCGAGAGCTATCTTGCACTCCAACCACACACCGTGTCATAGGTTTTTTTTGCACCTTTCAGGCTATTTTCGCAAGAAGTATGGACTTGCCCCTGATGAAACTTGTACCGTCGTATGGGGGCACTGAATACAAGTTGTTACAACAAAAATCAAAGCATTTCGAGAGCAGATCCTAAACTGAACTTTTCCGAAATTTTGTGTGGGAGGTACTGGAAGGGGTGGACCAATTGAGTCCATATTAGAACATCATCTAAGTCTGGTACAAGTTTCACGATGTACAAAGTATGGACCAAATCGGTTACTCCATTCAAGAGTTATCGTGCGGTAAAATTTTCTAGTCATTATCGAACTTTTGTGGGGGAGGTGCCGGAAGGAGTGCACAGATATAACCCATCTTCGAACTTAAACTAAGTTTGGGCAAAATATTACGAAAGCCAAATTTTGGATCGAATATGTTGATCCGTTCGAGAGTTATCGTGAGCTCCAGCCAGACAGACAGACCGACGGACGGATATGGCTAAATCAACTTCAAATTGTCTGAAACGGATTTCGTCCAAGCATACTTGGTGTCTAACACCATTATTATTTCGATGAGGCGCATTTGCCTAAAGACTAGGTTTATTGGTTTTCCGTTGGGCGTGTATGTAACACCAACAAGTATCTTAGAAACATCCCCAAAAATGTCCATAAATATTGCTTATAGCTCTTATAAGTTTCCGTGTGAAACACCTTTTTAAAATTGACGCTGTTTGAGATAAGAAGACCAACACCACCACCTCTGTTCGATTGTATATCATTACGACAAAAAGTGTATCCCTGTAGGGAAACAGAGTTATTTATTATGTACGGTATCAACCAGGTCTCGGAAAGACCAGGAATAGCAATGTTAGACCCAATGACAATTCAAACTGTTTACCGCATTTTCGAAACGAGCAGAGAAAGTCGCATAATCAAATATTTCATCAACTTTGTTGTTGTTTAAGTGAATCATAACCTTAGGTGTTTCTGAGTTATTTAATCTATATTTAGCTATAATGTTGGCTCTCCTTAATCGCCTATATATCATTCTAAATTTAGCACCCTTTTCAGTTAAATGATCGTTAAGATAAATGGGACTTTTTACTACTCCGCATAATTTGATTCCTTATAGAAATAGAGTTGAATTTTACAAGTACATTTCTGCGGTTGTTAATAAAACAGCACACATTTAGATCCACACATTTAGATCCTGACATCGAAGATACAACAAATTTTTACCGCAGCTTCTTTGAGATTTATTTGTGATAGGGGAAGTCCATTGATTGCAATGTCAGATTTGTTACAAGGACTATGAATAACTTCATACTTATCTTCCAATTCCTTTATCCTCCGATTGACATTACTTTTAACTTCAGCAATTCTATCATTACATTTTGAGACGCCGACCTTAAGTACTTTCATCTCCGTATCAAACATCTGAAACCTTGTAAGCATGTTGTCCAGCTTTATGTTGACATTAGTGTTCTGCAAGCGAATCTCTTTGTTAAGGTCAGCTAGATCAACTGCCGAGGACGACGCCATACAAGCGTCACAGGTTACTCCATATTTTCCTTTAGATTTCACTAGAAAATGTATATGCTCAAGACATGCAGCGTGAAACCACTTATGAGAAATGACACAATTGATAAATGCCTTTATGCCTATATTGTTTCCACAGGACTCCAAGGCACATGTATACTTTGAGGTTATGTTTCAGCGTAATTATATAAATGTCTTTTTCCAAAATAATTTTGATTACAATCGAGTTTTTGACCTCTATTGTGACGTAGCAGTTTTAAAAAAATGTGTGTTCCTTCTGCTATCGCTGTATTTAAAACAAAATTCCACATAGATTTTATTTACTTATGTATCCATAACAATCAGCTCGAAAAAAAAATCAACATAACATCAAGGCGTTGCCAGATTTTTTTTAAATTGCCGGTGGTTTAAGGTTTTTTAGCTACATTTTTAGACCAAATTACCTGTAATTTAACATCTGAGGTTCTTAGTGGTCACAATACTTCTACACCATAAATTGTCAACTAGGGTGTCCAAAAAACCGGTTTTTCTAAACAAAACGGGTTTCGGTTAACCGAAATTTTCAATTTTTTCAAAAACCGTTTTTCGGTTTTCAAAAATTGTCAAAACCGGTTAACCGGTTTTGTGAAATAGGTAAGAAATTGCTCATAATTAATAAATATTCGATTAAAAATGTGCGGAACGGGATAAATTAAGTATAACGAATTATGCGTTTAGAAACTCGAATTATAGTGCCGAAATTAAACATGAATTTTTTATCGTTAACCTTAACTTCAACAAGTTCTTAATTTACTATACGAATTCAAAAACGTATGAGTAACGTCACTCAAACTACCTTGTGACATTACGTATACGCAGTTGTTTTATAGATCGTTCAGTTGAACTAGATTGGCACAAAATATTTTTCAAATTTAATGGTATCTGACATTCACAACTTGGCCCGTACCTTATGTTAGTTAAGTTTAGTTTACTTTCAAGAATACAATTTCAATCCAATATTAAAAATATTACTATTTTTGTGAAACCGGTTAACCGACACAAATAACCAGTTTTTTCGGTTAATCGAAAATGACGTTTTTGTCGAAAACCGGTTTCGGTTTTGTAACTCAAAACCGGATAACCGGTTTCGGTTTTGGACACCCTATTGTCAACATAGGTCCGAGGATTAGTATAACCCCCATATAACAATAGCTCCCGATTTTGAGGGTTTTAACTAAATTTTTTGACTGAGGTACCCGTTATTTGACATTTGACGTTCCCTTGAGTCACTTCTTTACTAAAAATCGTCAGCAGTGGTCACAGTTTTCATATAGCCCCAATACAGAGTTAGTTCCCAATATTCGGTATTTTGTAGATTTTAGCTAAATTTTTTCGCCGACTAACATGTACAAATTGTCTATATGGGTGAATATTGCAAAAAGACTGGTTTCGCGTCCCGACGCATTTAGGGTTAAAAATATTGAAAAAAATTAAATTCTTAGAAACGGCATAAAACAAAATGTCCTTTAACGGGGGTCTAAAATCAAAATAAAATATTCTACATATTTATATGAAAAAAAAATTGGTCGCAAGGTGCAAATACTCATTACCATGGCGTGTCCCCAATAGTTTTGTGCTCAAAAAATACTGATATTCATTAATATTTCAAAATATTTTATATAACACTGTGCAACATTTTTGAGCCAATCGCGTGCAAACAACTTCTGTCCAGAATTTTATGAAAGTAGAGGACCAATAGACAATAACCATATTTGGGTTTTGTTTTCTTAGATCGGGTTCGGTTTTTATGGCCTCATCTAAACATGGTTAAATATTGAATTTTTAACACAAATCGACGCTGTATCTCTGAAACCAGTACGAATCTTGTTTTGACATCTGCAGCAAACTTGTAGATTAGAGCAAGAAGAAAATTTTTGGAGGACTCATGAACTCGAAAAACTGCACTTATTGTCTCAAATTTTATAATATATCTGAAAATTCTATAATTTGTGTATATTTCTCAGCGTATCTCCCAAACTGTTAAATTTTTCTTAAAGTTACCTTTGATAAAATATTCTCTGGAATGTAATGCACAACTCTTCAGAACATTGCATCGTTCTAAAATGCCTCTATCGCCTTGTTTATAGCAAATTTTTCAACAACGATTTGGTAAAAATTTCAATTACTCATTGAAATCCCCAACATGAGAATAAACAGCCTGTATGAACATTGTTTGAAATAAGTTTTGAAAAAGGTATGTTATGAAATACCCCTTAAACAACGTGAAATAACCATTTTAGAGTTTCAGAATGTTCTGTAGAATTGATGGTCACATTATTTGGAATATTTTTAGAATGATTACTTAGTTCAACTCCCAACAGATAAGTTGCTACTGACCGGAATTTCAGATATTATGTAAACTTTTCTATATTCTAACGAATTTGATGCGCTAGATGCAGCTTTTCCTAGTTCATCTGTTTGACACATACGTTCTACTGCTTTATGGCAAAAATATTGCCGAAGACTGCAAAGCAGAATTCATATTAGTTTCGGAGATAAAGGTCCGATCACTGGAAAAAAGGCTCATTTTAGGTCGGTTTAGATGAGGCCATAAAATCTAAACCCGATCTAAGAACACAAAACCCAATTAAGGTTTTTGTAGTCTCAATATGTGCTTTCAGAAAATGCCCATAAAAAGTTGTTTGCATTTCCAGTGTTGCACAGTGTAAATCAAGCACATCGACTTATTCAAGAAGAATGAACAACGTCTATTTTAATATCAAAAATATAATTTTATTTTTTAAATTATGATTTTTAGGCATTAAAGTCTTGTCCCTATTTTTTGTCATTCCCGTTAGTTTTAAAAAAAGTAGTCAGTTGTTTGAGAACGATTGAAGTGTTTAGCGTTTTTGTGCATGTTCCTGAAATTTAGTCATTCCCGTGGTGAGTGTTTTTTTCCGTTATTTATATTATAATTTCCAAATTGATGGTATAGGTACATATGTTAATTTTTATACCCTATACCACAATGTGGAAAGGGTATTATAAGTTAGTTTTGGTAAAAAATTCATGTAACACCGCGAAATATTCGTCGGAGACCCCAATGTGGTATATCTTCATATCTCGGCGAGATAAAGCGATTTTGAGATGTGCGTCGGTCCGTCCGTGTGTCCGTCTGCCCATTATAAATTGTAATCAAACTCCAGGCCGCAATTACGGACCGATCGTCACGTAATTTGGTATGGAGGTCGGTTTCACATCAGAATAGATCGCTATTTTAATTGGTGATGTTCGTGAAATATTTAGCGGGTGAAATGGCCCGAAAACATAATTTTTAGCCGATTTTGTAGCAGCTCTGTACGACTAAGAAGAAGCTTGCAATTTGATATGGAGGTCAGATAATATTTAGTGGGTTAAATGGAGCGAAACTTTTGTGTGAAGACACATGCAGGGCAATTAAGTTATACTTGGAATATGACTTCTTGGCCTTTCTATTGATGCACGTGATCAGATAACAAAGTTATAGCCTAATATATCCTATTATGGGCTTGTAATGTAATCATAACCAGTCTAGTGGTCACAATTATAGATAATTAGTCACAAAGTTTTGCACGAGGTAAGAGTTTAGGTCGAGAAAGATGCCTACAATTATGGATGATGATATGATATTGTTAGCGGGTGAAATGGACCATTACTTTTGTCGGAAAAATATAAAAATTATATTTTTGTTCTATATTTTAATTCCTGGAAGGCAAAGTAGCCTACATATGAAAAAAACTACTGTAACACCGCGAAATATCCGTCCTAGGCCCCTTTTGGTATACCAATCTTCATGTCTTGACTAGATAAAGCGATTGACCGATGTGTGTCCGTCCTTCCGTCTGACCCTTCCGTCTGACCATTAAGACACGAGAAGTCGCAATTATAGTTCAATTAAATTGACCATCATTCTTTTTGTTTGGAAAGTATTTCAATTTTATTTATTCCCCGAAGGCAAATGCATTTTTGGTGGTAAAATAAATCAAAAACAGAATTTTGACCAGATTTTTGTGTTCCCTTTTTTTAAGTAAAATGCATTTCACTATATGAACTTTACTTATGGAAAGAGATTAGATGAAAGAAGACCCAGCAAAATAAATTGGAAGTAGTGCAATGTAGACTAGTTCTTTCACGGCATGTTTTTATGCAGTTCAAACGGAGTCGTGAAAAAGGCACTCCATTCCTCACATTTTAACCGCATTTGGATGCAATCCAAAGAATCACATCCATTTGTCACATTTTACCAACATCCGGAGGCAGTTCAACGGAGTCGTGAAAAAGGCACTCCAATTCCTCACAATTTAATTTAATTTATTTCAATTCTCTTATGCCCAGTCTTTCGACCTTAAGGCTGTACACTACAATATAATGCCATGATAATTTAAAATTAAATAATTTAAGGGAGGGATAACAATACTACTCCAAAACTCAATTACTATGTATAAAAATATAGGTAGTAATTATAATTAATCTATATTGAATATAAAAAATTTTGATTGATTGAATTATTATACTCCAGGAAATGAAAGGGATGTTAAACTACTCCATAACAAAAATACAGAGCTTTAGTATAAAGAGTTAGAGATCCCTACATGTGCATAAATCAGTTTGTACATCTCTACAGGCAGCGGAATCAAAGATGTCAATATTACAAGATAGGAAAAGTCAATTGTTAAAAATTAACTGTAGAGGGAGTTAACCTCTGTTGCTACGACATCATAGCAACATTCTGTTAAATGAAAACTGTTACTCATTGGAATATTGACAAGAAAAACATTAAAACTCAAATTTTAAGGCGTTGACTTTTGTTTTTTTATTAAATAAAAAATAAGAAATAGTGAAGAAATAAATTTCAGCCACAAAACACAACGTTAATGTTTTCTGCCGCGAGAAATGGGAATCAAAAACTATTGACATTGCTGTTATCATTTCCAATGAGTTGTGTAGCCATCTGAAACCAAAATGTGAAACTATTATCATATGTTTTTGGAAAATGCATTTGTTCGGGTCTTTATTACTTTACGTCTTTGGCGGAATACATTTCCAAAAAGAGAGAATTATGTAAACATTTCCAAACATTTGTTAATACCAGGGTTTCGGAGTCGAGGTATTTTTGGCTCGACTCCGACTCCGACTCCAGGCGATTTTTTTTCACGACTCCGACTCAGACTCCGGGTCGACTCCGAGAGTGAATTCCTCTACCACTAAAAATGAATAAAATGTGCATAAATTTTTAACTTTTTCCTATATTTTGGCCTATATTTGCTAATGTGTTAGTTTTTCCTTACTTATTCATTAGAAAAGAAAGGGCATTGGTTCGAATACATTCGAACATATCAATATTGTTTCTGCAGAATCTTACATTGAAAAATAGTTAGAAAGTTTTTGTCGGTTTTCATTTTTTTGCACGAGTATATTCTGGACGGATTTCTTCCGCATGAGAATATCTTTAAGCCTTCAAAATATTTGAAAATGATAGGGCAATACAAATCGTAAGGACTACATGCAATAAAAACTATAAGCAATTTACGATTAAGTGTGCCTAGCCTTAAAAGGAGACCAGTAGTGCGATTCCGTAACTCCTTAACGACAGAATTAACGACGAATGTCGGTAGTTAACGATAATTTTCGGTAAGTGCTATTCTGTATACCAATTTTAACAATTTTTGTCGGTAAATTTTGTCGTTAATTACCGAAAATTATTGTTAAGTTAACAACCAAAAAAAAGTTGTTGTTAAGTCTTAACGACAGTACATTATTGCAATATTTTGTTGATTTCTTTAAAAAATTGCGTTTTTATATGAGCATATGTTATGTTAATGAGGAGTGTACACAAGGTAAATTCTGCCTTATTGAGAAAAATCTTCTTAAAGCGTTTACATAGGGGTTAACTATGTATGATAACATGGGTCAGCTTCGCCACAGTTGTGCTTTCACCAGCGCCGATTTTATTGAAACTGCATAAAGATCATAAAAGTTCTCTTTGATCTTCGATTAACTCATAAATTTCCTTTAGACCAGCTTCATGTAGCATCAATTAAATCGGCGCTGGCGAAGGCGCAACAGTGGCGGAGCTGCCCCATGCTATCCTACATATGAAGACTACGCTAACCTTTGTTTTACTTACTAAAGAGGAAAAACGTTAGCTAATGCTTCGAAAGAACTCAAGTGTGGTACTGCTATGTAAGACCTATACCAATGTCCGTAACACTATCTTTCTAGGAGGCTTTCGTTGGCTTTAATTTAGCATTGAGGCCAACACGTGAATAGTATTACTATAACCTACTTTGTTCTGTGATAATCTAATAGATTTTAACTCAGCATCACTAACAATCAGAATACTAAAAGTGGCGTATAAGCATGGATTTTCGAACTTTTCATACTCTCCGCTATGAGAAATTTCATTTAATGTGGGCGTGAATTGAATATGTGAATATATAAACTCAAATGACGGTAACGTGGATCCACGATCACTGAAGGGGCTTAAGTCATGTCAAATATCAAAGCTGAATTTCCATACAGAGCGCGACAACCCAAAATATGATCCCAACTTTTAATTAAAAAAATACAACTGCGCTTTTAAAAAAGATTAATGATGGTTTTATCACTTTTATTACTTTTAAATCACACACACAATAAAAACATCTTAAGAAATCCTTCTTTACTGGCATCCGTATTCATCCAAAAGACACACATTTGAGCCAAATTCCTCCAAAAATCTGAATTGTTTCCTTCTTAAACCCTTTATGTTTTGTACTCGCGACGAAATAATGTTTTCAGCTTCAAAATATATTTTAATTAATATTAAAATATAATATTTGACATTTCCTTCCTATCGATTTTCGTCGGTATGAGTTAACGATTTCTACAATCGTTAACATAAAGTTACAGAATAGCACATTCGTTAACTCAACCGAATATTTTCGTTAACTACCGATGTCGGTTCGTTATTAAAAAAAAGTTACAGAATCGCACTACAGTTCTAAAGCTCAATAAAAGCCATTTTTCATGATTTTTTTTCCGAGAAAACTACGTAACTTTTTGGCAGAATTTTTTTTTTTTTCATCTGAAAGAGAAAAATATTACGAAGGTTTGAGGTCGTCTACGAAAATTTGTTTTCATTAAAGCATTTTGCAGTGCCAACTCTATCTCGAAAACTAATAAACCAATTGTCATATATTTTTGTGACCGATTTCGAGAAAAACAAGGTTTATATGCTGCATACAAAATAAAATAAATTATTCCCATCCAACGCTCATACTGAGGCAATATTGTTCCGATCAACTTAAAAATTTGACAACATATTCTATGCTATTTATACTTTCTACCTTTTTCTGAAATTTATAAATAGGGATCACCCCTTAAACTAAAATTCAGCGCTCACATTTTGAACTTTTGTGTGGAGTGGATAATTTTATTGAAATATTTGAGATATATTGTGTACACCACTCAGCACAAAGGCAAATGGATGTTTTCTGGAACTGAAAAATTAGCAAACGATGAGATTTCGTGCATGAAAATATACTACAAATATGTTGCTAGGAAAATGTTATGTAGTGTCGCTTCACTAGGACAAGAAATCGATGTTGTCATGTTTTTATTGTCCTTTATCACTTTTACCCGATCCTTTCTTATGAAAACTCTATGATTATGTATTTCATTGAATTTCGTATATGCAATTGAATGTGCAGAAAACTCTGACAGATTCTGTTATTTGAATATCTATATCTAAAGCCCTCATTGAGTATTTAATGAATCCTAGATGAAAGATTCGCCGTTTGTGAGGCTTCTGTTAACCAACAACGAATTTATGATGCCTAATTCAGAAGCGTAACCATCCGAATTTGATATATAGTTAATAGTATAAGATCAATAAAAGCCTTCTTTATATTCCAACAATCCAAACTAGAATGAATATTTTATTTTTCAATTGTTTTCTCATATCATTATAATTATTTCTAAGGCTTCTATCTCAATATATTTTTACATTCTCCGTATACATAAATACAGTGCTTACAGCTCGGCCACGCTCCCTTGCACACGTCCTCGTGGGCATCTCCAATTCCAGAGATCTGCACAGGTTTTCTCTAATACTCTACATCCTTAAAATGCATATGTATGTATAAATATAAATTAAGCATCAATTTAAGAAATCAGTTTGAGAACTATCTGTTCTTTTTAAAATACTGATGTCAACTTCGATGATGTTATATTCACTTGCAAATCAAGACCAGTGAATATTTTATTTTTGACTTATTATTCATCCCTAACATCGGTATCGCATATCATTGTATATCATTTTATCTAAACGCTTTAATATTTTTATTCCATGTAATCTTCCTTTTAACAAAATGATTATTGAAATCTATGTACTTCTATATTCTTCGTTTCAACTTAATGAAAGGATATTATAAATATTCGTAAAATGCATTATTGAAGTTACATAACCATAATTCCTAACAACTACTTGCACTGGCAAAAATTTTCTGCAAAGATAAACTAATGAATAACTCAAGGTCTATAAACTTTGACGATTATTACATTCTCCAAAAAAAATTCTGAACATATATCACTTCTCCATTACCATCTGCCGAAAATAGAATTGCGTACAGCAGTTCCAGTTCAATGAACTGAACAGTTGTAATTTCTCATTCAAAATTATCCTCCCTGGTTCTTTGCTATATGTATTTTGGCCTGTTCTCGATAATATCATATACAGCATAACTTCTACCAATTTATCAAAGCCTCTCCCCCTCTATAAAAGCATGCCCTTCCCCCGCTTGTTAAAAATGTATGTTTATAAGTGGACCCGATGAAATGAATATTTTTTTATACAAGACCCGCCCATACTAAGTTTTTAATTTTCATTAACTGGTTTATTAATCTCCATCGAAATCCCACAAAAACAATGACATTCTTAAAAATTCCTGATGACCAAATAAATTCAGTCTTCTAACATTATGTCTTCGTCATCTGGCCTGGTTGGGTATATATTCACATGCACAAATGGACCTGTGAAAATCATTAATTTTTTTATCTATCAATTTAATTTCCCCGATGGAATAACTTTCCGTTTCAAATTTCTGAAATCTATGCCATTCAGGATTCGTCATTTTTCTTTTAACTAAAAGATAATGACTGGAATACGAATTTAATGAGTCTGGAACAGGGTAGAATTCTAAAACTCATCTTACCACTCTACGAAGAACATATCTTTCCGTCCATTTCAGTAAACTGCACTCAACCAGTAAAAACCATTTTTCGACAAAACAAGCTTTATAACGGGGACTACCGTTCAATATTATATTTTTTCAACTTAAAATTTGGTAATTAACTATTATAAGAATAATAATATGTGTACTTTAATCTTCCGATGGTTTATACTTGGTATTCCGTCAAAGGCTTTCACCTCTTTTTGAATCATGAGAAACACACATAAAAACAATTCTATTAGGAAAGTAGTCATGTTGTAACCAAAATTGATATCATTCACCTACGCAACTGGACCAGTGAATGTCTATGCAACCTCTTTATCTATCAATTTCATTTCCACATTTCGCCATTGGAAGAAGTAGTCATTCCCTAAAATTTGGTAATATTCACTTGCACAACTGGACCAGTGAACATCTTTAGCCTTTTTATCTATCAATTTCATCTTCCCATCTCGGCATTGGAATATCTTTCCTTTTCAGATCTCTGAAATCTATGCCATTCTGTATTCGCCATCCTTCTTTTAACTAAAAGATTATGGCTAGAATACGAGGATGATGAGTCTTGAATAAGGCCACCATTCATAAATTATTTTACCATTCTGAGAACAACTTATCTTCCCTCTAAAACATTGGATATAGGGTGTACAACTTTGTTATTTCCACCTACATTTCATTTTCGAATCATTTATGATCCCCAACTGTGGGATACCATTACCATAAAAAATATTTATCTACTGATATCAATTAGATTATTGTGTCCAAAGCAGAAGATATCACGAAATCTATTCATGCAAATATGTATAAAAAATACATAGCCCTTCTTCTAAAAAATAAGCTACAAAATGTAGCAATATATATCATGAATGTTGGAATTTCATAAATATTTAAAACATTTTCAGCACAATAATTTGAAGGGCTTGTCATCATTTATACCACTAACCTTCGTCGTGTTTGTAGCATACAACCTACGGAGTAGAAACCGATTAATATTATTGAAGCGAGCGCACGTACTTTGGCCGGCCTGTCAGCTCGTCGGAGGGGCAGGTTCTTGCTTCATGACACTTATTCCCGCTACATTGTAGTTATTTAATTTTATACGTGCTGCTTTATAGAGACATTAGGAAGTGGAAGATAAAAGAGGCAAATCTGTCACTGACATTCTTCATTAAGATAGACCAAGAGATGTTCATTAGCCTATCATGCCCACCCAACCAGGTCAGAAGTCTCATAAATCCCTTGAATATACTTCACCTACTGACACCCCATATTCTGATGACAAATTTAACTTGGCTTAACTAAAACCAAACAGGCATACAAACTGTATTAAACGAAATCCATAATTAGTTTATTCGATAATAATTCACAATTCATGTTTTCAGGACGTATGTCCGCAATTTTAGTAACACTAGGAACATGCTAATATCAAAAAAAAAAAAAAAATTAATCTAATATAATCTAGCTTATTAATAAAATTTACGTACTCTATATAGCCTAATTATTCAGTTCAATTTGGCCAAATAGGCATATAAGATAGATGCAGATCAAATAATTAAAAGTTAATGCGACCCGCCTTAAGGCAAATCAACAGGTTGATTGTATTGCAATAGCAGCAGATAGAAAATACTTTGCATTCGATATCACACAAAAGATACTGAGACCGAAATATCAGAGAGAACAAAAATAAATAAATAAATAATGAGAATAATATCATGTACTCACAAATGTGTTTCTCCAAACGGCAAATCATACTCCACCGGCGAAAGATCTTTCGAGAGAGATGATGATGTTGTTTAACATTGGGGAGAAAATAACATTTAGTATAACACTTGTTCTACAAAACATTTGCTGCTGGATTTGGGGTTTGCGTTAGATCGTCGACTTGCCTAGAAATGAGACCATAACAATGCAAGATGCTTAAGGTAAACGGTGGGGGGAGATGATTACAAAAAAACTGTACCGTTCAATGTTTGATGTTGGTATGTAATGAATATTTATATTAATTGCATTGTGTATGGGGGTTTGTCTCTAGCCAAGTCGATATCATATTTTGTTTCTGTTTAGGCACCAAATTTAAGAAGTTACACTCACGAAAAGAAGCAGGTTTAAATCTAGGCTTCATTGAATCAAAACTTAAGTTTCACACAAAGCTTAACTTAATTAATTATAGTTTAAATTTAATTATATTCTCTGAACCAGATCTAATTCGGCGTAAAGTAAAAAACACACTTTCGAGAATAAACGGGTTCACTTAGGTTTTGATTCACTTCTTGCCCTCAAATATAACTTAGAGATTATTTAAACTAGAAATTCTTGGTGTCTTTCCATTATATGAGATGTTCTGACGTCATCACTTCATATTACATTTGACGTTGATGTTCGTGGATTTTTTTTTAGCGAAGGCAAGTTATTTGAAGATTTTGGCGAGTAATGTCTCTACGATCCTGGACTTACTCGGACATTCGGAAATTAGGATGATGAAGATTTTTATCTTCTTTATAAGCACATTTTCTGATCTTCTCTTTGGTAGAAAGGCAAAATTTCATATCACTGGTATTCCCACTCCGTGTTGCAAAAATTCCGTTAGTGTAATTCAATAATCAAATCACATGGCAATTGTTTCTTTCTTTGGTTTCGATCAACTGAAAGGTAATAAAGGAACTGATGATAGCTTGCAGTCGACTTGTGTGCTTGGCGATCTTCTGATTTACACTAGGCATGCAAACCTGTTTGAGAGCAGGAATGGCAAAGTAAAACAGGCGAACAATTAGATCTCCCAGTATTTTTATGACTGCCTTTGGTTTGTCGAGCCAAAATAAATGATTGAATTTGGGTGCCAATCCTAACAAAAATCAAAACCGCAAACATTATTTCTGCGTTTACACGCATTCACAAATGAAAGAACAACCACTCACCGCTTTCAACGAATTGCACCCAGGCTTAATGATTTAAGGTTATTTACTGACAAAGGCAATAACGAAGCTTAGATAATATTTGGGAAATATCCTTAATGGCCAAGTCAATGAACAAGGATTCCAGTAGTCCGATTCTAATAAAGGAATAGGTTTTCCTTTAATAAAAGCTATTGACTGAAGGCACTATTTCGCTTTAACTCACCAAGGAATATTTGCAAAAATTTTATGTAGGAAAAAGTGTTAAGTAACAAAGCAAAAGTACTATATTGTACATTAAGTTTAAACTTGTTCGTAAACTGATGACTGGCAAAATGGCCGAGCTAATTGCAAATTAATAGAAAGAAGCCTAGGATGAGCTGAACTCAAAGCCCAAATTTCCAGACGGTTCGCAAGAAGAATAAAATAGATTAAAAGCAAAGCACTCAGAAGTAGGAAAAATAACCAGACACTTTTCACTGAAACTTGAAGTCCAGAGGGCGCATATTACTAATCTTTGAAATTCAAATTAATGTTCGAAACAGTTAAAGATGAAAGACAAAAGATATGAGATGAAAAAAATAACAGATACATGATAACAGATATCCTGGCAAGTGCACCTCTACACACCCCCCTGCTAAAATCAGGCTTCGGGGATGTGAAACAAAACGAAGACTGATTACCACTTGCCACAAAAACAACGTAGAAGGATTTATTGTCGAATATCCTTTGCATGAAAGGTGCCTAGAAGATTCCCACGGAGGTCCTCTAATTCGTAATATGAATTACCCATCTTCTTTCTTACCCTAGCTTTGAGGAAAGTGGGGGCCAGCTTAGCATTGTAGCCTTGCTCAAAACAACTTTGCTTAAAATTTCTCCTATAAACCTCTTGACCTACATTGTAACAAACATCCCGCGAGCGGAGATTATAAGCTTTTTCGTTTCTGGAGAATTGCTTTTGAATGTTGTCAGATGCCTTCCTCGCTACGATATTCCTGGAATCATTTCGATCAAATCTAACCTCACGATCTTCCAGCATTTCTAGTTGTCGCAAAAGGGAGTAAGTTGCACCATTGGTGATCATGTTCTGTCCGAAGGCTAGATAGTACGGAGAAGTCCCAGTTGCCGCATGCTTCGACGAACGCAACGAACAGCATATCGAACTGAGCAACTCGTCCCAGTTTTTCTGGTCGGGTTTTACATATGACTTAATCCCACTAATCACCGACCTATTCACCCTCTCAGAGGCGTTAGCCTGGGGGGAGTGGATAGCAGTGTATACATGGTTAATACCGTATCTGTCCAACAACTGATTAAACACACTCGACTTAAACTGAGAACCATTGTCAGAAACAATGGTCTCTGGTACACCAAATGTGTGAAAAAGTTCACTCTCGAGATATTTCACCACTATTTCCGCCGTGAACTTCTTGACAGGTTTAAGGAATGGGAATTTGGAGAAGTGATCTAAGGCAATAAAAATACCTATATGGCCCGTCTTGGATCGTGGATATGGGCCGAGAAAATCTACGTAAACTTTTTGAAAAAATCTATAGGTCTCTGGCGTTTTTCCCATAGGGGGTCTCAGCACTGTATTCGGGTGTTTCACCATTTTGCAGGTTTCACAAGCATTTACGTAGTTTTTCACGTCCACAGCTAGGTTTGGCCAAAAGAAAAATTGTCGTATTTTTGCCAACATTTTGTTTATGCCGCAGTGTGAGGACAATGGATGGTCGTGAGCCTTTCGTAACAGATCTGGGATTAACTCTTTCGGCACCCAAAGCTTCCATACTAAGTCGTCATGAATCTGGTCACCGTTAGCATGCTCGGTGCGCCGGTAAAGATAGCCATCTATAATTTTTATGTCTGGTAATTGGTCAATATTTTTCCGAATTCCTTCAAGCAATTTCTGATAAGCATCGGATTTGAAATAAGCTGAATTTAGATCAATAAACAAGCCCTCGCTATTCTCAACACCGGAAAGACTTTCTAGACATAGTCCAGACATATCCTCTGTATTGGCTCTAGAAAGCGTATCAGGAACTATGTTCATACTACCACGCCTATGCTCAATGTTGAATTTGTAACCTTGGAGCTTTAAAGCCCACCGAGCCAGCCTTGTACTTAGATCCGTCTGGGACATGAGCCACTTCAATGACGCATGGTCAGTGATGATAGTGAACTCATGTCCTTCGACGTAGGGTCTAAACTTTTTGACACTCAGCATCGCTGCCAAGCATTCCTGTTCGGTGACTGAATAATTGCGTTGGGCTTGGTTGAGCTTCCTCGACATAAAAGCGATAGGAACCTCTTCACCCTCCGCATTCTTCTGCACCAATACACTTCCTATACCTGTTTTACTAGCATCGCAGTGTATGAAAAACGGCTGCGAGAAATTTGGGCTATGTAAAACAGGGGCTGAGCTCAGGCAGGACTTCAAAACTTCGAAAGCCTTTTGGGCTTCCTCGGTCCAAACAAACTTTTTCTTTCCTTTTAATAAATCAGTGATAGGAGTGGTAATAGAAGCATAGTCCCTGATAAACTTTCTATACCACCCGGTCATACCGAGAAATCTGCGAACCTGCTTAATAGATCTAGGGACCGGAAATTCGGTAATCGCGGAGACTTTTTCCGGATCAGTTTTAATCACCCCATTACCAACCACGTGGCCCAAATATTTCACTTCAGGCACGCAGAAGTGACTTTTCTCTACATTTATTGTGAGACCAGACTCACGAATCCGTTTTGCCACCAACCTCAATACCTCCAGATGCCTTTCGAAGGATTCCGAAATGACCAGAAGGTCATCGAGATAGACAAACACTTCCGCCCGTAATTCCGGTGGTACCACCTTGTCCATTAACCGGGACATGGTTTGGGGGGCGTTACATAGCCCAAAGGGCATAACCTTGAAGTGGTATAACGGCCTCCCCGGGACGGTAAATGCTGTCTTCTCTCGTGACTTCTGGTCCAAAGGAATCTGCCAAAAGGCATCCTTCAGATCCAGGCTAGTGACATACTGAGCTTTGGGTAACCTACTCAAAATACCATCAATCTGTGGCAGAGGATAAGCATCCCCAATGGTTACCGAATTTAGTCGCCTACTATCCAGACAAAGTCTGTTTTTACCTGGCTTCCTGTGAAGCACCACAGGTGATGACCAGGCACTGCTACTCTCCTCAATCACCCCCAACGCAATCATCCTATCTAATTCGTCATAGATCAACTTTTCTATGGCGGGGGACACTGGGAAGTGGCGCTGTTTAATAGGCCTAGCTTCACCAGTGTCAATGCTGTGGCACAGGACATCTGTCCTACCCAACCCTTCTTTGGCATAAGAGGGAAAAAGTGCAATGACTTGATCAAGACGTCGTTTTTCAATTTCTGTCAATGGTATTTGGGCAGTGATTCCATTAAGACCTATTGAAGATGGAGTTGTACTATTTTGAAATTCCACGGGCAACAAGTTGAAAATCTTCCAGAAATCTATTCCCAAGAATAGATCACGATCGAGGCTCGGAACAATGAAGATTGTAATAGGCATTGGATTCCCTTTAAAGGTAATGGAAGTTTCCACGTAACCTACCACATTTTGCCCCTTCCCGTCAGCAGTACGGACTGTGGACTTCAGTTTCCTGAAAGGAGTTTTGGATTCTAAAAAGGTTTTGGCTGCTTCGGATCCGATACAGGATATTGAAGCACCAGTATCCAGAAGACCATGCATTTTCTTGCCAAACAGCTCTACCTCTGCGTATGGTCTTACGTCAGAGGGACGATCCAGTAGAGAGCAAACTAACTTTTTCTTAAAGGTTTTTATTCTCTCCCAAAAGGACTTTATACGGAGAGCAGATCTCGACTTTTTAGAGGGTTCGTTAAATATTCGGTCACGGGCTATCTTATATTCACTAAGTCTAATGTGTAATGGCTTCAATGGGAAGACCTTAGCGTGCATTTTATCAGAGGAACTATTAATAGGTAAATTTTGATTAGAAATGTTGTTCAAATGGGGTAGTGATTCAGCGCTATAACTAACAATGGGGTTTGATATAGAACTGTCTTTGGGTGGGCGCTGCAATATAATCATTCCAGCTCCGGGATATTTGTCCTTGCTGTCAGATGTGCACTCTTCTGTGCACCCACCTTGCCGTTTTTTGAAGCACATTTTGGGCAATTCGGCTTATAGATGTTGGGTGTACCACATCCATAGCAAAAAACGGATCTTACTTCAAGGCAGTCTTGGTATCTGTGTCCACTCTTGCCACAGTTCCAGCAAATAAGGGTCAGAGCTGATATTTCAGCATCCTGAGGCTCAATAACATCGGACGCTTCCCCTTCTACCCCAAGTTCCGAGATCCTTTTGGACACTGGAGACGTTTTAGAAAGATTTAGCCCAAGTTTCCTGCGCATATCCTGCATGAAGAATTCACGTCTTCTACAGGTATCTCGTAGGACTTGCAAGGACTTGATTTCCAGGTTGAGGATCTCATGCTGGATTTCCGGAAGCAAATTCCTTCGCAGGATCTCCACTAGCATTTCGTCACTCAAAGGGGTCCTCAGCCGATCCGTCAGTGCCACAATAGACTCGTAAAACGAGTCGAACGACTCATTGGGCTTTTGCTTCCGTTCTCTAATTAGTTCCCTTATATCCACATCCGTTCTAGAGTCACGGTACTGCTCCCGCAGAGCTCTACAAAGATCGGACCACACAATGGAACTGACGGAGCGATGGTACCGCCAGAACCAGTCACTTGCCTTGCCTTCGAACAAGGAGCTGGCATTTCCACAAATTAGGTCGTAATTCCCCTGAAGGGTTTGTGCTGTTAAAGCCTCAACGCGATAGATAAAATTTTCTACTGTAAGACCGTTCATTCCTCCATTGAACTTCAACTTCCAATTCGCGATTATCTGCAAGACTTTGTCCGGTCTTGAGATCAAATCCGAAGTTGATGAGTTGCCATGTGAGGAAGTGTTCAGATCGGAGTGGGTACGTGTTGGTAAGGGTCTATTTGGTTGACCATTCTGGCGATTTGATTGCGACCCAATACCTAACAAATCCCTAAAAGTCTGTTCTTCTACATCTGGTAGAGTTGGCATCCGGTGAGGAGATGTATAGTGTGGTTGGTTCCGACTGTGGGGAGAATTCGATGACATCATTCTAGAGAAACTAGCGGCTATATTCCTCTCAATGCTTTGATCCAGCTGAGTACTCAGAGTAGCCATTAATCGGGCCTCCTGTGCCGAAACCAGATTGGCCACAATCTGCGTTAGTATATCGTTTGTAAGAACGTCATTGTCTGTGGGACCTGGAGTATTAGTCTGGCCTCCGCATGCCTGAGCTGCAGGTGCCTGAGCAGGAGGTGCAATAGTTGTAGCTGCTGCGCTACTCGCCTGCCTAGTCTGGGATCTGGTGGTTGCTTTCGAATTGCTTGGAGGGGATGGCTCTGCCCCAATTCTTAAGTTGCAAACTGGACAATAGGGTCTGGTTTTAGTACTTTTATCCAGACAGCTCTTATGAAAAATATGTCCACATGCAATCTTTTGAGCCGGTAAGTTCGGAAATATCGTCTCGCTGCAACCACTACAAGAAATCTGACCAACAGATACCCCGGAAGTAGGTGTATTCCCCTCTGTATTGGTAGCCATACCTGCGAGGAAACTTTGCAAAAACCGATCTTTCAAAAAGTAGTTTTAAGCTTCCTGAGTTATGCGTCAAAAACTGAGATTACGTGTCGAACTAGCAGTCGAAAACAATTTCTTATTTACTAGCAGAGACAACTAACGTTTGTTATTTGCTAGACAAATATCGTATGTACAAACATAGAAAGAGGATAAACTCAACTCTTAAACTGTCTGCAGCTATCAATCTAGACAATATTCGACAATTATGCAAAATCCTATTCGAAGAAGTAAAATACTTCTTAATCATCCGTAATCTCACTACCAGAAAGTGCCTACAAGAAAAATCGAGGAAAATGTCAGCGCTAAATTCAATTCAATATTATTGAATTACGCCAATATTTCAGTAGCAGGTAACTCCTGAAGGTCTGAGCGAAAAACAAACCCCTGGAGTACCGATCTGAATTTGGAGAAGACAATGAATTAACACGCAGTGAATAAAAAAATAGAAAATACTATTTTGAATTTCGGTGTATTCCGTAATATGATTTGATGAAATGCAGAATAAAATGCAAGAAGGGTTTACAAAGAATAGAAAATGTACTATGTCTAAATATATTATTTATAAAAGTATAAGGGTATATAAATTCGTTACTCAATGGAAGAGGTCGATTCCGCTAGGAAATCAAAACGAAATAGAAAATATGTTCGATAAAGATATGTCCTGTTTGATTATAGTTTTTTTGCCAAAGTTAGATTTGTCAATAATAAAAAGATTAAGTTGACAGTGACTGAAAAATACCTAGAAAAAGTATTGGATAGTAAAAGGTGTACCCCAGACCGGATGGAATCTGATTTATTCCAATAATCCAGGTTCTGAGATTAATTGAGGATGTTGTTGCCTTGCTCTTTTCTGTGGTCGGATCTAGCTAACATTTCCAGAATCCGCATTTCCATCCAGAAAGAAAACAAAAAACAAACACCAACCAAGACATGAATAAGGAGGGAGATTATCTAGAAAATAGGTTGCCTACAAATGAATCTAAATTCCTGACTGTAACCATTATCCGTACATTCAGAAAATCCCATGTAGAAATATGTGAAATATAAGTCAATAAGAAAAAGTATAGTAAAGACAAACAAAAATTATGGAGCCGAATGTTCAATTCTGAAAACAGAAACTTAGTATTTCAAAAGGTGGTACAAATGAAGGTATAGATATGACATTCGGGCCCCACGTTGGGCGCCAAAAATAACTTATAATGTAGCATACAACCTACGGAGTAGAAACCGATTAATATTATTGAAGCGAGCGCACGTACTTTGGCCGGCCTGTCAGCTCGTCGGAGGGGCAGGTTCTTGCTTCATGACACTTATTCCCGCTACATTGTAGTTATTTAATTTTATACGTGCTGCTTTATAGAGACATTAGGAAGTGGAAGATAAAAGAGGCAAATCTGTCACTGACATTCTTCATTAAGATAGACCAAGAGATGTTCATTAGCCTATCATGCCCACCCAACCAGGTCAGAAGTCTCATAAATCCCTTGAATATACTTCACCTACTGACACCCCATATTCTGATGACAAATTTAACTTGGCTTAACTAAAACCAAACAGGCATACAAACTGTATTAAACGAAATCCATAATTAGTTTATTCGATAATAATTCACAATTCATGTTTTCAGGACGTATGTCCGCAATTTTAGTAACACTAGGAACATGCTAATATCAAAAAAAAAAAAAATTAATCTAATATAATCTAGCTTATTAATAAAATTTACGTACTCTATATAGCCTAATTATTCAGTTCAATTTGGCCAAATAGGCATATAAGATAGATGCAGATCAAATAATTAAAAGTTAATGCGACCCGCCTTAAGGCAAATCAACAGGTTGATTGTATTGCAATAGCAGCAGATAGAAAATACTTTGCATTCGATATCACACAAAAGATACTGAGACCGAAATATCAGAGAGAACAAAAATAAATAAATAAATAATGAGAATAATATCATGTACTCACAAATGTGTTTCTCCAAACGGCAAATCATACTCCACCGGCGAAAGATCTTTCGAGAGAGATGATGATGTTGTTTAACATTGGGGAGAAAATAACATTTAGTATAACACTTGTTCTACAAAACATTTGCTGCTGGATTTGGGGTTTGCGTTAGATCGTCGACTTGCCTAGAAATGAGACCATAACAATGCAAGATGCTTAAGGTAAACGGTGGGGGGAGATGATTACAAAAAAACTGTACCGTTCAATGTTTGATGTTGGTATGTAATGAATATTTATATTAATTGCATTGTGTATGGGGGTTTGTCTCTAGCCAAGTCGATATCATATTTTGTTTCTGTTTAGGCACCAAATTTAAGAAGTTACACTCACGAAAAGAAGCAGGTTTAAATCTAGGCTTCATTGAATCAAAACTTAAGTTTCACACAAAGCTTAACTTAATTAATTATAGTTTAAATTTAATTATATTCTCTGAACCAGATCTAATTCGGCGTAAAGTAAAAAACACACTTTCGAGAATAAACGGGTTCACTTAGGTTTTGATTCACTTCTTGCCCTCAAATATAACTTAGAGATTATTTAAACTAGAAATTCTTGGTGTCTTTCCATTATATGAGATGTTCTGACGTCATCACTTCATATTACATTTGACGTTGATGTTCGTGGATTTTTTTTTAGCGAAGGCAAGTTATTTGAAGATTTTGGCGAGTAATGTCTCTACGATCCTGGACTTACTCGGACATTCGGAAATTAGGATGATGAAGATTTTTATCTTCTTTATAAGCACATTTTCTGATCTTCTCTTTGGTAGAAAGGCAAAATTTCATATCACTGGTATTCCCACTCCGTGTTGCAAAAATTCCGTTAGTGTAATTCAATAATCAAATCACATGGCAATTGTTTCTTTCTTTGGTTTCGATCAACTGAAAGGTAATAAAGGAACTGATGATAGCTTGCAGTCGACTTGTGTGCTTGGCGATCTTCTGATTTACACTAGGCATGCAAACCTGTTTGAGAGCAGGAATGGCAAAGTAAAACAGGCGAACAATTAGATCTCCCAGTATTTTTATGACTGCCTTTGGTTTGTCGAGCCAAAATAAATGATTGAATTTGGGTGCCAATCCTAACAAAAATCAAAACCGCAAACATTATTTCTGCGTTTACACGCATTCACAAATGAAAGAACAACCACTCACCGCTTTCAACGAATTGCACCCAGGCTTAATGATTTAAGGTTATTTACTGACAAAGGCAATAACGAAGCTTAGATAATATTTGGGAAATATCCTTAATGGCCAAGTCAATGAACAAGGATTCCAGTAGTCCGATTCTAATAAAGGAATAGGTTTTCCTTTAATAAAAGCTATTGACTGAAGGCACTATTTCGCTTTAACTCACCAAGGAATATTTGCAAAAATTTTATGTAGGAAAAAGTGTTAAGTAACAAAGCAAAAGTACTATATTGTACATTAAGTTTAAACTTGTTCGTAAACTGATGACTGGCAAAATGGCCGAGCTAATTGCAAATTAATAGAAAGAAGCCTAGGATGAGCTGAACTCAAAGCCCAAATTTCCAGACGGTTCGCAAGAAGAATAAAATAGATTAAAAGCAAAGCACTCAGAAGTAGGAAAAATAACCAGACACTTTTCACTGAAACTTGAAGTCCAGAGGGCGCATATTACTAATCTTTGAAATTCAAATTAATGTTCGAAACAGTTAAAGATGAAAGACAAAAGATATGAGATGAAAAAAATAACAGATACATGATAACAGATATCCTGGCAAGTGCACCTCTACATGTTGTTTACGAAGTCTTCTGACTTAGACACTAATGTATATTATGACTATAGCTGCATCCAAAACTACACCTAATTCCAAAGGAAATTTTATTCAGGTAATACCAGGTGCAACTGACCCACAACATATTACCCAAAACACAACTGAGATAGCTAACGTATGAATGATAACAACACAAGTCTACGATGTTATACCAAGAGTCAAATTTCTATATTTTGTTTCCCACAACATTCAATTTGTATGACATACATACCTATTGCCTTTGAATTTTCTTGTGTCAGATATACCCATTGCAAATATATGACACATACCATTTTGATACCTCCATTGTGTTCTGGAACTTATTCTTGCATTTTTAAAATGCAAAATCCTTTTCTCAAATACGTGCGTTTAAACAATTGCATCATCATCTTGAATTGTTTCTTATTGATTTGATACAATTGAGTTGACCTAATCTACGTTCAATATGATTTGAGTTTCCTGTGTGAGGCTTCAACACAATACTGATATTCCGCAAAGCTATTCATTTGTTCATGGCATGGCAGTGCATTCGCTCAATTTCAAATGTTTATTAAAGTCAGCGACATTGAAATCCTTCAACAAATCAATTTAATCCAGATTAGCTTCTGCCCATATATTCCATTGCAGGGTCAATTATATATAAATATAATTTCATCTTGGTATTAAAAATTTCCGTGTATTGGTTTTTGTGGATCCCACCGCTGCTTTATAAGATCAATAAAAGCCTTCTTTATATTCCAACAATCCAAACTAGAATGAATATTTTATTTTTCAATTGTTTTCTCATATCATTATAATTATTTCTAAGGCTTCTATCTCAATATATTTTTACATTCTCCGTATACATAAATACAGTGCTTACAATAGATTATGCGAAATTTACCGAAATACATAAACATACGTTTTTTTAAGAAAGTAACGGGTAAAACTGATAACGGACAATAAAAACGTGACAATATCGATTTCTTGGATATGGGAAACCTACATATAATTTTCGGTGGAACATTTTTGTAGAAAATTTCATTTTGTTTTACTTTATGAGTTCAAGAACAAAAAGGACATGGAAGAAACTAAGCTAGAAGGACAGCATATTTGACATAAAGGTTCATCATTCCATTTAACTGAAAACATGTAATCTAACAATGAAACAATATCTCCCAACAGAGATATAAAGCTATTTTCTCAATGATTGATGAGGGTCAATCAAAAAAATCATTATGTCATGACTCAGAAATTTCAGCTATGGGATCCTTTGGGGTTCTCAATTGGGGCTTTCATTCCCAAAAGGAATTTTCCTCCCCCAGATCTTAACTTCCGCTTTGTGTCACAGTGTATTCAGTAAGATTTCCCATAGAGACCACAATGTCTTTAATAGAAGACAATGATGACTTCTCATAAAAAACAAGATGAGAATACCTATAGACCTTTGTAAGAAGACCAGTAAGACTTCTGACGAAAGAGGTTAAAGGTCCAATCTTAATTCGATTGTTAGAACTTTACTATTGTTTGCAAAAATGTGAAGAATCAATTGGATCAACAAAATAGGGATGAATAGACTACACTTCAGAGGATAGTAAATATCATCATTTCATCATATCATATCATATCATTTTAAAGAAATGTTCTTGTTCCAAATTTAAGGTTATATATCTATAACGTAGAAAAAAAATTTTGCCCGGAGTCGGAGTCGAGTTATTTTTTCCGACTCAGACTCCGACTCCGACTCCAGCAAAATTGCTCGACTCCGACTCGTAGACTCCGACTCCGACTCCGAAACCCTGGTTAATACAAACTAAATAATATTTAATTTGTGAAAAATTTTCCGGTAACTCACGAGAAGAAATTTTCCCAATGGGGTGCTGTTGGAGTACATGTCGAAATCTTAACTGGTGATGGGAAGACAATATCAAACCCATTTAGCAGATGAAGCAAAAGCACTTAAGCTTGGATTAAATGAAGAGCGGAGGAAACACACATGTTTGCGATTGAATTCAATAGAGAATTTTCATAATTTGTGTTAATTTAATAAAGTTATTAATATTTGGGTTTTACACAAATAATAAATGCATTTTATTTTGTTATTCAAAACACGTGCTCTGGACTGCCTCCTATTCTACCCCAAAGGGTCAGTTAAAATGCAATGCCAAAGGGTCAGTTAAAATGCAGTGCCAAAGGTTCAATTAAAATGCAATGCCAAAGGGTCAGTTAAAATGCGGTGCAATGGAGTGCCTCTTTCCGGGGTCACTCCCTTGTAAAAATCGTGAGTGAAAATGCATAATTTGATGCACTTCCAAATCACTTGTACATATCATTTAACTGCCTCTTTGAAGGCAAACTTTTCGCTGGGGATATCTTCAATTATCGATGATGATGCGATAATAATTAGCGGGTAACATGAACCATAACGATGGTCGTGAAATATTTTGTGGGTGAAATGGACCAAAAACATAATTTTTATCCGATTTTGTAGCTGATCTGTAGGTCGCAATAATAGTCCGATCAACGCGAAATTTTAAATATGGAAAGAGTATATGACAAAGAAGTAGCTTGCAATTTGAGATGGCGATCAGATCAGATATTGTGAAAATTTGGAAGAGGAACGCTTGACCTTTCTATTGATTTCAATTGTGTTGGTGTACATGATAAGAGAACAGAGTTACAGCCTAATATACCCAGTTATTTGTTTGTAGTGTTCACATAGAGCGTTTGAATGAAATGGGTGGGAAAGTACCCTACCTCCTCTGAAGTTCATAGATATAACATATTTAAAAAAAGTAGACGTGGTCGGGTCTTTAGGCCCAAACGAACTACTTCGATTCTAGATTAATTCGCAAATTTTCAAACCAATACATTCGTTTTTATTGCAAATGTAGCGTTTTTTTATACCCTCAGCATATATGCTAACGAGGGTATATACACTTTCATGTGCCTCATCGAAATAATGGTTTTAGAAACCAAGTATGTTTGGACGAAATGTGTTTCAGACAATTTGGAGTCGATTTAGCAATGTCAGTCCATCTGTCTGTTGGCTGGCTGGTGCGCACGATAACTCTCGAACGGATGAACTGATTTGGTCCAAAATTTAGGCTTAGCTATATTTTGTCTAAACTTAGTTTAAGTTCGAAGATGGGTTATATCGGTCCACTCCTTCCGGTACCTCCCCCACAAAAGTTCGAAAATGTTCGGAAAATTTGTGCGCACGATAACTCTTGAAGGGAATAACCAACTTGGTCCATACTTTGCACATCGTGATATTTCTACCAAACTTAGATGAGGTTCCAATATGGACTCAATCGGTCCACACCTTCGGGTACCTCCCACACAAAATTTCGGAAAAGTTCAGTTTAGGGTCTATTCACGAAACGCTTTGATTTTTGTTGCAAAACAACTTGTATTCACTGCCCCCCATACGACGGTACAAGTTTCATACTTCCTGAGAAAATAGCCTAAAAGTTGCAAAGAGCCCCTATGACACCGTGTGTAGTTGTTGGAGCTCAAGATAACTCTCGAACGGATCTGCACATTCGGTTCAAATTTGGCCTTCGTAATATTTTGTCCAAACATAATTTAAATTCGAAGATAAGACATATCGGTCCACTCCTTCAGGTACCTCCCCCACAAAAGTTGAAAAATGTTCGGACAAATTGTGCGCACGATAACCTTTGAAGGGAGTGACCGATGTAATCCATACTTTGCATATCTTAATATATCTACCGGATATAGATCAGGTTTGAATATGGACTATATTTGTCTCCTCCTTCTGGTACCTCTCACACAAAATTTCGGATAAGTTCACTTTAAGACCTGCTCTCTAATCACTTTGATTTGTGTTGAAGCGATTTGCATTCGCTACCTCCATTAGACGGTAAACGTTTTTTCAGGGTCGAGTTCATATTTCTTGGGAAAACAGCCCGAAAGGTGTAAAACCCCCCATGTCTCAATATGGGCGGTCAGAGAGAACGATAACTCTCGAACTGTTGGTCCAACATTTGGTCTTCGTCATATTATATCCAAACTTAGTTTCATGGGGCAATACCGGTCCACAACTTCCGGTACTTCTCCCCAATATTTAAAAAATGTCACTAAAATGCTAGGACGATATCACTTGACCTTAGGTGAAAGTTTCACTTCACATTGGCTGAGGGTATATCAGGAAAAATGTCTAAAATTGTCTTTTCTATTTCAAAAAAATCAAAAAAATTTTTTGATGCTACATCAATGATTTTTGGTACATAGATTAAGAAAAAAAATCTGCATTCCAAATCTGTTTTCTGTTTTCTGTTATATCCTATTATCGTTAACTGAATTCGTAACATTTGCGATGATGCAAAAAATAATCGCTAAGTCTCAATGCATTCGCGAAAAATCAAATTTGTTAAATAATTTTACGTATTTACAAACATATTTTAGAAACAATAGCGCTCATACTTACGAAAAATATATAAAAAAAAATTATAACAGCATCCAGACATTTTGAGGAATAAAATGAAACCTAAGTTGTGAAGGTTGGAGCTATAGTATTCATGTTATTTGCAAAAATACGAAGAAAATATTAGGAAAAAATTAAAATCATATTATTGTAATTTTATTTTTTTATGGTTTTATAGGAAAAGTTGGAGAAAAAATGTTTGAAGGCCTGCGTACATAAGCCGCTCTGCCTGATTGCCTTGCTTTCCTGCTTCATTTCTGACGTAATACAAATAATAGAATAAAGACGAAATTTTGAACTGGGTTGCCATCAGTTGGAAATTGGGTCGGCCTTCTTTGTTCTTTTATTTTTTATTGAAGCAGCAAAGCAAGGCAATCAGGCAAAGCAGCTTATGTACGCAGGCCTTGAGTTCTTCGGCATTTTGTTGAAAATTTCACGCAATAATGATGATATTCCGTTGTAACAAATTGTTCGCTTATAGTTTTCCTATTGGATAATATTATTAGAACCTTATATTAAATAACGTTAAAATAATGTTATATTGAATATTACAACATTTGAGACGCACATAAACCGCGTAATTATGAAAATGACATGATGCGCATCCGATTTTCCAACACAGCGAATCAATCTGTCTTATTTGATGTACAGTTTGTCAAATTCTATTTGGCGGCCACGATGTAGCATCTGCTGCATATTAGGGTGCAAAATACTGTAAAATGGTCATAATTTCCGCGAAGTTCATTTACATTTTATGCGCATCCGATTTCAATAATCACCACTAAAAAATACATCATTCTATGCCGTTTTAATGCGATCCATCAAGAACCGTGGATGTAGCATCGCACTCAATTTTTAGAAAAAATCTATTATATCTCTGGATTTACGAGAGTTTTTAAATATCTGTTTTCGCACAGTTTAAACACGCGTATCGATCTATTTATTTAAGTAGAACTGACACATCCAAAACGCGTTTTAATATGCGATATTTTCAAAATAATTTTTTTGCAAATTTTCGAAATTTGAGGGGTATCATATCCGCCGATCTAGTGGGTGGATTTTTACGCGTCGTGGCTTGTTAGATTCAGAACGTAAAAAAACTAAATTTACGCGGGTTTCCACGGAAATCGAATGACGTTTGTAAATTTTAAACCAAAAAAAATAGGTTTTTGAGAAAAATTTACGCACAAAAATTTCGTGTTTGGGCGCAGATTACTGTGATCCTGTGAGGGCTACACCCTCATGTTATACATTAAAAAATGCGAAATCGCGAGTACTACAATCAAGTAATAAGCTTTTAGGGAAATCCAGCTGCGCGTCCCAATTAGAGCAAAAATTAAAAAAAACCATTTTTCTCGTTTCAAAATGTCAGCATCCGTTTGAGGTAGATACAGTGGATATATTAAAAAATCATACATTAGAAACATCAACTCTGAAGTGTACTCTTTAACTTCTCCTTTGAGCATTAAGCTCTACATTGTGTTGTAAAACCACTAATTGGAAAATAACATAATGAAACTCCTTTAATTCAACGATTTTTTCCGATTTTTTTACATTAGTACGACCACAGCTTCCGCTCAAATTATTATTTTAAGAAACCCCTCGGTGAATCGGGCTAAAACTGTTTATTTTACCGAAATGCGGTCAAAAGTTATGGTATAGTAAAACTGATCGCGAGTTACAATACCCCATACCTCAGTTTCAACATAAGTTAATTTTCTACAAAAAGCTTGATATATCTGTCGGCAAAGCCGACTGACGCTTTTTTACTTGTTTTATATTTTGTTTAAACAATTGAAAAGGTTAGTTAGCAAAAGGTAATTAATAGAAAAAATGTGCTTAATTGAAGGTAAAATGGCGCTTACGGCACTGTAAAATAATCAATTTGAATATTTTGCAAATTTCTTCTCTCTGCCAGAGAAGATATTGAGGCCACGAGGAAAGAACGAATATATTGCTAAGTACAGCTCAAAGGCATATCATCCAATTATTAATTATCACCATACCTTTTAAGAGGGTCAATTGTCGAAATGGCTGTTGGTTTTTCTTTTTTTAAGCCTTCACATTTCCTTCCTTCCGCCTTCGAAACAGTAACATTTACTAGAAAATTTTAATTAGCTTGATTAACAAATTTTGTAATTTTCTTCACTTTGCCATCTTCATATTCACATCGTCGTGTAGATGGAACGCAACATTGATAATGATGTCAATCCAAAACAAAAAGCAACACGGGTAGTTCCTTCGTCTTTTCGCTGTGGCGTTCTCAAAGATTTGTTTCGAAACAAAAGTGTCGATAAGACTAATTTTGTTTAATGAAAATTTAACTTTGATCCCTTTTTCTTTGAATTCAATTTCAATTTTTGTTCAAAAGAAAGTGTTTAATTTGAATAGTCATCCCCCTTAAACATCCCCTACATAAGTTTTACAACAATTTGTGTGTTTGTTACAGTTTTGCGGGGATAAAGGCCTTCGAAAAGTGTTGTTTCAGAGTGACGTAAGGGTCCAGCAAATATATTACAAAACTAAGGAAGCACATCCCTAATTTCGTAATTAAAAATTAATGGATATTTTAATGAGATGAGAACGATGGTTCGATTACGTGGATTAAATCATTATGATTTGAAAGGATAAAATATTTCTATTTTCAGAAAAAAGGAAAGTTCAGACAAGAAAATTATGTGAACTTGAGTAAATGATTCCTAAATATAGGATTCAGGAAAATGGTGATCTAACCACAGCAAACAATAACACAGAACTGTACAGTGGAATATCAAATGTTGGAGAAAACAAAATTGGAATCATAATGCCGAATATAATTAAAATCTCGATTTAGAAATGCATACCCATGGCTGACCGTGTAATAATGACTCGATTCATGTAAAACAGGTCACTACAGCATCTACCAATCCGACGGCGGCCGGTTCTATGCCAATTTATCCCGGACTGCCTGCTCCGAACTCTTTTGGGCCGTGCCGGGATAGGGATGAACCCCGGGCCATTGTGGATCTGTTTCATTTGCCAGATCCGTATCCACCACATGTCAACAATGGTGAGATGTAATGCAGTTAGGGAATTGGTGTACTTGTAAGGGTGCTCTGGCCTTAATCGCATCCAGGATTTTTGTGATACCTATGTTGCTTCTTGCTGCGTCAGAACATCTCCGAGTGTGTCTCCACCTTCGTTGTCCGATTCTTCGTCGCCGTCGAAAGACAAGACGCCCCCACAGTCTCCCCAACAACAATAACCGCAGCATCTGACATCACAAGTTGTTGTTCAGCGACCCGGAAATGCATCATTCCTGCAATTTAACTGCAACGGTTGTCGAGTTGTGGCTTTGTTTTTAATTTGCTTACTTAAGCCAAAGAATTATCTGTTGGCCATTATTATTCTTCTTTTTATTTCACGGCGTTGCCGAGGTAGAAGAAGTCCTTTACTACCTCAACATTGTAGGTAAAAACAATCACAGCTGGTGCGAAATCTGTGGACGTATTACGCGTCGATATCATCAAATTGGTTTTATCGCCGTTTATTGCCAGACCGACTTTAGCAGATCCCCTTTCGACTTTTACGAAGGTATCAGTTACTTCCTTTACCGATCGACCCATGATGTTAATGTCGTCGGCATAAGCAAGTAACCTGTGGCTGCTTGTATATATTGTTCCAACAGGATATTGAAGAGATCACACGACAGGCAGTCTTCTTGTCTGAAACCTCTTTTGGTAATAAACTCTTCGGGAAGGTTCTTTCCTATTTTAACTGAGGACAGAGTATCAGTTAATGTCGGGGATACCAAAATCAGACAAGGCTTGGAATACCTTTGAACATATAAGGCTGCCGAAAAAATATAGTAGGTGTCGATGTGCATTTTTTGGGTATTTTCCAGAATTTTTCTCAAGGTAAATAACTGGTCAGGTGTGGATTTGCCCGGTCTAACGTCGCTCGATAGGATCCAATTATTTCATTGACAATAAGATTTAGTCGCTCACACAATAGGGAGCAGACTTATGCCCCTGTAATTGGAGCACACAGCCTTATCTCCCTTCTTGTGTACTGGGCATAGGATGCTCAAGTTCCAATCGTCGGTCACGCATTCTTCCTGTCAGATGGTGCTAACTAGCTTATGCATACACCTTACCTCCAGTTTCGAACAGCTCGGCTCGTAGGCCATCGGCTCGGTGGAGGTCTCTGGTATCCAAGTATGGATTTTGCTGCTGATTGCATGGAGTTGGCCATTATGCTAATGTGTTATCGGGACGAGGAGTGCTTTCATTAAGCAATTGGGCTAGTTGAGTGGAATATCCTGTGGCTATCCGTTGTGTTTGCAGCTTACAGATGTCCAACTTCCTAGTTGTGTCTGTTCGTACATTATTTGCAACGTTTAGACGGGTACGTACCTTTGCAGCAACAATGTAGTGGTCAGAGTCTATGTTATTTCCTCGGAACGATCGTACATCCAACACGCTCGATGAATGTCTTCCATCTATCACAACATGATCAATTTGATTTCTTGTTGTTTGATCTGTCATCAGATCAGGTGCCCTTATGAATAACGAAATGCTTAAATCTGGTACTGCTAACTACCATGTTTCTTGCCGCTGCGAAGTCTATCAGCCTCATTCCATTGTCAGATGTTTCGCTACGGAGACTAAATGTCCCGACTGTTGGGCCAACGATATTTTCCTTTCCTATTTTGGCATTGAAATTACCTCGAATAATTTGAATGTCATGGGTAGAAGAAGGTCATATTTTTCTTCTAAGCGCTCGTAGAATATATCCTTGTACTGTTCGTCCTTGTCTCCGGTTGGAGCATTAGCGCAGATAAAGCTAATGTTGAAGAATTTTACTTTTATCCGAATTGTAAGTATTTCATTTATTGGGGTGAAGCTGGAGACCAGATATTTTAACCTCCTAGAGACTACAAAACCTCAAACAAACTCATGATTTGGGTCATGGCAGCTATAAAAAGGGCGTCACCTTTAGGTGTTGTTGTGACGCTTTTCCCAATCCATCGTATTTCCTGTATGGCAGTTATATCGGCGTTGCACTTTTCAAGTACATCTTCAAATGCATAAACCGTTACTTCTCTATAAAGAGAGCGAACATTCCAGGTGCAGATTCGCAGATCATGACCCTTAAAACGTTTGCGGGGTTGTTGCTGTTGTTGGAACAGTGTTTATTATTATGATTGTATGTCCGTTTTTCTATTCAATCTGGCTCTGGTCTATCTCCAGTTCCAGGAAAATGGCTACTTCAATGGGATGTAACCACATTTCCACTGGAATTAGATGAGTCGGTTTGGCGGGGCATTTGAATAGATGCGATCGATTCCCGCCCAATAGGAAATTAGGCGACTGCAATATCCCGTGCGTAATTGAACCAAAACTACTCTGGTTTTTCGTGGCAGCTGACGCTCTTCAGCTGCGATAGATGGGAGATCAGGGTGGATACCTGACGCAAGGATCGTACAATCGTTCTCATACGTTACCATCTCAATGCCGTCTGGCGGGGCGGAATACAGGAAAGGTAGATGTTAAACAGTTCCGGAGATATCACCCCTCCTTGGGGAACTCCCTGTTTCACTCTACGGGGCTTGGATTTCCACCATCACTGTTCTATCACACGGCCGATCCTGGTTGAGTCCTCGACAAATATGTGTGGATATGGCGTGCACCGTTGTTGTCGTGCTGTGCTGCTTACAGAATCCATGCTGATGATCGGCAACTTGATAGCTATTTCTAATGCTGGGGAGGACTTAGGACTCAAGGGTCTTCGCTACAGGTGATAAAAGCGAAATCGGCCTGTACGATTCACTTCTGCTGGCATCTTTGCCTGGCTTCCGTTGCGGGACCACCCTGCCCATTTTCCAGACTTCGGGAACAATAAGGTTGGCTAGCGACAAGTTGAGAACTTTATTGAGATACTCTACTCCGAGCTCATGCAGCTGCTTCAGCATTACCATAAAGATTCCATCAGGGCCCAATGCTTTGGATGATTTAGCGTTCCTGATGGCACCCGCAACATCATCCATTGTAAACTGTAGTGGTTCATCCTCGGCAGGAAGAGATCTGATGGGAAGTCATACACTCCTCTTCGCTCTGACACTCTCGGGGTGCTCGATTAGCTGTCGATTGAAATAACTTGCGCACCTCTTCGGGTCAGTCAACGTAACGTCGCCAAACCTGACTGAGGTCCTATCTTCCATCCTTCCAGGGTTCAAGAGTGACGTAACCTGTGCCCACAATTTACTTATACCGGCTCCAATGTTGCAACTCTTCAGATGATTTAACCACTTGTTCCGCCTATGTTCGCCGACCAGCCTGTTAATTTCCAGTCTCAGCTCCCTGACTGTGGTCGTCGGGGTTGGTTCGACGAAGCCCATCACGCTCATTTGCTAATCCCGTCGCCTCTGCTGGGAAATTTGGTCTTACTTCAGGTATTCGACCAGCAGTTACATGGCGAGCGGCTGCAGCATTGATGATGTCTCGGAACGTCCGTTCCGCTACCCGAACATCAGAAGGATTGGGCAATTCTCTGAAGCGGTGATTGGTGAACTCTCTGAAACTCGGCCAATCAGCTTTCCCATGATTGACGAATGAGCGGCGTTCAGAGGTGATGAAATCGGGTGGTCTGCTGATGGAGACAATTATGGGGAGATGGTCTGAACCAAGGGAAATGACGGTTTGCCAGGTGACGTCATTTGTCAGACCAGGTGACACGATGGTTATGTCTGGCGAACTGTGACACGCTCCTCTAATTCTGGTAGGGGCGTCCTCATTGACCGAGCAAAACGTAAAGCTATCAATCTGCTCAGCCAGCGCTATACCCCTCTGGTCGTTTCCGAGGGCCGAATGCCACATCTCATGATGCGCATTGAAGTCCCCAGGATCAGACGATTATGACCTTCAAAAGCGGGCTAATGTCAGTCTTATAATCTGAGATACAGCTATTTCTCGGCGGGATGTATACGTTTAGCAACTCTTTCTCCTCATACATTAAATTGCAAAAAGGATGCATTTTCTGGGATTGGAACAACAACGGCTGGTGTTAAATGCTGGGAGTTTCGTAATCTAACGACGAAGGAGTTTCGTAATCTGTTCGCGCAGCATGCATGGGCAAGTCCAGAGCAACACCTTAAATGCACCTACTCCTGACATCTATTGCATCTCACCGATGATTGGATATGGGTGAAGATGCGGATGTGACAAACCGAGCACAAATATATTGGTCCTGGGTTTTCCTCCGTTCCGGCACAGACCAAAAGAATCCGGAGCAAACATTTCGGGATATGCTGCTCCCAGCACAGAAAAACGAAACAAATACAAACACATACACTGAGGTGTCAGCCGCTGGCCGGAACGCTGATGTTGTGTGGTCCCGGGTCAATCCGCCACAGAGAACCCGCTGCCGTGGACACATGTTGACATTTTCGGTGGAGAAGTTTCCTTAAATACATATCAAATAACGGATAGTTCAATAAAAAAAACAAAATTCCTCAAAATACAGATCTTCAGTACTTGCCATTATATGAGGGCTATTCCAAAACATGGACCTATGTTGACAGTTATTGATGGACGAGATTTGTGACCACTTAAATATAAAACTTCAAATTACAGCTAGTTCGGACAAAATATTTAGCTAACGTCTTCAATATATCTAATATTCGGAGGTACCGTTATATGGGAGATTGTGTTCGTTACGTATGCGACTGATTGTACGATCTTGATGTTATTTGTGAAAGGCTGAACTCTTATTTGACTGATCTTACCATCTCTATCCACGCGAGGAACATGGAAATATCCGCCACAAAATCTACGGCCACTCTGTTCACCACATGAACGGCATAGGTGAGAACAGATTTATGTTTGTCGTTGCCAGATTTAATAAAAAATTATCCCTGAAGATGTTGGCAGATACCAACGAAACGTCGGATAAAAAAATGGAATAAATAATCTTTATTTTCATTGACACATAAAGGACCTCAAAGCCCGATAAGACAAAGTCTTAACAAAATAAATATAAAATAAGAAGGTCGAAAAACAAAATTAAACATAATTATTCGGAGGGCCCGCCGATTAAAAAACAAAAGTTATTAAATCAAAACAACAACAACATGAAGGGATTTTCACACATGTCAAATTAAAATACGATGCAGAAACCTGTTCGTTACTGAAATCATACTGCAGGGACACAAAACGCCTAGCGAAACTATCAGAAAGACTAAGGTTCCTATTATCATGTAGAAAAAGTGGCCTTATACCATCACATTTGTCAAATTCTACAACAAACACGACATCTTTATTTACAACAAACAAAATACAAAACGAATTTCATAAGATAGAACAGAAATTTCATACAAAAATGTTAAACCTAGAGATCAAAGAAACCAATTTAAATATAAAGAATCTAAAAGTAGAAATGCACAACAAAACAAAATCACTAAAACTGACAATGCAGAGAGGAGAATACGACAATTTCTTAAAGAGACAACGCACAAGATATTCTTACTTATGCCTTGTTCAGACTGACGGTGTTTCGCTCTCTATTCGTTGTTCGACCCCAAATTACGATGTAATTACTTCATTTCCCATACAATATATTGAGAACGAACAACGATTTGTGTACATTGTTCAATTTAAATTACCCTCAGAACGACGATAAAATATGTCCCATCTCTAACAAATGAGAGAATTTATCGAAATAAATTAATTATGACAGGAACAATACAAAATCTAAAAATTTATTAAAAACACAAACATTTTTAGAAAAACTGCAAAATATGAATGAAAAGTAAGCGGTTTGACGAATAGTATACATTCAAATCATAGCAAATTTTGTCTTCTCTTTCATTGCATTTACATTTCTTGTCCATCCTTTCAAACTCGCGAACAAATTTAGAATCAAAAATCAAATGCCTGCCGCAAAGCCTGTATACCAAAAAGTTGTTTTGGCAGGTCTCTCTCTCGTTAATTTTTAAAATAGAAAATTTTTAAAATAAACTGAAAACACCAAAATTGTGAAGAAAAATAGAAAACATGAATGAAACTAATATAATTTAATATTAAATAGATATCTGAAAGAAGGACAAATATTTTTTCAGTTCATATCAATTAACTTTACTCGTCTTTTGGCCGAAACTTTCTTAAAAATCAGTAAACAAAAACTATGAAAATATGAATCATGTTGCTATGAATGATGTACCATGTCGTATGAACGGGTTAATTCGTGTACGTAATTATGAGCACGAACGACGTTATTCAAATGCTGGTATGAACATGGCTTTAACTACAAATGAAAGAACAACACATTTGTCAAAGTTAACAAAGCTAAAACAAAAAGGACTAGAAAACTACGGTTTGAAATTTAACGCCTCGTGGTTTGTAAATGAAACAAAGATAACTTTCAGCCAAGAAAGTATGTGGATCTTATCTCTCGGTTCCAAATTTTCAATTCCGATAAGTGACAAAGAATTTTCTTCGGTAAAACTAATAGCAGATTTAGAGCAATGGGTTCAAACATTAACTGATGATAGGCAAAAAGATATTATTAGAACAAAAATATCAAACAGAATACTAACATATAGAAGAGCGGCAAAAATAAGTCAAAAAGACAAATTCATTTTACAAATATTTGAAGAAACGAAACAATTTGTAAAAAGATACAGGGATGAAATAGTTATTACGAAAGCCGACAAAGGCAACAAAACTGTAATAATGTACAGAGATACATACAACAACAAAATGAAAAAACTCCTGGAAGACAAAACGACATACAAACAGATGAGAACTGATCCGACACAAAAATTACAAAGAGCAAACAACAAAATTATAATGGATTTATACAAGCAAAATTATATTACAACACAAGAAAAGTTCATGCTAATAACACATGCCTCAAATGCTCCCAGGTTGTATGGCCTCCCGAAGGTACATAAGCCAAATATGCCGTTGAGACCAATTGCATCATCAATAGAAGTTCCCTGCTACAAATTGTCAAAACATATCGGCAAGATTTTGAAAAACATTATAGTTGAGAACTATAACACGAGAAACTCTTATGACTTAAAGAAAAAATTAGATGAAATAGTACTTGACGACAATGATATCTTAGTTTCCTTTGACGTGGTATCGTTATTTACTAACATACCGATTTACTTAGCCATAAAAAACATCATGGCCCAATGGAACACCCTAAGAGACCACACAAAAATACCAAAATCGCAATTTTTGAAAATTTTACAATTTTGTCTTAACGACAACAATTACTTCATGTACGACACAGATATCTTCACGCAGATATATGGTATGCCGATGGGAAACCCTTTATCCCCAACTATTGCTGATATCGTCTTGGACACATTGTTAACACAAACAATAGAAGAACTCAAAGAAGAAAATATTCAATTCAAATTTCTAACAAAATATGTAGATGACATGTTTGCAATAGTAAGAAAAGGAGACGAAGCAAAAATATTAGAAACGCTAAATAAATACCACAACAAGCTGAAATTTACCATGGAAATGGAAGAGAACAATTTCATACCTTTTTTGGACATAACAATTCATAAAAACAAAAATAAACTAATTACAAACTGGTACATGAAACCAACAGCGTCTGGAAGACTCATGAATTTCCATTCAATACAACCACTACAGCAGAAAATAAACACAGCCACCAACTTAATAACAAAAGTATTGAGACTCAGCGACGATAAATTCAAAAACCAAAATATAGGAATAATCAAAAAAATACTAACACAAAATAGTTATCCGACCACTCTAATAAACAAACTCATACAAAAATCAACAATTCCCAAATCGATAGATAATAATACATCAGGCAACACCAAATATTACAGCGTTCAGTTTATACCACGACTAACAGAAACAAAACAACTAAAACAAATCATGGATGAAGAAGAAATTAAGATAGCACACAAACCATACAAAACCACAGCATCATTATACGAGCCCTAACCACTAATAATTCGTACACCAGGTATTTTTTCACTATTCAACATGAAATTTAATTGACATCAAATGTATGTCTAAAGAGAATAGATTTTCATAAATTTTTGTGGGATTAGTTTTTTAGACACATTAATGAACGGGTAAATGTTGTTCATCGATTGGAAAATAATTGTGGCCTGTAGCTCGATTTTCAGACAATTCGCTTTTGGCCTCTATACGAAATACTATGAAAAATAAAGAGCAACCAGGGGGCACGGGTTATCGTTAACCGATCGTCATAAATTTCTGTAGAAATCGTGTTTCAGCCACAAAAATGAACTGGTAGGGGGTTTCCGGCGATTGGACCACAATTGCGGCCTTTAGAGAATTTTCGTGAAAGTGCACCTTTGGCCCGATACAAATTACTATAGAAACAAAGATCGCTCGATTGGCACGGGTTAACGTTAACCGATCGCCGAAAAAATTCATATATAAGGTTTTTGGATCAAATGGAAACAAATTTAGGGGGTAGGAATTCCAAAATAAAATTAAAATTGTTTTTTGGGCCGCCCTAATATACATACTTTAATAACACTTTGTTGAAATAGGCTCTGTGTACGAATTAATTGTGGTTAGGGCTCGTACACGCAAACAAAAACAAAGATACAAAAATCTGATCAGAACAATGTAGTGTACGAAATTACGTGCAAAGGGAATGAACAAGAAAAATGTGGTAAACTCTACATTGGGACAACAAAGAGGAGCTTAAACACAAGGATAGCGGAACACAAGACGGACATACAGAAAAAGAAACTTACAACAGCTTTAGCACAACACTGTATAGAAAACGAACACACAGCAGATCTAGAAAATATCAACATATTGGATAAAGAGAGAATAGAAAACAAGAGATTTACATTAGAGAGTATAAGAATACAACAAAAAACAAAATGTGCAATAAACAGAAAAGAGGACAAAGACAACACCAACGCAATCTATACTTTGGCGATTTTTTAGTCGTATTTTTATTTTTCTGTGATCAACTAGCATTAAGAACCACTGTGATATTTACATATTTTATTAATTATTTTTGCATTTATTTATCGATTTAATTGTTTGTGTCGTTTTTATGAAAAAAAACCCTTCAATTTAACATAACTAAATGTAAAACCTGACGAAAGATTATACAGTATGCAAAGTTCATATTCGTACACCCCTAAAAAAATAATGAAATCGTTATTAATTCCATATTTTATGTGCAAATGTGAAATAATTGATAGGAATTACCATAACGAAGAAAGATTTAAGAATAACAAACCAAATTTTTAATTTATTCCGTCATTTAGGTATAGATGGCGCCTGTGTGGGTGGCAAAATTCGTATTCGTACACCTATAAGCACTATATATTTGGAATTTTTAAATTTTTTCAAAGCAAAATTCCGCAAATTTTTGTTTTAGACTTCTTTTTGAATGCCTCTGCTATAGAAATGTTTAATAATAACGGTAATTTTATTAAAAATTTTGCATGAATAAAAAGTCGGAGGAATATTTAAAATCCTTAAGAAAACTGTGGTAGATATGATTAGCTATTGCAATTTATTCCCGAATTTTTGACGAAAATAGCTAATAGCAGTCCTTCTGTAACAATAGTTGAGGTCTAATATGAAAATAAATGTTGTCAGCGCTTGGAAATGAAAAGAAACGTAATCCGGGCTTAGGTAAAGTAAACACATTTTTGGTTTTTACTTGGTAAAATTCGGAAGTTTCGTTTTATATTTGACATAAAATGTATTGAAGTTTTAGAATACGGCTTCGAAAATCATTCTATGTCAAGAAATATCGGAAATTACGAGGAATAAAAAAATTTTAATTAAGAAAAATTTCCCAGAAAAAATGCATTTCTTCAAAAGGTTACCCCACGTTCTTTCCTGGACTATTTACTTCATTCTTTTGACATTTTTGTACTCATTTTGGATCCTTTGGTAAAGAAATATAATTTTCAAGAAGTAAAAACCACTATTTTCGCAATTCGGCAACCATAACCGTCGTTCATAGTAAAGGTAGATTTTCAGTCGTACGCAGACAGTATGAAAACTTGTACAGTTTCATTTTTCTTCATAATTTCTCACAGTTTTCGGCATAAAATGATTTTCGAAACCGTATTCTAACACTTCTATACATTTTATGTCAAATATAGAACGAAACTTCCGATTTTTACCAAGTAAAAACCAAAAATGTGTTTACTTTACCTAAGCCCGGATTACGTTACTTTGCATTTCCAAACGCTGACAACATTTATTTTCATATTAGACCTCAAATATTGTTACAGAAGGACTGCTATTAGCTATTTTCGTAAAAAAATCGGGAATAAATTGCAATAGCTAATCATATCTACCACAGTTTTCTTAAGGATTTTAAATACTCCTCCGACTTTTTATTCATGCAAAATTTTAATAAAATTACCGTTATTTTTAAATATTTCTATAGCAGAGGCATTCAGAAAGGAGACTAAACCAAAAATTTGAGGTATTTTGCTTTGAAAATCCTTAAAAACTCCAAATATATAGTGCTTTTAGGTGTACGAATACGAATTTTGCCACCCACACAGGCGCCATCTATACCTAAACGACGGAATAAATTAAAAATTTGTTTTGTTATTCTTAAGTCTTTCTTCGTTATGATAATTCCTATCAATTATTTCATATTTGCACATAAAATATGGAATTAATAATGATTTTATTCATTTTTCAGGGGTGTACGAATATGAACTTTGCATACTGTATGTAAGTTAAACATATCTTAGTGCTAAAGGAAAAAATTAATGTTACAACAAAAACTTGTAATATATTTTTATGTTTGTCGTTGCCAGATTTAATAAAAAATTATCCCTGAAGATGTTGGCAGATACCAACGAAACGTCGGATAAAAAAATGGAATAAATAATCTTTATTTTCATTGACACATAAAGGACCTCAAAGCCCGATAAGACAAAGTCTTAACAAAATAAAGATTTGAATGTCATTGTCGATAAATAGATAATTCCTCATAGCTATTTGCGACAAACTGAGTCCTCAAGTCCCTAGCCGACAGCAGTTGGGGTGCAGATAGAGAAACCTTATTAACCACATAGAACTCGATATCATTATACCCTACACCATTTGGAGGGTATAATTAAATTTGTCATTCCGTTTGTAACACATTGAAATATTCGTCGGAGACCCTATAAAGTATATATATTATTGATCAGCATAAAATTCTATGTCGATTTGACCATGTCCGTCTGTCCGTCCCTCCGACTGTCTGTCTGTTGAAATCAAGATACAGTTCGCTATTTTAAAGATTGATAGTCAAAATTTGATACAGAAGTTTTTATTACTTGCAGCATGGTTGGTATTGAAAATGGGATATATCGGTCCACGTTTTGATATAGCCCCCATAGAACGGTACCTCCCGACTTTCGGTATTTTTAAGGTTTTGCTTCATTATCCTACCAAAGTGGCTGAAATTTGGTACGTAGTCTTCTTTAAGGGTATAAAATTTTCCCCCAGAATTTTGTCGGTATCGGTCCACACCTTCATATAGACCCCATAGAACGGTACCTCCCATTTTTCGGTATTTTTAAGGTTTTAGCTTCATTATCCTACCAAAGTGGCTGAAATTTGGTACGTAGTCTTCTTTAGGGGTATACAACTTTCCCCCGGAATTTTGTCGGTATCAGTCCACACTTTCATATAGTCCCCATAGAACGGTACCTCCCGATTTTCGGAATTTGAAGGTTTTACCTTAATTATCACACCGAAATAGCTGAAATTTGGTACTTAGTCTACGTTGGTGGTATAAAACTTTCCCTCAGAACTTTGTCGGTATCGGTCCATGGCTTCATATAGCCCCCATAGAACGATACCTCCCTATTTTCGGTATTTTGAACGTTGTGGCGTCAATATTCCACCGAAATGGCTGAAATTTGGCATTTAGATTTAGACTTCGTTGGGGGTACTCAACTTTCTCTTTAAATTTGTCGGCCTTCATAAAGCCCCCATGGAAAAGTACCTCCCGATTTTTCGTATTTTGAAAGTTGTGGCCTCAATATTCAACCAAAATGGCTGAAATTTGGTATTTAGTCTTCAATGTGATATAAAACTGTTCGCCAGAAATATGTCTGTACAGGTCCACGCTTTCATATTGCCCCATTTCTGACTAAAATTCGTCGGTAAAGGTCCACGTTTCGATATAGCCCCATACCCACATTCTCTTACCGAAATATAGGAAATTTGGTATTTAGTCTTCTTTGAGCCTAAAAACTTCCCGTCAGAAATTTGTCGGTATAGATCGACGTTTTTAAATAGCCCCCATAGAATGGTGCCTCACATTGTTTTACCGAAATTGCTGAAATGTAGTATTAAGTCTTCTTCATACACGAAAGGAATCTAATTATTCCATTTTACTTCAATACAACTTGTGGTGGAGGGTATAACAAGTTCGGCCCGGCCGAACTTAACGCCGTTCTTACTTGTTCTATTATCTAAAAAGAGAGGTCCAGCGTTACAAGAGAGAACCCCTAGATCTACAAACATATCAAGCAGATCTGAATAGTATTCATACAGATGCAGTCACAGATATCATAAACAACTATCGTATGAATGCGGTCCTCGGAGAATATCCCCTATCTATTGCAACTGAGGAGCGTCAGCTGCCACGACAAACCAGAGTAGTTTTGACTCAACTACGTTCGGGATGGTGCTGCAGTCTGAATTCCTATAGGGCATGGATCGATGATCGATTGGCATAGCATCCATATAACGGTACCTCCCGACTTTAGGAATTTTCAGGATTTTTGCAAAATTTTTTAACCAAACTAGGTATAATAGGCACTTAAGGTTCTTAGTGGTTACAACAATTATCCACCAAAGCATATATTTATTGTGTACTCACTACAAAACAAATGTTCTGAATTTGAAGCTATTCTTAAGAAGAACGAGTTCAAATGAAACAAAAACTAATATACATATTTTTAAAGTTCCATGTCATAGCTGTCAGATTTGACAGATGTTGTACCAAAAATTGTCATTCAGTTTTTTTATTTTTGGAACCACTGTACGTGGTATGGGGTTTACACAGGAACTATACACCGGAAAATACAGTTTAGGGGTTATCCCTAGTTGTGCAGACCAAAAAAATTATTGTTCATGATTTTTTTCAAAGAAACTACCAATTTTTTAAGTTCTTCGTTTCATCTGAAGTAGCACATCTTATACTACTTTTGGATTTTTTGTTGTTGTAAGCGTTTTAATCCTACCTGATAATCCTAAACCTAATAATCTTGTCTTTACGCGAAACAGAATTTTAAAAAAATCAATTTTTAAAGAAATATTGAACTGTCAATGTCAAATTATCGATTTTAACAAAAAAAATTACTGTTTTTTTTTCTTTTAACCTGCCGAAAATGTTTAAAACATCTGTCCCGCTTAAAGACACGTTTTTATGTATTTAATAAGCTCTCCAAACAATATGAAGATCTGACAATTCGTTTTCGAGCTATCGTTGGCACCGATTTCAAAAATTCCGTTTCGAGAAAAACGCGTTTCTATGCTAAATTGAAATCACAATAAATGTTTGCCTTCCAATGCACATATCTAAGACAATTTTGCCCCGATCGACTTGATATTTCTTGCGACATACTCTAACTATGGCTGACTTCCGTATCGTCATTTGCTTTGTGTTGTTTAAACTTCGTCAAAATATTTCAGTTGAACACTCATACATTGTTCCTCGAAAATGCAACTAAATGTATCAGAAATAAAAATGATACATGTTTGCTTTTTACCTGTGTTGAAAATGCGTATTTTTGATGTTTTGAAACACGTAGCTTCGTAGCTGTTAATTGCAACGGCGTTAAGAAACAAAATACTTCGCAAATTTTCAGTCGTTTGTAAAGCAACTGACTATACGGAAATCAGTCTACCTGTACTTCAAAATAAGCCAATCAGGTATGTGATGGAAAACGATTCGACTCGTTTTGCCATAAATCGAAATCGTATATCTCCCATTTTGGTGAATATTTTAATGAAATTGTAAATGGATTTTAAAAATATTATTCAAATTTACAAATTTTAATTTCCATATTTATGTCCAAAAAGGGAATATTTTTATCGATTCGGGGAAAATATTCCATAATTAAGTGAGTCTAGTAAGTTTTAAAATATTGATTTTAAGGGAATATCACTTTTTAAAATTATTTTCCGTGCGGAAAATTCCGAGGGAAATATTCATGATTGCCCTATATATATATCATCAACGGCACTCCGATTATATACCATTTCGATTCAGCAAATCGAGTCGATTCGGTTTTCATCACATACCCGAATATTTTTTCGATTTTTTAAAGTGACAAGTGGGGGTAACTCCTTAATGTGTTTGCAAAATATTCCTAGAACATTCGAAAGTCTCTAAAACGGCGTTTGCATTTGAGCTTTTTGGCGGGTTAACCATCGTTTTAAGGATTTATTTGACGTATGCGCAAAGGAATTGATTAAGTTCGTTTAAATCAAAACGTACTATAAAATGCATAATGGAACCATTTTTCTATTCTAAAACATTCATATTTTTACAAGAGTAGTTTGGTAGAGCCTTTTTTAATAGAAACTGGAAATATGAAAAAAACCTAAATTGTAATGCAAAATTTTAAAATATGTATTTCACATGTTGGACTTCAATCCTAGTTGCCAGCAACCATTGAATCAATTTTAAGGGAATTTTAATTATAGGATAATCAATGTATTTAACTCAGTTACAAAATAAAACAATACAATTAATATACTTGTTCTTTTACTTTTTGTTTCTTTATTAAAGATCAAAGTATGAATTTGTTTTCTGTTTGTTATGTACACACAATGAGGATAGTGAATAGTTCATCATCTGAATAAAAAACTTGATGTAAAATGCAAAGATTTTGTGGTATTTGCAACAATACACGGTATATCATCATGTCGTATTGACTTCGTATTCTAAATATGTTCACATTCACAAAATTTAATTTTCCATAGTAGATTTTATTTCTTATTCTAACAACAATGACCATCGTGGTTACTGTGATCATGATGATTTGCCGTACCCGATTCACGGTAGTGTATTTTATTGTTGTCTTGATTGTTTTCTTGATTTTCTATATTATCAGCCTTTGTTGTAGAGAATTCTCCCAAATCCCTCCTCATGGCATAGGCATCTTCACCATCGGCATAGTATTTGGGTTCAATTTCAATGATTTTAAATTTCAAAGTATTTGTATAGAGGTTTAAGGCGGCACGATTGCTTTTACGTACATGCAATGAAACATACTGGGCTTCGAAACATTCCACCATTGCTTTGGATGCTTGATTCATAAGTTTTTGAGCTAAACCTAGGCGGCGATAGGAGCGTTTGACTGCCAACGATGTGATGTGACCACGTTTGCTATCCTCACCGGATTCGGGTTCTTCCATTTTGGCCAGAACATAACCAACAATATTGCCCTTATCGTCCTCGGCTACATAGCTGAGTTGTGGCCAGGTAAGACCATGATAGAAATAATATTTCATTTGATAATTTTCTGGCAGACAAAGCAAATTGCAATGTTGCATTGCCATCAAGTCTTCTGGTTTAGCACAACGTATATTCATGTTGATATGGGCGGCAGAGGTTTGGAAGTGTCCAATAGGCGGTAAGTGGTTTAATATTTTTAATAAATATTTTTATTGCCGAATTAGTCTTTTCTTATTTTTCTAATCTTTGCATGTGTTTGTGTTCCACCAATAGATTCAGAGGATTTTTCTGGTGTTGCCGGTGAACCGTCTGGATTTGTCTGTCCTAAAAGTTCTCGCACTAACCGGAATTTAGATAAGAATGCCTTCCAAATTAGGAACCAGCCTGAAAGTATAAAGAGTAATATGAATTAATATTACCATATATTTTATTTTGTAGTGTTAAGGCCGAACGCATTAATAAATAAATAAATAAATTTTCCACTAATAAATTATAAAACAACAACAATGGGATTAAGCCAGACTATTTTGAAAAAAAAAAAAAAAACAAAAAAATAAATAATTATGCACTATTAAAAACGGTGGGTATTTCAAATTTCAAAGGAGTCAAATCGAATAGATTCAACATACTCAAGTTTCGGAGCTATGCAACTGTTCAACTTCCTGTAAAGGTCGGTTTTCTACTTAAATCTTGATGCCTTTTATTATTCAGTAACATTCTTTCCCCAAAGCGCCAAAAGCAAAACCTTATTTTGTGATACGTGTTCAAAAAATGCTACCAAAACATCACATTGAAATGGTTTGCGTGTCTAGGTGCACATGTAGTATCAAATTTTCATCATCATTTCTATGGGGTCAAAGTTTCACAATAAAAACACTTAAATGAGTCAATGACAAAGCGCAAAGAAGTCCACCATTATGACACAGCAATTGATCAATTGATTGATATCTTTGGAACTTGTGCGTACTTGTTGTGCTGTGTGACGTCACAATTTTACATCATCTACCTACAACAAAAGCATGTAAATATTTAAAAAGCCTACGATAATCTTACCCAATAATATAATAGCAGCAACTATAGTTACAGAAGCTAGGACAGTAAAAATGAGTGCCAATGTTGAGGCCACAGACATTTTTTCCTCCTAACATAAAACACGAAATTGTTGAGAAAAAATAAAATGAAAACACCGAGAATGTTGACTTTAACACGAAGCAATTACTAAACTACATAAATAAAGTTGAATAACAACAACAAACTATACTTCAAAAACATATGTTTACTGATTAAGTTGGTCTTCTTCTTCTCAACGTGGGCTATATTTGTCGTTCACTACGAATGATAGCCAAACCATTTTTGAAATGAAAACAATCAAGGCCTTGCTAATCATCATTTGATACCGGAAAACCGGTTATATTTTTTTTAGCGAGACTTTCGGTTCAATTATGACCGCCAAGAAATTGTACACTTCGTAATCAGGACAACAAGATCCATCTATGGTATAATTTTAGACCGACTAGGATACCATTGTAAAACTCCTGAAGTCCAAAACCGGCTATGTGATAAAATCAGCCGTCAAAAGGTTGATGGTCCGATTTCGGCCTGAAATATAAATTTATGACTTTCACTGGCTACGCGATAAAATCTCCCAAACTATCTTGATTGACCCATAATTCCGAAAGTATCAGTGGCAACAAAAATATATTTCGTTGTAATCAGAGCCCCAAAGGTTATCGACGGTAGACAAGTAGATCCGCGAGCTGGCCCAAAGCCAACAACAAATATTGTATATTGAAAATACTAGAAATTTATGGATGATAGAAGCATCCCTTGGTTTCCATGGAAATAAACATATTGTCATCACAATCACTCCGATAGATGAGGGTCTAGCCATAAATGAAGTAAAATTTGTATATTTCAAAGTACTCCCATTTCCCGACCGAAGATAAGGACAAGCTGGCAAGCATATTTTATAGAAAATGGTTGGAATGGGAAAACTCGCAAATTAGAATACCGCTTCTCAGGGACACATAACAAGGAGGATTACCTTTCCCCTCAGCTTTGACTCTTAGAACACTGTGCTTTTGAAACAAATTTAAATGCAGATTCAATGTTCATATATGAGAAAAAGACAAAAAAAAATCGCCGGAGCGTTTTTAGGGATTGTTAATGTTTTCACGATTTTTCATGGAAACCGCAAGTCCTATCAGAATAAGACTAACGAATATGTTGTAGCTATCAAAATTCTCTACAAGATATTTGTATTTTCGTAGGTTTTACCATTATTGAAATATAGAAGTTCAAATTGGGACAATGCACTGACTGTATCGCCCCCTTATAAAACAATGTCATGAAGGGCGCGCCTTAACTAACTTTTAATGAAAACCGCTTACACGGGGAAAGTTTTTGTGAATTCTGAAACAGCAATGTACATAGATGAGAACAATCCAAAAACAAGAAAAAATCGCTGTAGGGATTTTTAAATAAATCGCGGTCAAAATTCACATTTTTAGCTGTTTTTTAGGTTCTCACGATTTTGCTTGGAATCCGCAAGTCCTATCGAAATGGTGCTACAGAAAATATTGTAGCTGTGAAAATTCTCTAGAGGAATGACCTTTATGATTTGTTCCCAGGTTATACCATTTTTGAGATAAAGAAGCTCAGGTTACATTTTTAGGTTTTTTGTTAGAGTTTCGCGATTTTGCTTGAATGCGGCATGTCTTATCGATATGAGACCTGAAAAAATCTTAAAGATGTGGAAATTCTATACAAGACTGCCTTATGCAACTTTTCTTAGGTTGTACCATTTTTTAGATATATATAAGTTTAAGTTGGGAATTTGCAGGCATGACAGTGTTTTATAAGGGGGCGATACAGAATTGAATTGTCCCAATTTGAACTTCTATATCTCAAAAACGGTAAAACCGACGAGAATACCATAAACATAAATCTTGTAGAAAATTTTCATAGCTACAACATTTCTTTACTCCCACTTTGATAGGACTTGCGGTTTCCAAGCAAAATCGCAAAAACCTAAACATGTCAACTTGACTGGCGATTTATTTAAAAAGCGCTCCGGATTTTTTCTCATCTATGAACATTGTAATTTCAGAATCTGCAAAAGCTTCCCAGGTGCAAGCAACTTCCATTTAAATTTGCTTCAAGAGCACTGTGAGAAGTAAAGAAGCTGCTGTCAATTTCGAAAGATTGAGGAATAATATCGTAGGCTACGATAACGTAGTCGTCCATATAAGAGTCATGCAAGGTGAACTTTGTCGACTATCCGAGATGGACAAAACACAAAGGACTTGGTGTAATTCTGACAAAAGCTGACCCCTTTTTGCATGTGCATATGACTGTGATCTGTCCCGTCCAGACTTACTGGATATCTTGCATGGCGGAATGCGACCTATTTGAAGTAAAACTAACGCACAGCTTCGAACCTTTCGATATCCTAGTAGATAATATATATGTAGCTCGAAACGTTTTTAGGCTCAGGGAGATGAAGATGGATACACTTCCATCTCGAACAAATTAGGCTGTCTGGACCCTCTTAAGATCAGTAATCTCTCAGAGATACATAATTTCGAAGACGCTACGTTCTACGTTCCCAACTGGAGGTGACTAAACCCATGGAAGACCACTGCCACCATGCATGGCTATACAGGGCACTATGCCCGCACTATTTTGCGAGGAGCTAGATGTCTGGTTCTTATACTGGTTGAAACCATACGGTGCTTCTGAGAGGCCGCGTGGTGGTTGTGTTCTTTCGACAGCCAGGCGGCACTATTGGCACTCAAATCCTTCTGTATAAAATCCAAGTTTGTTTCCTGGTGTAGATATCTGCTAAAAAGACTACATTATCCGATGATTATAAACATATCCAGAAACGCAATCAATAACCAATGATTAACTTCTATCATTTTACTAGTTACAAAATTAGTTTCATATTTTTCAATGGGGAAACAAATAGCTCCAGAGTTTAAATACACGAACATCCTCTTCTTCAAAAGTGATTCTATGTGATTCTACGATGCCGGCTATAAACATCGAAAGATTGTGGAAAATGCTGAGAAACCTTTTGTTGAACGAATGCTTCGTTAAAGCACTGATGGGTTTAAAAAATGTTTATGTACTTTCCATTACACTGCATAACATAAAAATAAATCCTCAGAATGTTTAATTTTATCCAAGAAGCAGAGAGGTTAGGATTTTCTCAAAACTATTAAGACCATCACAATTATGTATTTTGTAATTTGCTTATTTCAAGTAAATACCTTATTTGTTGATAATAGTTGAAAATAATATAGAAATCCAGACAGTTTGGGACGAATTATTATTAATTTTACTTTGAAAATTAGAAATACAACACCACGCGAAAATTGTATATACGAATGGGAGGACAGACGAGAACAGCTGATTTTTGGTGAATGAAATGACAACAAATTTGCTACTATTTTTTACAGACGACACTTGTAGTGAAATGATAGCCCATATTAAAATTATAATAACTTATAATAGAAATGTCTAAAAAAAATTAGCTGTATTATAAGAAATATAATTTAAATATATATTGCAAAATTGCGTATTTACTTTAATTCATAATAATTTATTTCTCTATTAACGACTACTACACTTTTTCCCAACTGTGTAATAGTGACATTTACAGGTTATGTTCGTTCAGCTGTTCTTTCATCTCCTTGTTGTGTTTATTGTTATTTAATATTAAGAAATTTTTATAATACAAAAAACTTCAATTAAAATGTTACGAAGAGCAACTGTTGTACTTGTTAACCAAGTGCGTTTGAACACCACCTCGCTGACGCGTTCGTTTGCCTCAGCATCTGGAACAACAGCAGGGAAACAAGAGAAATGGGATTTATATGCCGGTGTTCTAGTCGAAAGATTGCCAATTGTGTCCAAAGAATTCAATGCCCTAGAAAAAGAATTCCAAGAATATTTATGGCGTGTTGAATTCGAAAAATCTCTAAAATCCGACAGTGAACTGCAACATGAACGTGATTTGAAACAAGCTGAACTTCTAAAAAGAGGTCAAGTTGATTTGGATGAAGCTGCATCGAAGCAAACTGCACAAGATCTAAAGGATGCATATACAGAGGAATTGAATAAGTTCGAAAAGGCACCACGTACAACAGCCGATGATAAAGCCAACAATGTGTTATCAACGAACCGCTGTCTAGATGACACCCTATATCTATTGGTAGAACAAACTGTGGGGCCCAAAAAACATTTCCTCTTACCTCAAGGACCACGATTGGAAGGTGAAACAATGCGTCAGGCTGCCGAACGTATTGTACGTGAAAAATGTGGTGATCAACTGGATTTGCTATTCTATGGCAATGCACCCTGTGGGTTTTATAAATATAAATATCCTTCAGCAGCCCGAGATCAGTCAGTGGGCGCGAAAGTTTTCTTCTTCAGAGCTTCACTTAAAAATGGCAATGTAGACAAAAACGTTAGCAAGAATTTTGCATGGATGCAAAAGGATGTTCTTAGTAGTAAGATAAGTAACGAACGGTATTTTGAAAGTGTTCAAAAATTCTTATTTTAGAAAATATTTTGTTGAACGAAAATAAAGTTAAAATAATGTGAATGAATATATCGTCACCTGAAATGCCGAAAGACGTAACCCTCAAAGGGTTACGTCTTCGGGCATTTCATGTGACGATATGTATGTTTCTCTTTTAGTGGTGCAACATTGACAACAAAAACACAAAACATTGTTCCACAACATCCCATACGGGACAAGGGAGACTTCTCTCATATCAATGAGTGCACCCCGATTCATATTTAGCTCAATGATATGGGACCTACTGTTTATCGCCGAGTCCGAACGGCGTGTCTTAAGACACCACTTGTAGAAACGTTTTTCAAGGCTGAAATACTCAGGTAATGTCGCCAACATTACTGAGGGGTATTTTGCCACCGTTGAAAAATGTTTGATGTTGGCTGGCCGGGGAATCGAACCCCCGACCTTCTGCGTGCAAGGCGGGCGTGCATACCATTGCACCACGGTGGCACCCAAGCATTGACACTAACTGTCAAAGGTAACAAAAGATATGTTATTCATGGAACTAATATATAATCGGGTAGGTTCGGAGACATACTTCACCTCTCACTCCACTCCTCAAGCATTGTGTTCACCCCATATTCTTCTATTTTGTGCGAATTTCTTGGGGCTAAGCTAGGCTTTTTAAAAGGAAGAGTACACCCAAGTTCGCCCAAAAAATACTCGAAAAATAAGCGTAACTAAAACTGCAATTCAGGTAATTATAAGTACATAGGTGTATACTAATCCGGACTTTGTACTTTGTAAATTAAGAGACATCCAAACGAATCTATTTTCTATGATACTCCAACTAACATCAGGATTTGAGATGATCTGATTCACTTGAGTTTTTCGCCGAAGCGCACGGTGGTCAGTGTGTTGTTTCAATTACTTATTTTACAACTTGAACTAGTTAAACCATTGCAAATGTATAATTTTATTTGTATGTTGTAGATCTGATCGTAGATCTCTTCTAGATCTGATCGCGTATTACGCTCTGTCAAACTCAGTCATGATTTGAAACCCACCCATTTCACCATATAATTTGGTAATTAAAGATCTGCTTTTCCTTATGGTAAGGTCACATTAAGCAAATATTTGCTCCAGCGACCAGCAGTGTTCGCTTACTGGGAGCAAGTGAGCATAAATTTCAATGCATAAGCCTAAATTTTAATTAATTTCATGAACTTTTTTTAGTGAAATTCACGCTAGTGTGGACCGGGACTATGGAACTCGATCTAAAAACGCATAACTGCATAAAATTTTTAATTAAATTCACGATAGTGTGGACCGGGACCATCTTGAAGTTAGAGATCTCACCCTACAGTGACCTGTGATAAGGGAAAAATAGACTACACACTGGGATCACATTTTTAAAAAGTAAGTTTCTTACGCCATGTTTGCGTTAGAACTTTTTCCGGGATAATATCAGATTTTTGAAATTTCCAACAATTGTAACTACGTTATGTAGAATTATATCGTTCCAATGCATGGTAGAACAAATACAAGGTAAAAGGTGTGTTCGTTTACTCAAAATTTGTACAAATTGTTACTGGATGTTGTTCGTGTACTCAACAGTACAATGCAAAAGACCTTAGCCGATTACAAGAAGTTACTGAACTTGTACAAATTTGTACAAATTGTTGAGTAAACGAACACGCCTAAAGTTAATACTACAACAAATACAACTCAACAACAACCACATTGAAATTTGTTTTTGTTTGTAAACCTTAGTGTCAACGTAAATGTAAACAAAACAAGGAAATGTCTATAAATTATTGGAATTTAAAAAACCAATAATTTTTCACATTTGATTGAATATTTTGAAAAGCATGAATGAAAACTCGTTAGATTTTCAATTTGAATGTTTCCATATCTTCCACTAAATGCATAATTTCTCGCAGAAAACAGAATACTTGCAAAAATGTTTCGGTTCGCTGGTAATTCATTGAAAAAAGAGAAGCTGTTTCAATCATTTGCTTTTGAAAACAAAGAAGCACATGTTTATTAGGGCTTTATTCTTTTCAAGTTTAACAACATGGTAGAACAAGAAAAGGTAGCAGCAATACCCAGCTGACTGAACTGGGTTGTAGAGTTAGTGTCAAATTCCATTTGACATTTTATGTATTTATTTCTATGTTCGATGTATATTAGGGATATATATTTTTGAAGAACAAATTTATTCATCAGAAAAAAAAACTATTTCCCATAAAGACGGCTTCATATCATTGACATGTAACCTCCTCCAGGTCCGAACGACATGCCGCACACTAAAACACCGCTTTTAGAGGCGGTACAATATTTGTTAATATGTGTGGTATTTTGTTAAACTTGAAAAGAATAAAGCCCTAATAAACATGTGCTTTTTTGTTTTCAAAAGCAAATGATTGAAACATCTTCTCTTTTTTCAATGAATTGCCAGCGACCCGAAACATTTTTGCAAGTATTCTACTTTCTGCGAGAAATTATGCATTTAGTGGAATGATATGGAAACATTCAAATTGAAAATCTAACGAGTTTTCATTCATGTTTTCCAAAATATTCAATCAAATGTGAAAAATTATTAGTTTTTTAAATTCCAATAATTTATAGACATTTCCTTGTTTTGTTTACATTTACGTTGACACTAAGGTTTACAAACAAAAACAAATTCCTTTGTGGTTGTTGTTCGAGTTGTATTTGTTGTAGTATTAACTTTACCTTGTATTTGTTCTACCATGGTTTAACAAAATACCACACATATTAACAAATATTGTACCACCTCTATAAGCGGTCTTTTAGTGTGCGGCATGTCGTTCGGACCTGGAGGAGGTTACATGTCAATGATATAAAGCCGTCTTTATGGGAAATAGTTTTTTTTTCTGATGAATAAATTTGTTCTTCAAAAATATGTATCCCTAATATACATCGAACATAGAAATAAATACATAAAATGTCGTATGGAATTTGACACTAACACTACAACCCAGTTCAGTCAGCTGGGTATTGCTGCTACCTTTTCTTGTTCTACCATGGTTCCAATGATAGAAATTCGATGCCATATTGAAAAATATCAATAATACATACAAATCCCCAGCTTCTAATGTTTTAGGGCCAAATACAAAATACATGTACATATTTCAAATTGAAATACATGTATTTTGTTTTTGTATTTTTGAACGCACACGCAGAGTTATAGGTTTGGCCTTTAGGCCGCTTGTGCTCAAAATATTTTGTCCCAATTTACATTGGGCGAGTTTACTTGCGGCAATTGTCATTTTGTAGGAGAGAGAGGTGAGGCATATGGTAACCCTTTGCCTCTCAGCACCCTCCCTCACCTACAAACTGACAATTGCCGCAAGTAAACTCGCCTAATGTAAATTGGGACTTTGTGCATTATGCTTGGTTTACATTTACGAAATCCACTCGATTTCAACTGTCAATTCCTTTGCATATGCGTCAAATGAAAACTCATCTGAAATCCATTGGATTTCGTTTGACGTTTAATCAATGAAATTGACAGTTGAAATCGGGTGGATTTCGTAAATGTAAACATACTATTAGTCTCTCTGAGCGAGTCTTTCCTTTGCTAAACCACGTTAGCACTGTTGGGCAGAAATGCTCGGCCTCATACACAAAAGTGTAAAAAATACTTGAGTCTCTCGCAATTTGCCCACCAATGCACGTTAGATGAGAATAAAGAGAACATATTTTGTTGTTCACATTAACATCAGTGTTCACCAGCAACAACAAATTCAACCGCTGCGTTTGTGTTGGGCACACACACGAGATTATCTATCCCTCTCTAGATAAACATCGTGTGCGTTAATTCATTGCTAAAACAAAGAAGATGATCGGTGGTGAGAGCAACGTTCAAACTCACCACAAATGAGATTGTGTGTGTTCACACAGACACGGCTCGCGAGCCCAGTGGTGATTAACACTGCATTAACATATATGGGTGATCTTGGCTGCTTTAGGCCAGTGTTCACCAGCAATAGCAAATTAAACCGCTGCGTTTGTGTTGGGCACACACACGAGATTATCTATCCCTCTCTAGATAAACATCATGTGCGTTAATTCATTGCTAAAACAAAGAAGATGATAGGTGGTGAGAGTAACGTTCAAACTCACCACAATTGAGATTGTGTGTGTTCACACAGACACGGCTCGCGAGCCCAGTGGTGATTAACACTGCTTTAGGCCCATACCTATATATGTACGTCCGTATACCCAGGGCGTGTGTGGTGAAAAATTTACAACACATGTATTCTTATGAGAACTACCGAAATACATAGGTACGTCGAGCGTATACTTTTTGTAAGTTGAACAAATTCAACTATGAAAGAACGTTATTGTTTGTATGTGTGTTTTGTATTTTGAAAACAAAAGCACAAAAAAACTGAAATCCAATTAATTTGCAAAGGAAAATTATTTATTTTACGAAAGAAACCATTTAAATAAGTTTTGGTCGCGGATTTGGTGTTTTAAGTGTTATTTTGTACTCAACGTATTTGGGTAATACGGACGCTCAGAGAGCGTTGTTGTGGTAGAAAGGTGAAATATTTGTGCACGTCGTTATTTAGGTTTAGCAGTTAAATACATATAAGTTATGGTAAGTAAAATTACTTATTTTGTAGTGTGTGAAGACTATTTTTTTATTTTAAAATCTCAGCAAAAGCGGTGCATCCGTGGAGAAGAAGGAACACCATGTAGACGTCCAACATTCTGCAAATTTTTAGCTTCGATATTATCGAGAGTGCCATTGATTTTTTGCCAGATCTATTGCCGAGTCCGAACGGCGTGTCCTAAAGTGGGGTACACACGATCAGTTTTGCTCAAATAATCTGTGCTTGCCAGTGTGGCCTTTCATTTTTTGTTAAGCTGGGTACACATTATCAGTTTTGAATGACAGCTTTGTTGGTGATTTTTGTCATTCATCATGCAACCGCAAAATGTTTTGTGGTTGCTGGACGGGTGGACAGTTATCGATAACTGCGAAATTCAAAACTGACAATAGGTGTGTACGATAACTTCCCAGCAATAATTACTCAGTCAGTTCCAGCAACCTCTCTCAGTGAATTTTACTCTCTAAAGCAAGAAAAATTGCAGAAAGTTATCAAACAACATTTTGCAAAAACTTGCAAGAAAGTCAGCTGTTTTCGAAAATGAATGAATATTGTTTTTGTTTCTTTTGATATTTTAAACCAAATGGAACAAAAACATACATTTTAAAATTGCATTTGACTTACATATTTAAAGCAGTAGACCTATGCACAACGCATTAAAATCTAAAAAAAAATGTGAAATTGTGAAATTTTCTTTAGTCCATGGCCCAATAATAGGCCCTCCATCAAGCGAATTCAAAAGAAGATTTTAAATTTTAAAGGCGAAAAAATTTTCGAGGCGAATTTCTTTTCTGTCAATCCAGGTAGATACATACAAAACATTTTCCGAGAAAAAGTTGTTACCATAGTTGTTTTTGTTTGACGAAATAGAAAATACCAGCTGATCGAACTTGAACTGCTAAAATAAGTTATTGTAAATTAAATTCTCATACAAACACAACAAATGTTGACAATTTACGTGTACAACATTAAGCTTATTTGTTTTCTTTTTTCGAGATACATCTACCTGCTTCTATACAGTTCGACATTTCAATACCTCACAGCGAATTCAAATGACAAATATGAATTTTGACAGCTCAAATCGAAATCATCTGATTTTTCCGGAGGACCTATAGGGCCATGCTTTAGTCAAAAATGTTAACATTTCAAGTTGTTTACATTGAACAGCTGATTAAAGGCCAGCTGACTGAACTTACAAATTTGTACGGGACAAATTTTCCCAGCGAAAATTTGCAATTTCTCAGTCACAAAATTCTCTCCAAACTCGCTCTCTTTTGCTGGATAATTTTGTTATCGAACAGCATTCAGTAAATATTTGTACGAATTTGTACAAATTTATGGGTTATCGTACAAACCTAATGTGTACTGCTCTTAAGACACCACTTGTAGAGAAGTTTTACATGGCTGAAATACTGAGGATATGTCGCCAACATTACAGAGGGGGCATTTTGCCAAGGTTGAAATTGTTGATGTCTTGCACGATAACCCAAAAATTTGTACAAATTTTTACTGAATGATGTTCGACAACAAAATTGTTCAGTAAAAGAGAGCGAGTTTGGAGTGTTCTGTGGCTGAGAACTTGCAAATTTTCACTGGGAAAATTTGTCAAATTGTCAGCTGACTTTTAGTCAGCTGTTCAATGTAAACAACTTCAAATGTTAACGTTGTTGATCAAGGACATTTCACATTTTTTAGATTTTAAAGCGTTGGGGATAGGGTTACTACTGTCGACGTGTTCTTGCATTAAACAATGGGGTCAGATGAGTGGAATATGCTGTGGATATGTGTTGTGATTGCAGCTTACCGATGTCCAACTTCCGTGTTGTGTCTGTTCGTAACAATAAATCTAATACTGCTAACTGTCATGTTTTTGTCGCTGCGTAGTCTATCAACCTGATTCCTTTCGCAGAAGTTTCACTGGGAATACTGAATTTTCGGACTGCGACATTAAAATCGCATAAAATAAATTTAATTTCATGGGCAGGACAACAAGCATGCGTTTCTTCTAAGCGCTCGTAAAATATATCTTTGGTCTGTTCGGACCGTATGTGCCGGGGCCATTAGGTGTTGTTGTGGCGCCTTTCCCAAATCATCGTATTTCCTGTATGGCAGTAATATCGGTCTTGTATTTTTCAAGTACATATTCCAAAGCGTAAACTGCACCTTCTGTGAAGATTCCGAACATTTCAAGTGCATATTCGCTGTTTGTAATCCATAAAACTTTTGCGAGGTCGTCACCTTAAGATGGGGGTTGTTTTCTGTTTCTTTGTTTTTCATAATACGATCTTTTGGAGCGATGAGTTACTAGCCCAATGCTCAACTCAAGTTTTAACGTTCTTATGAGTAAACATGTTAGCTCACTAACCTTTACAGATGGTAAAGGTAGCTTGGAAGGTGGCACCACGATGAGCTTAGTGTCCACTGGGCAGGGCGAACGTTTTATATCCGTTAAGTTTTCTGAACTAAAATCTGCAGGTTCCCTTATATGGGGGCTATACCATAACGTGGACTTTATAATTTTTTTGTGGAAATGTGTTTTAACCTCTGCAGATACAAAATCTTAAATTACAAGGGCAAATTGGGCTAATACATTCAAAATTCCTGAAAGCGACAATTCGCGTTATATGGGGCTACACCAAAACGTGGGCATACATATATAAAATATTTCAATTTTAATATTTGACAATATTTCAAATAGACAAAACCTGTTGCATTTGTTATTAGTCATTTGAAGTTATAAGCAAACCGGCATCAGAGTTGTTTTTTTATAATTTCATGAACCTGCCCAATGTTTGGTTTACATTCGGCGTCGTTTCGTGATTTCGAAGGCGTTTCGTGATTTCGCGCGGAATCAAGCTAAATTTATCATGATTTCGCATACAAAAATGAAATCATCTCATTTCGTGATTTCAGCGAAATCAACATCGAAATCACAGTACACATGCTATACAACCCTGGTTTTGCCTAAAAAAGTACCAAAAGTTGCAACACTTTTCACGTATCATAATAAATAAGGTAGATGGTCAATTGCTGCAACAAAAAATGTTACTATAAAAATTTGTAAACAATGTGATAAAATTATTAAATTACTTTGTTACAATCATGGCAGGACTAGGGAGTGGTATCACACCAGCTGATCGAATATGAAAAGTCAAATCCCTTTATAAAAAAAAATATTTTTAGCTCTGTTCCTTTACGTGCCTGAGGTTACCATTTCTTACCATTTTTAACCTGCAAAGTGTTCCTTTACTTTAAAAAGCATACAATTTATATGAGACCAGTTCACCACTTTTACCATTTTTTGCCACTGTTACCATTTTTAAAAGTAAAGGAACAGACCATTTGTTGTAATTTCCCCAACAACATAAAGAAAGTTTTGACATAACATATTTAAAATTTTACGATGCTATTACCTGGGTAATTGTTCAATGGTTACAATGCTATTGTTTGTTGTGTTCCCGTACTTTTTTAATGGCAATGTTAGAAAAAAGAGCGAATTGTCAAAAATTGCTTCCTCATACAAATTACTTAAAAAGTTCTTGAACGGAAAAATGACGGAAATTGCAGAAACTCCTGCATAAATGTCAAAATCAACGTATCAGCTATCATATTAGATGCCAATGAAAATACTTGCTGCTAGTTTCTACTAGGCCAAAATTGTATGGCAGAAAACAGGAGAAGAAGGTGTTATTCGGCGCTATTTTTGTTTAAAGAGAAGTGCAAGTCTTGCTACATTTCGGAGTACGGGAACGCATTTTTAGCACTAAACGGGAAAACTACTGCATAAGAACAAGAATAATGTATTTGGAAACATAATAAACACGAATAATCCCATTTATTGGTTCTGAGCACAACTTTTATCAATCAAAATTTATTATTATGATGTATCAACGATAAAATCATTTTTTTTTATTTTTCATTTGTTAGAATTAATACAATATATAGATAATTTTACGATAATATTCCAAATAAAGTTGTAAAGTTCTATATTTTTATATTTTAGATGATTAATTCAATTTACAACAACTTGTGAAAATGCATGTTCGATCAGCTGCGCATATGCATCTACCTTGATCATTGTGATATGTTTGAAATCAACAAAAAATGAGTGTGAACACCGGGGTGTATTTCAGGATTTCGTGAAATCCAGTGGATTTTGGAGCGCTAGCATGGCACAATTACCCAGGTAGTGGCATCGTAAAATGTTGAATATGTTATGTCAAAACTTTCTTTATGTTGTTGGGGAAATTACAACAAGAATATTTTTTTTATAAAGGGATCTGACTTTTCATATTCGATCAGCTGGTGTGATACCACTACCTGGTAGTTCTGCCATGAGCGCTAGTGTAAACTTGACACAACCTTCTAATAATTGAACCATGGCAACTGCCAATACGGAAGTCGGCCTAACTCTTCTGCAATGTTACATCTAAAGCACCCTTAAGTTTTCTTAAATGCTTGGTTATGGTTGCCATATCTTTCCAACATTTTCACCGTAAACAAAAACATTACTTATTTAGTTGTAAACAAAAGAGAGAAATACATTTTTTAAATGATTTGTATTCAAGAATATTGAACATGAGCAACAATTATATGGAAATAGAAATTAAAAATGAAGCTATAGGTGACGAAGATGATTTTGATGACGATAATGCCCAATACGAAGAATATATAATTACAACGTATGGTGATTACGAGGAGCAGGAAGAAAAACACATTCCACTGAATTATGATGTTAACAATGACGATGAATGTGAAACACCTTCGGAGGACGTATTCCATGAAAAGGACACGCAGAATGATTCACCTAAAATGCCACAGCAGGACAAAATCAACTGTCACTACAGAAATACTTGTGTAAGCCATCTAGTGACGCATGGATGGACATCGAAAAGTGTTAATGATTTGCAAAAAAAGCTTCCAGAACGTATGCTAAAAGAACTTTCAGGTAAGGTAATACTTTGCCAAACAAGGAATTAAATAAAATATTAATTAGTTTGTTATTGTGTTGAATTTTAGAACTAATAACACAAAGTGCCAAAGAGGCAGAGGAATATGTCTATCAGGAATGTGACTCTTTGTGTTTTTCAAACATTACAAAATGGTTACAAGTATTCAAGAATATTGATGTGCCTAACAATAGCTTTTATGAACCGGCAATCATAATGAATGCAATAGTTAATAATGAACAACTTCCAGCATCAGATGATTTAGGTGGTGTTGATCTGAAGTAAGTATTCATAGTCTTTTCGTTAGTCTATTTCCCATTTTCTTATTTCATTAATTTTTAGAGCTATTTACTCTTTCCTGTGTAATGCTTTAATGGGTTTGCCGCAACCTACATTGGATCCAATATCGTCAAAATTTTTGGCAAGCGAGTTTGAGGTAAGAGTGACATAAGTTGATAATACAATAAAATAGAAATGCAATTATGTATATAAAAATATCGTTTAGGCTCTTATTGAAGAAGTTAATACTGAGGATGCTGATCAACAAACAATTGTAATGAAACGAAAAATTCAACATTCATTAGGTAAAAGTTTACAATATGTACCAGAAAGTTTAGATCCATTACGGCTTACAGAAGGTACAATCATTCAAGATGATATTATAAATACGAAACCTCTACTTAAGAATGCTAAGAAGAGGCGATCAAATGCCAAAGTTGTCACTGAGAAAACAAATAACAAAATAATTAAAAATGAAAGTTCGGATACGGACTCAATTAATGTTGAAAATGTAGCTCTGAAGTAGATTAAGGTTTTGTGTAAATCTTCCACTTACGAAATGAAATAAACATCTCAAATATAAATAAAATTTATCTGTATAATGCATCTTAAATGTAATATTATGCATGTAAAACAATACTTCTAGCTATACGAAAAATAAGATGAACATTTAATAGAAAGTAAGTTTTTCGTGAAATATTCTTTCTAGAGGCGGTAAGATATCCTTCACTATTTATATATTTATGTTCAAAATTGGAGCTATCCAAATCAAAAACATTTTTGGTTTATTCCAACAATTATACACATTACCAAAAAAAAAAAGGAAAAAGTATCAGTCGGCATTGCCGTCATCAACTCCTCGCCAGTTTTCTAGCTTTATCCTTAAAATTGAAACGGCAGAAAGACAAAACTCACGGGGAGTTGACATTCATAATCACCGTGTATGTAAATTAAAACTTTCATCTACGGACAGATCGATGAAGGACATTTGAACATGTCGACAAAAATGTGGACTAGGACTAAAATTCAAAAGTGTTGCGGAGGAGGTACTTAACGGAATGGACCGACTTGGTCCATAATGGAAGTGGATCTTATTTTAAGAGTCATATCTTTTTGATAGATATCGTGCCCACTAGTCATTTCAGTGGGTCATCGTCTAACTTTTGGACTAGTATGCCAGTAAGCATGGACTTGTCCACGGAAAACATAATATCGCTTTAATCAGGACCACAACGAACAGCATCGGTATACATTTCAAAAGGGTCTTTGAATAGATCTTAAACTGAACTTAGACACAAATGTTGAACTTTTGTGGGGGAGGAACCCTAAGGAAAAGACCAATATGGGCCATTTTAGAAGTTAATCTAAATTTGGACCAAATATTAGGTGCTCCAAAGTTTGGACTAAATCTACATGTTTACATGTTCAAGAGATTCGGAAGTTGTGGACCGGTATGCCCATCTTCGAACTGAAGGCCAAATCGGTTGATCAGTTCGAGAGTTACGTGTTCTCTAGCCACATTTCGGACTGTTTTCTCAAGAAGTACTAATTTGCCCCTGAGAAAAACATTTACCTTCGTAATTGAGGCAACGAATGCAAGTTGCTTTACAAAAATCAAAGTGATTTGAGAGTAGGTCTTACACTGAATTTATCCGAAATTTTGTGTGGGAGGTAACCGAAGGAGTGGACAAATATAGTCCATATTGGAACCTGACCTATATCTGGTAGATATATTAGGATGTAAAAAGGGTATGGACCGAATCGGTTGCTCCCATTAAGAGTTATCATGCGCATAATTTGTCCGAGCATTTTTAACTTTTGTGAACTTAAACTAAGTTTGGACAAAATATTACGAAGTGCAAATTTTGGAACCAATCGTCATTTGTATGGGAAGTCCCCGAAGGAGTGGACCGATTGAGTCCATATTGAAACCTCATCTAAGTCTGGTAGAAATTTCACGATCGGTTACTCCCATAAAGAGTTATCGTCCGCACAAATTTGTTGAACATTTTCGAACTTTTGTGGTGGAGGTACCGGAAGGAGTGGAGCTATATTACACATATTCGAACTTAAACTAATTGTAAGGAGGTTATAGAACATAAAAATTGAATTGAAAATTACACCCAAGGGTCTTCGAAAATGACACCCAACTTTTTGTACGCTTGCAATTATATAGTACATATTAGAAGTGGATTTAAATTTGGGGGTCATTTCTTTCGATAGTTATCGTACTACATTGTATTTAGACACCGTAGTATTCTATAGTTTTTGGGTGTGTATTTCAAGGAGCATAGACTTGCAAAAGTTGTCATAAAAATGACAAGGAATACGTTCGGTGAAAAATTGTGGGGTCGATTATGCTTGCGTTGTCGACAAGAAATTTAACAGTAGAAAATTCCATTTCCACATTGAAATTCATACTTTTTACAATTAAATGAGTTATAGGTTAAAAACACTGATTTTGAATCAATTTCTCGTCTAGCAACGCAACTACAGTTGAGTTGCTATCCTATCTTCGAACTGAACTTTAGCAAAATGAACTTCTGTGAGGGAGGAATCCGAAGGTGCTGTCCGATATAGTACATACTCAATCCTGACATACATACATACATATGAGAGAAGGAAATACATATTGCGAAGTGGAAAGCTTAGAAATGTAATTTACTCATTCAATTATGGTGAATACCTGTCATTTTAGAGCTTTACGGCCATTACGTGTACGAAACAAATCCCAAATGGTATATCAAAGAATGATATTCAAACACAAGGTTATATTCTATTTTAGTTTTTATTTCAATTCAGAATTATTCACATTTATTATATATATTTTTATTTCAATTCATATTTATTCTCATATTAGTAAACATACATATATTTTTATTTCAATTCAGAATTATTTACATATTATTATATATAAGCTTTATCACATATTACCATTACGGTGTGATGGTGAACGTTTAGACGTTTTCTTTGAAACGGATGAACGTGTCGGTGGTGCAGCTACTGGCTTTGGCTGGCTTAGAGTTTGATTACTACTAGTACTCAATGTGGGGCTGCGTGGTGGTGGAGCAATACGCTGTACTCTTGACGGGGGTGAAGGCATCATTTTCGATTGACTTAATGTTTGTCCACTACTGGTACTCAATGTGGGACTACGTGGTGGTGCATAATGAGCCCGAACTGTTTGGGTCAATTGTGGCATACAATTCACTGATACTGCAGCACTGCCGTCTGTAGAATTTCCCTTTCCCGGATAACGTTGTCGTACATGTGGCATAACGGGTGGTTTCATATCGCACGGCTGTTCCATACGTCTATTATGATATGCAATATATTGTTTTAGTTTGCTTATCAGTTCACGTTCCTTAGCTTGGGTTTCTGCTAATTTCTGATGCAATCTTTTTAAATTCTCTAACTCAGCTGTGACTTTCGGAAATTCTTCTACATTGGTATTGTATAAATTGATAGCATAACTGAGTTTTTGATCGTATTGAAATTTCATAACCTTTTTTATTGGTTCATCAAAATATTCCAACATTGAGTGCTACGTAGGGTTTGCCACAAACGACACATTTAGGTTGAAGACATTTGTTGCAGATTAAATGTCCACAATGAGATATATGAAATAAGCGGTTTGGATCCGATTTTCGAGCAACAAAACACTTATCACAGCGTAGAGGAAACATTTTACTTGTGTGATTCTCAAATCAATTATTATTTTTTTATTCCAGCTTTAACAAGTAACGGCTGATTTAAATAACGGTAAATGTTGTGAGTGGCTGAAATCAATACACATTGTGCCAGACTCCATCTTTATTATCATTGCAACTGTCTTACCTAAAACTACATAAAGCGACACTATAACGCGTATAGCTGAAAATAGAAGAATCGTATTTGCCGTTGTTACACTGTTGTGCGCTGATGCCGAAAGTGAAATTATTTGGAATTTCATATTGCTCAGCGTTGAAACCACAACAACCACATGAAAACTTCAAGAACAAACTTGGCATCACTTACACTTTTTTCATGTGGTTGTTGTTTTTGATGCCTGAGGCGACGCAGAATGGACCGTATTTGCCGGGGTCTTTATAGTACGGTTACATTAAGCTGAAAACAAATACAACGTTTGAGTAAAGTTTTGCTTTGGGCGTTGAAAAAAAAACAACAACAACAGGGCGACGCCGACACCAAAGTCCAGCGTTGATATGTTTGCCGGCATATATCGACGCCTCCAAACAATAGTATGCTAAGTCGACTTAGCATGTTTTCAAGTTCTTTACATTTTTATATTTAACGTCCTTTAACTTAAATTCTGTCTAATTTTGGTAATGATCGGTCAATCCGAACAGAAGTTATAAACAAATATTGATTTAGCATAGTACTGAAGTTCAAAAAAATTTCCAAACTTTGAGAGCTTCTCCTGCAAAACTCACTTTTTAGACTTAGCATACTATTATTTGGAGGTGTCGATATTTCAAATGAATTTGAATTTTTCGGCATCATGTCGAACAGTGTAAAAACGGCCAAAACGTTGGATGTGTTTTCAGTTTTAGAGTCTAGTGCAAACGCCGTTTAAGAGAAAATGTAAATTCCAGAAAATGTAATTCCAAATTCCAGCGTTTATCTGTTTGTCGGCATATATTTCAAATGAATTTGAATTTTTCGGCATCATGCCCAGCAGTGTAAAAACGACACAAAACTTTACCCAAACGTTGTATGTGTTTTCAGCTTAATTCCACTTTCGGCATCAGCGCACAACAGTGTAACAACGGCAAAACGATTCTTCTATTTTCAGATATACGCGTCGCTGTATGTAGTTTTAGGTAAGACAGTTGCAATGATTATAAAAATGGAGTGTGGACAATGTGTATTGATTTCAGACACTCACAACATTTACCGTTATTTAAATCAGCCGTTACTTGTTAAAGCTGGAATAAAAAAATAATAATTGATTTGAGAATCACACAAGTAAAATGTTTCCTCTACACTGTAATAAGTGTTTTGTTGCTCGAAAATCGGATCCAAACCGCTTATTTCATATATCTCATTGTGGACATGTAATCTGCAACAAATGTCTTCAACCTAAATGTGTCGTTTGTGGCAAACCCTACGTAGCCATTCCGATCGAAAAAGAAATGCCGCACTCAATGTTGGAATATTTTGATGAACCAATAAAATCGTTTCGTCATTGCCAAAAGGTTATGAAATTTCAATACGATCAAGAACGCAGTTATGCTATTAATTTATACAATACCAATGTAGAAGAATTTCCGAAAGTCACAGCTGAGTTAGAGAATTTAAAAAGATTGCATCAGAAATTAGCAGAAACCAAAGCTAAGGAACGTGAACGGATAAAAAAACTAAAAGAATATATTGCATATCATAATAGACGTATGGAACAACCGTGTGATATGAAACCTCCCGTCCCACATGTACGACAACGTTATCCGGGAAGGGGAAATTCTACAGACGGAAGTGCTGCAGTATCAGTAAATTGTATGCCACAATTAACCCAAACAGTTCGGGCTCATTATGCACCACGTAGTCCCACATTGAGTACCAGTAGTGGACAAACATTAAGTCAATCGAAGGTGTTACCGTCAAGAGTGCAGCGTATTGCTCCACCACCACGCAGCCCCACATTGAGTACTAGTAGTAATCAAACTCTAAGCCAGCCAAAGCCAGTAGCTGCACCACCGACACGTTCATCCGTGTCAAAGAAAACATCTAAACGTTCACCATCACACCGTAATGGTAATATGTGATAAGTCTTATATATAATAATATGTGAATAATTCTGAATTGAAATAAAAATATATATAATATGAGAATAATTCTTAATAGAAATAAAAATATGTATATATAATAATATGTGAATAATCCTGAATTGAAATAAAAAATAAAATAGAATACCTATAACCTAGTGTTTGAATATCATTCTTTGATATACCATTTGGGATTTGTTTCGTACAAGTAATGTACTATATCGGACAGCACCTTCGGATTCCTCCCTCACAGAAGTTCTAAAATGTTGCTAAAGTTCAGTTCGAAGATTGGATAGCAACTCAACCGTAGTTGCGTTGCCAGAAGAGAAATTCACTCAAAATCAGTGTTTTAAACTATAACTTTAATTTAATTGTAAAAAGTATGAATTTCAATGTGGAAATGGAATTTTCTACTGTTAAATTTCTTGTCGACAACGCAAGCATAATCGACCCCACAATTTTTCACCGAACGTATTCCTTGTCATTTTTATGACAATGTTTGCAAGTCTATGCTCCTTGAAATACACACCCAAAAACTATAGAATACTACGGTGTCTAAATACAATGTAGTACGATAACTATCGAAAGAAATGACCCCCAAATTTAGATCCACTTCCAATATGTACTATATATGTACTATTTTTTCCGATAACATAAGGGGAAAATGCTATCGTAGTAAAAAATAGTAGCTTCTTGCAGGTTCTGGAACAGAGCAAGTGTTTATCTTCACACCTCTGTTTATAGGTCAGAGGTGTGAAGGTAAACACTTATATATTTATGTTCAAAATTGGCGCTATCCAAATCAAAAACATTTTTGGTTTATTCCAACAATTATACAAATTTCCAAAAAAAAAAAAAAAAAGAAACAAGTAAAAAGTATCAGTAATCTCGTTTCTTGATTACCGACAAAAATCGGTAAAATTAAAATGCTCTTATATTCGGTAATTAACGAAATTTTTCGGTAAGTTAGCGACCAAAAGGAAGCAGTCGTAAAGTTCTACCAAAAGCAACAGTGTTTTCAACTGTTGAACTTTTCATTCATAATTTTGAGCTTTAATATTATCGGGATTCTTCGTTAACTCAAAAAATGAGTTAGAGAATCGCTCTACTGAAATTATTCTCGATTTCAGGTATTTGATGCACGAAACACGCTATATATGTCCAATTTTGATATTTAGTCGGCACGACCCGACTTTGATTCTTTCCTGGTTTCAATTCAAAAATGTGTCTATAAGGGGGTGTGCAATTTAAAAAGTCTTTTTACTCTTAATAAAGCACAGTATGTCTGACTTCTGTATCATCCCTTGCTTGGCAAATGACTGCAAATATGTGAAGTCTTATGTTTCTTAACGCCGTAGTACTTAACAACTGCGTAGCTACGTGTTTCAAAACGTCAAAAATACGCATTTTTAAAGCAAACATGTATCATTTTTATTTCTGATGCATTTTCGTGTATCAATGCATGAGTGTGCAACTGAAATATTTTAACGAAGTTTTAACAACACAAAGCAACTGACGATACGGAAGTCAGCCTATTTTGTTTGCTTTGGAGTAGTTTAGCAGCCCGTCCTTAAAATGTTTAAGCTACTATATTTAAGTCATACAATTTTTTATTTTAACATAAAATGTAGTCTACATCCCTAAGGTCGTAAGACTTGACATTAAAAATTGAAATAAATTGAAATTGAAGTGAAATGCACATATATGTAAATATAAAAATATATGGGGATTTCTGAGTGAAATCGGACACTTTTTCAAGATGAGGTTTTTGATTTCCTTTATTTTTTGCTGTGGTGATGCTGTTGATTAACAAAACATTTTAGTATATTTTCAGATTTTTTTTTTGACTAACGGTTCCAGAGATATCGCGCCTTGAAAAAGTCAAATTCTGTAAAAACTACATGCAATGTAATACTCATAACTTCTTTAATATTGGTCCAAATTGAAAAAATATTTTTTTGTATGTTTTGTTGTTTTATCAGCTATTAAATAAAAAATAGCGAAAAAATTGCACAGTGGGCTTGGATGCTATTTTCGCGATTTAATATTTAAAATCAATTTTTAAAGATGTTCGACCCCTTCGATTTTCTTTAAATTTTTTTTGTATTAAACTGCGTTCAATTACAACAATTTTAAGTCATATGTGGTAATGGGATTCGGACGATTACTATTTTTTCTGAATTTTTTAAAATTTGTCAATTCAATTTTTTTTTTTTTTTTGAAAAAGTCAAATTCTGTAAAAACTACATGCAATGTAATACTCATAACTTCTTTAATATTGGTCCAAATTGAAAAAATCTTTTTTTGTATGTTTTGTTGTTTTATCAGCTATTAAATAAAAAATAGCGAAAAAAATTGCACAGTGGGCTTGGATGCTATTTTCGCGATTTAATATTTAAAATCAATTTTTAAAGATGTTTGACCCCTTCGACTTTCTTTAATTTTTTTGTATTAAACTACGTTCAATTACAACAATTTTAAGTCCTATGTGGTAATGGGATTCGGACGATTACTATTTTTTCTGAATTTTTTAAAATTTGTCAATTCAATTTTTCCTTTATACCTTTGTCCAAAATTTATTATTTTATTAAAAAAATTAAAAGTTTCATTTATAAATATTTGTTTTGATTTGATATTTATGAATTTATCTCAAACATCTTAAAAACTGCGTCATTTTTCGATTTTGAAAATGCATCAGCGAAAATTCCATTAAAGCCCACTGTGCATGCTTTTTCTATTTCTTATGATAAATATATAATATATAATGATAAATATGAACTCTTAGCTTCAAAAATACAGGAAATACAAATTTTGGACAAAGGTATAAAGGAAAAATTGTATTGACAAATTTTAAAAAATTCAGAAAAAATAGTAATCGTCCGAATCCCACTACCACATAGGACTTAAAACTTTTGTAATTGAACGTAGTTTAATACAAAAAAATTTAAAGAAAATCGAAGGGGTCGAACATCTTTAAAAATTGATTTTAAATATTAAATCGCGAAAATAGCATCCAAGCCCACTGTGCAATTTTTTTCGCTATTTTTTATTTAATAGCTGATAAAACAACAAAACATACAAAAAAGATTTTTTCAATTTGGACCAATATTAAAGAAGTTATGAGTATTACATTGCATGTAGTTTTTACAGAATTTGACTTTTTCAAGGCGGGACATCTCTGGAACCGTTAGTCAAAAAAAATCTGAAAATATACTAAAATGTTTTGTTAATCAACAGCATCACCACAGCAAAAAATAAAGGAAATCAAAAACCTCAGCTTAAAAAAGTGTCCGATTTCACTCAGAAATCCCCATATACAAGTCCTCTGTAGTGCGATTCTGTAACTAGTTAACGACAGAATTACCGACAACTGTAAACTTGTATTTGCATATAATTTCATTATTAAAGAAATTTGTGGTATGTTACCCACCAAAATAAAGTTGTCCCTAACCCCCACCCATACAGCAAGTGTTGATAAGTTTTATTTCAACTTGTCATTAATATTTTTGTCGGTAACGGCAAAAAAACTTTCAGAATCCCGCTAATGGTGGCAAATAATATTGGTATCTCCCTAAAGATGCTAATCCGCGAAAAGCTTATGTACAACAGGGTTGCTGGAATGTGGTAGCGTCCCGTCCCGACTATAGCCTTTGCTCGCTTTTTTGTACTGGTTTTCTACCAACAAACAAACAAAGTAAATAAACGCACATTTGTAAATAGTATTATTTATGTTCTTTTCTTAACATAAATTGTACGTAATTTATTTTGTTTTAATTCTCTATATATGTATACAATATGTTTAACACTTTATAGACACTGTATATTTAAACGATAATGACAGAAATGTATTAAAAAAACTATATAAACTACATTTATATAAAAAAACAAATGCACTTTTGTATAAAAAATGTATAGTATAAAAATTGTAAATTTAGCACACGCACAATATGTACTACTATATTGCAATACTGGTTAACACCTTGAGTCTTGAGATTATTTTTCCCAAACGCCTGGATTAAAATATAGCGCCTTATTAAAGCCCTTATTAACATAACTGGCAGTCTGTAAAGTTCCTTCCATGGTGCGGAGTTTTAATGTATCAGCTTGAATTTTTTTCAGAATATCTTCAAAAGATGTGTCGTGAGCATGTTCTGCCATATTCATAACAAAATTCTGTATATACCACGATCCATTATCCGGGTCTCGGTGGGCCTTAAATCCCTCCGATGTGGCATAACAAACAATGAAATCGGATAGATTAGGTATATTTTTCATTTTGGGAGTATTAAATGTTATACTATCAGTCTGAATTTTGTTGTCATAAAAACCACGTTCTTGCAAGTCACCGCGACAAAATGGAAATAGACAAATTTTTGGTTTATTCACCAGATTTCCGCAAACATGATGATTAAAGTATTCCTCGATATCTTTAACCTTGACAACAGAACCATCGGTGAATGTAATTCGTTGAACGCCATCATCCATATTGCCATGGGTCATAAGAGCCATTACGAAGCATTCAGTATTTTTCGTGTAGTCTGATTTCAAAAGTTCATCCAATATTTTAAAGAAATCATCATATGAGAGATTTGTATAGGAGAATAGCTTAAAGCCCAACTCTTTGAATACATGCAATAACGAATGGGCATCCTCATCTGCACCATCACGCCGATGATGTTCCTCGGGAAAATTTATAATGTTTACCATAAAGAAAACACCACGATTTTCTTTGGTCTGCATTGGATATGTATCCAGACTGGGATGTTTGTGGATCTTTTTGGCTTTTCTGACAGTGTGTAAAACTTTGGGACGAATTTCGCCAGTGTACTCTTCCAGTACATTTATAGAGTTGAGCGGTTTTGTGCTGCTACGTCTGCGGTCAATCTGAAACGACAAACAAAGGAATATTTTTATAAAATGTATATTGTACGCATGTAAATGTCAGCGTTAAAATTGTAATATTTTCATTGACCAGCAATTGCAAAAAACCATAACTTTATTTATCACAAAATATAACCGTCAATTAAACATTATTTTCTTGCAGGTTGTCATAATGTTTCGTTCATATGAAGAATAACAGAAATTTAGAAATGGAGTTTATGAATTCAACCACTTGTCTGCACTTAATTAAATCTTAAGAAAATACCTTTTTGGGTCCCTTGGGTACAAATAAACAAAAAATAAATAAATAAACAAATTGAGTTACCGTGTTTTATTTACAGACGCACTAAAAACTAGTAAATATTTATAAATAAAACACTGTAACTTATTTTTTTAATTATTTTTTACTTTTAACTTTTTATTAAATAATTTTTTCACCACTGAGAACCACTTAACCAAATTATAGCCAATTTAGACTGAAAATTTAGATCAAAACTTTAAAATGCCTGAAATCGGGTGGTACCGTTATATGGGGGCTATACCAATGGGAACTCCAAACGCCAAGTTATATCCAATTCGGTCAAGAAAGTAAGATAAAATCCTCAAAATACCTGAAATCGGGTGGTATGGCTATGTATTGCCATCCAAATCTGAAAAGTCTGCAATGTTTTAGTTCATTTGGTCAACTGAAACTGTGTGGAAAATGAGTTACTAGATTTGAAGCCACTCCACAGCCGATATGTCTGATGAACTACTTCCAACAGCGAAATCGGTCACATAATGGAGGTTTTGTGGCTTCGAATCTCCGGGTTTCCTTTTTCATTCGCAAAAAATCTTCGGCCATTAAGCTCAATTTCAACGAGAAATTAATTAAAATTAAATTTCATTTGCGGGAAGAAAGCAATTATTTAGCTCCGAATAGGGTGTCCAAAACCGAAACCGGTTATCCTGGTTTGAAACCGGTTTTCGCCAAAAGTGTCATTTTCGGTTAACCAAAAAAAAAAAAAAAAAACAAAACTATTCCATGTATGTCCCCGCTTCGAGGTTGAACATTCAACCAAGGATAACAAGGATATTATGAGATAATTATATATTAACGGAGTCGTTATAGTTAATTTACCCCTTGCCGCACATTTTTAATAAAATATTTTTTATCAATTAAGAGCAATTGTGTACCTCTTTAACAAAAAGGTACCGTTTTTGAAAATTTTTGAAAAATGGCTTTTAAAAGAATTTAAAATTCCCTAGATCTGAACTTAAAGAATGAAGACGTTATTTTTTCTACTGTACCGAATATGTACTTACAAACAACTTTTTTAGAGTGCAGTGAATATTGTAACTCAAATTCTGGAACGGGAAAAAATAATATTAAATTTCTCCAAGTTTTCCTCTGGTAGATTGGGCTATATTCATCTGTATGAACTGTCATGACCTCACCAACTTAATATGTAGTTTTAACACACTAAGTTTAACCACGCAGTGATACCTACCCATCTCAGTGTAAGCAATAAATATATGTGTACGTGTGTTATGCCCTCAGTTTCGAATATGGACTATATCGGCCCACTCCTACGGGTACCTCCCATATTATATTTTAAAATTGTTGTCACACACATAAGGTTGTGTTGGGATCTATTTTACGACGGTACAGTTTTTTGGGAGCAAGTCCACACTTTCTGAGATGATGGCCCAAAGCTCTTAAAACACCTATATGCATGAACTAAAATTACAGATGAACACTATTACATACTTGTTGAATATCTGATTTATCTGAAACTTCACACATTATAACATTTCTTCCAAAATTATATCAAGTCGCAAGAAGGTCTATATCGGACAATACATTCATATACATATCTCACTCACAAAAATTCAAAATTGTCCCTTAAGTGCGAAGATATCCTATTATATCGGACAACTCCTTCCGATACATCACTTACAGAAGTTTAAAAATTTCGGTTAAGTGCACTTTAAGGTCTTTTTGTTACTAAATTTCCATTGACATATTTTTGGTGCGTGCCATATTTCAATGGTTCTACCAAGTTTAAGGCTTTTGCGTTTTAATCCAAATCGAATGTATTAGGAAAATTACCACATTTATTCGATACGTCCAAATGTTGCTATACACTTTCCTACATTCCTGGGGGACACGAGAGACTTCTCTCATGTCAATGAATACACGCTGATTCATATTACCTCAAAAAAAAATCCATAAATATAGAATTTGTTGATGAGAGGGATTTTGGTTGTGTTAGCCGGTACGATGGCTACTAAAAAAGTTTCTGACTTAATAATGAAAATAATTTTATTTTCTAAAGTACTCTCAAATGAAGCATTGTGGCGTTTTTTTATTGGGATAGCGTTTGCAATTTTGTTTTTTTTTTTTTTTTCAAAATAGTCTGGCTTAATCCCATTGTTGTTGTTTTAATATTTTAAAACAACTAGTTTATTAGTGGAAAAGATTTGGCATTGTTCGCCAAGGGGTAAGGCAGGGAATACTATAGTTTCGATCCACGCCACTGGATCTCATCAGTTCCCTTGTTTCTTGTTTGTGGATATTCTCCACCGAAGTTATTTTTCAATAACTTCTTCAACAAGAACATTTTTATACCCAAACATCAATCTTCAGCTCGAAGTATAAACGTAAGCAAAGAAAAAAGTTCAATGAGAAGTTTTTCCTTGGCAACCTCATACAACTCCGACGAAAGTGTCTGCGAAAGCAATTCAAACCTCTTCCACTTGTATGTGTCGTCGAATTTTAACGAATGCACACACCAAAATTTGGTTGGTCTGCTTTACAGCAAAAACAACACACGTCGTGTGTCTTCAATTTGAAGCATTGTGGCGTTTTTTTTTTATTGGGATAGCGTTTGCAATTTTGTTTTTTCAAAATAGTCTGGCTTAATCCCATTGTTGTTGTTTTAATATGTGATACTTTTGCAAGCGTTGAAACCTATTGTTGAAGCACTTTTTCGTCTCCGATTGATACACCCCCAAAATATGGGTTTTCAACGCTTTTTTCTTGATGTGTGGGAATAAAATTAAGGGTGCCAACTCAGGTTTGTACGGCGAATGGTTTATCAATTCCACGTTTTGTCTGGTCGAAACGGCGCTGGTTTGTATCGATGTGTAAGAGCTTGAATTGTCATGGTGCACAATGGTTCGAGCGATGACATTTGTGCTGGATCCAACGAGAACAAACCTTTTTTACGGACAGGTGTTCTGGCAAAATCGATTGTACGCTGGTAGAAGAAATAACAAACGAATGTTTTGAAAAATGTTCGGACGAAAATGTTCACAAGTAAATTCCATAGTCCCAATTTACATTGGGCGAGTTTACTTGCGGCAATTGTCATTTTGTTGGAGAGAGAGGTGAGGCATATGGTAACCCTTTGCCTCTCAGCACCCTCTCTCACCTACAAACTGACAATTGCCGCAAGTAAACTCGCCTAATGTAAATTGGGACATATTTTGGCTAAATATTTTTTTCAATTCGCTGTAAACAACAAAACCCATGGTCGTACGTCAAACCGTATTGAGTACTTTTAGGCTGAAACATGTCAAACTTTCAAATGGAAATGTTAAATGGATTACCTAGGCCAGAAACTTATCTTCTAGTCCTCGTGTTCAATCTGCCGATTGATACAAAGCCTCAATTCACACAGACGGAGGTGGCAAAGCCGACTGATACTTTTTAACATGTTTCAAATAATTGTCCTTAATTAGTAGAAGAAAAATAAAAACACATTTAAAAATATAATATTTATGTTTTTAACATAACCCACCATACCATTGCTATCGAAAACGATATCATTTTCGAATGTTTCTCGATAGTTTTGCCAATATTATGTTCGAGAACGACACACAAGAATGAATTGAAAACGATTCATTCGTCTCTCAGTTTGTGGCAAGAAAACCTTCGATTTCGAATATCGGTAATAATATTATTAACAGTTCTACAATAGTTGCGAAAAACATTTTTGATAGAGTTTCCTGATGTTTCTTTTATGCGCCTTTTGCGTCTTTATTTCCTTGTTATGTTCGCGAAACGATATATATCTGTTGATAAACATTGTTGTCTTTTAAGTGTGTTTCTCAGCACTTATTTTTTATATTATACGTAGAATTTATACCGAAATTATTTGGAAAATGCATATAGGAATTTTATACTAACTAAATAAAATTATTTAAAAAAAAAAAAAAAAAAATCAAAGAAAAAAATGTTTCTCGAAACAATTTTTCTTGTGAAGAAAAACATTTGCCAAACGTTCGAAAATGATATCGTTTTCGAAACTTGTGGCGAAGGTTCGAATATCAGCAACTGGCATGGTGGGAAATGATACAAAACTTATTTTATTGTAATTTGCTATACATTTGTATATGTATTTATTTTTTATTTATATTTTATTTTGTATTCAATGTGTTTAACACTTTTTAGGCACTGGATATTTTAAAAGTTTAAAAATAATGACAGGATAATATATATATAAAAAAACTAAATAAAATAGATTCATATAAAATACAAATGCACTTTTGTATGTAAAATGTAAAGTATAAAAATTGCACATTTAGCACACATACACGTACATATGTACCACTATATTGAAATACGCCTTGAGGCATGGTTCTCCCAAACGCCTGGATTAAAATATAGCGCCTTATTAAAACCCTTATTATTATAACCGGCAGTTTGTAAAGTTCCTTCCATGGTGCGCAGTTTCGATACATCAGCTTGGATTTTTTTCACAATATCCTCAAATGATGTGTCGTGAGCATATTCTGCCATATTCTTAACAAAATACTGTATATACCACGATCCATTGTCTGCATCTCGATGTGCCTTATATCCCTCCGATGTGGCATAACAAACAATTAAATCGGACAGATTAGGTATATTTTTTATTTTAGGGGTATTAAATGTTATACTATCAGTCTGAATTTTATTGTTATAAAAACCACGTTCTAGCAATCCACCGCGACAAAATGGAAATAGAAAAATTTTTGGTTTATTGACCAGATTTCCACAAACATGATGATGAAAGTATTCTTCAATATCTTTAACCTTGACGAGGGACCCATCAGTGAATGAAATTCGTTGAACACCATCATCCATGTGGCCATGGGTCATAAGAGCCATTACAAAGCATTCAGTATTTTTCGTGTAATCAGATTTCAAAAGTTCATCCAATATTTTAAAGAAAACATAATATGATAGATTTGTATAGGAGAACAGCTTAAAGCCCAATTGTTTGAATAAATGCAATAACGAATGGCCATCCTCTTCTGCTCCATCACGTCGATGGTGTCCCAGTGGAAAATTTATAATGTTTACCATAAAGAAAACACCACGATTTTCTTTGGTCTGCATTAAATATGTATCCAGAATGGGATGTTTGTGGATCTTTTTGGCTTTTCTAACATTGAATACAATTTTGGGACGAATTTCGCCAGTATACTCTTCCAGTTTGCGGTCAATCTGAAACGATGAACAAACGAATGTAGCAAGACGAATTGAACCAAGTGATACAAAAGGCGAATTCTGCTGGTTTTTCTATGTTATACATATAGTATTGTTGCTTATATGTATTGTTTGTGATGTTTGCTGAGATGACAATTGTTTATTAAAGTATGAAATGCGCTCTTATAACTTTTATGTTAAATACATGAATGCAAATAAAAGTGCTTTGAACAGAGATGTTATACTGACAGTGGTTGGTGATGGAGTAGTTCCATATTCAAATTCTATATGATAATTTACTTTTTTAATCACGTTAATTTCTATTTATTTAAAATTTTTGGAGGAGGTGGAACCCAAGTCTTAAGGCCTGGGTACATAAGCTGCCTTGCCTTGCTTGCTTCTGATAAAAGAATAAAAAAGAAAATGGCAACCCAGTTCGAAATTTGCTCGGCCTCCTTTATTCTTTTATTTTTATTTTGCCAAAAATGAAGCAGGAAAGCAAGGCAATCAGGCAAAGCAGCTCATTTACCCAAACTACAATATACATATCGAGCCCTTCCCGCGAAAAAGGTGTAAGCGACAAAAAGCTAATTTTACAGGAGACGGTTTTTATTGAATAACTTTTGACATAACCAAAATTGTTTATTCAAATTTGGTATAGTTCTGTTATTAAATCCTACTTACTGAAAAAATAAAAAAACTGTGGAATATCTTCAATATAACGGTAGTTTGTGTCGCTTACATCTTTTTCGCTGTCACGCAATCAGGCTTTTACTTTGAGAAGTGGCGGTTACATCAAAAAAAATATTTGAAACAAATCATTTTTAGAGTAATTCTTATCTACAATTTAAAAACAAAGCATACTAATTTTATAGCAAGTATTTATTCGAAGAATTCTAAGATTAAAACGCATTTCTTGTAATATAGTTGAATAACGACATGGTATGTAAATGTGCAATTTGATGTAAGCGACAATTCGCTGTCACAAACAAATGTACACAAAAAGCAAAAATGGCGCTTACATCAAAATTGTTTTTGCTCTAATTTCGTAACGGTACATGGCTGAGTTCTGAAAATTTGGGAGATGGTGTGTTGGAATATTCTTCATAGATTTCCGTAAAAAAACGAAAATCGAAAAAATGTCGCTTACATCATTTTCGCGGGAAGGGCTCGATATATTATGTTCTTGTAGAGAGAACATCCACACGCATCGACTCCGTTGGAAAATTTTCGTATAATACAGTTCCAGACTGACACTGGTCTTGCACAAAATAATACTTCATCACGACGTGCATACTTCTCGGATTTACTTTCTCATCCTGAAGTATTTAAAAGCAGCATTCGTTATCCTCAAAAACTTTAGGCATTGGGAAATATCTGCTTTAAATTCCATAATAAATTGAACCAACCCCAAAAGTTATTGAGGTGCCTTCGCAAGAGCGTAGTATTCAGCCTCTATTCCAACATAACGTAACATTGGATTGCTTTAAGATATAACCGCATACCGAGTTTTAAAACATATCCGCTTGTAGAATTACGTCCGTTGAGACCTCCAGCCTAATCGGCATCAGCATAGCCTGTATGAATCAAACCAATTTTGGAGCCAACATTCATTTTCATAATTTTTGTCTCTTTTAAGTATCATAGAACTCTTTTCAGTTCTACCCAGTCCACATGCAAATGACAACTACATTTTCTTGAAATATCGGTACGAATATTATTTGAAAATAATGATAATAATATTATTTGAAAACGAATCAATAGCTTTTTACAAGTTATTTCCAAATAAATGGGCTACTAGTAAAGTGTCTAGCCCAAGGCGAATATAGAAGGTAGCCGATTCGGGCGAATTGTTACAACAAAGCAACGATTTAGCTTCGGCCAATCAGAACAAGATGTTTGTTTACATTTCACAATTACAACAATTTTATTTGACATTTCATATTCAATCAGCTGATACGAGTCGGCTACCTTCTTTTATGTGCCTTTGTCTAGCCTAAAAATGAAAAAAGCGAATATTACCCATCAAAAAAAGTTTTATTGTTTTGTAAAGAATACTCCAGCATGATTTATACATCTTTTCAAGCGCTCAAACCAATTGTTGAAGCAAACCAATTGCTCTTCTTCGAATAAGATACCACCAAAACATGGTTTTTTAACGCATCAACAGCATCTTCTGGCAAAGAAGTTTATTGACCACGCCTTTTTTCTTAATGTACAGGAATAAAAATAAGTCATTGGCTGCCAAGTCAGACGTACAGTGGAAGACCCATCAATTTGACGTTTTCTCCGGTAAAAATGACGTACAGTGGAAGACCCATCAATTTGACGTTTTCTCCGGTAAAAATGACGCTGGTTTAAATCCATGTGTGAGAGCTAGCATTGTCATGGTGCAAAGCGATTCGTCTCTTATTAGTTTTTCGAATTTCTCCGACGACTTCAGGCAAACTAATTGTTTCTACGTTCCTCAAGCTGTATAGTCGCCACATGGTCAGTTTAACCGAAGAAACAGGAGACCATTTGCTGTAAAGTGCTTCTTCCATGAACAACTTTTGTTGAATTTGGCTCGTCTTCGAGGACTCTCATGGCCGATTTTTGTTTTGTTTCGGGTTCATGAGAATAGATCCATCATTCGTCACATGTGACGATCTCTTAAACGTGGTTTTAAACACCACGATCCTATTTTTGAACATTTTTTTGCTCCAATCGACACTATGCTGGTGAAAGAAATACCCAAAGATGACTCTATTTCACGGTATGTCACGGTCTTGCATTATCAGCTCACGCACGGCATCAATGTTTTTTGGCACAACGGCCGTTTTTCGTTTCTTTCATTAAATCAGTTTTCGCAGTGCTACAGGATTGTGCTTCATCACCGCACCATATGATCGTACGTACGAAACTATAATGTTCATGAGAGAAATCAAAAATAGCCGGAATGCTTTTTCAATAAATCGCGATCAATGTCCGCATTTGTAGGGTATTTTAGGTTTTCACGATTTTGCTTGTAAACCGCAAGTTCTATCGAAATGTTATTAGATAAAATGTTGTATCTGTCAAAATTTTCTATGATATTTTCGTAGTTTTTACCATTTTTAGGATAAAAAGTTCAAATTGGGACAATTCACTGACAGTATCTCCTGATTATAAAACAATGTCATGCACAATGCATGGGACTAAAGAAAATGTTCACTGCTACAACATTTTCTTTAGTCCCATTACGAAAGGACTAGCCGTTTCCAAGCAAAATCGCGAAAACCTAAAAAGGTGATCTTCGACCGTGATTTCGTATCTCTTTAACACAACAATTCGTCGTCCCCAACATCTATGTTATAGATAAGTTCGTCTGTATTAGGTTTGACTGGCCACTTGATATTTTGAAAAATTTGCTATAAAATGCCACAGTATATTACCTGCTAATAAAAGATTTGCTACGGCTCCACGGAGAACTTGCAAGTTGAGAAATTTCCTTTTTCAAGTAAACATACATTTTTATACTGAATACATTAAAGCACATAAAAGTAATTTACTCCAGGGATGTTAAACTCACATAAGACATCAAATTAAATTGATTAATAACCGCATGTTTTGTAAGTGTTAACATAAATATTATAATATGTATATTGTATATATTATTCATAAGTTTCAAAAATACACGACTTTATTTACCACAAAATATAGTCCTAATTTAAACATTATTTGTAAATGATTCAACAAAAGTATCCATTTGCATGGTGCTATAATGTTTCGTTCATAGGAAGAAGAAAAACTATTTTAAAATAAAACAAGTAGGAAAAGCGTTAAGTTCGGACGGGCCGAACTTTCTATACCCTCCACCACAAATTTCAGCCATTTCGGTGGATTAATATGGCCACAACCTTCAAAATACCGAAAATCGGAAGGTACCGTTCTATGATGGCGTGGACCTATACCTAAAATTTCTGGGGGAAAGTTTTATACCCCCAACGAAGACTAAATACCAGATTTAAGCCATTTCGGTGTGATAATGAAGCCAAAAACCTAAAAATACCGAAAATCGGGAGATATCGTCCTAGGGGGGGCTATATCAAAACGTGGACCTATATAAACACTTTACGGTGGAAATGTTTCTTAGCCTATGGAAACACAAAATACAAAGTTACAAATATCTTAAAAATTCCTTAAAACGACGACGCGTCACGCGTCATTTTGTATGGGGGCTACACGAAAGCGTGGACCTACATAGCCCGCTTTCAATACCAAAAGTCAACGTATATATAATAGATTTTCCCAAACCCCCTACGTCAATCCGTTCGGACGCTAGAGTGATTTCCACAGACGGACGGACATGGCTATATCGATGTAGAATTGCACGCTGATCAAGAATATATATAGTTTGTGGGGTCTACAATGATTGTTTCGAGTAGTTAAAAACGTAGTGACATCTTAATATAAAACCCATCCTATGGTGGAGGGTATAAAAAAAAATTCTCAAATAGTGACACATTTAAGTAAATCTAGTGCCGAGAAAAACGCGTTTTAAGTTGGCGATTGAAAGATTATTACACAAAAATAAAATACCTACTTGGACCATATTTTGCAAACAGCTAGCCAGATATCAGTGCTACATTTCTGTACAAGAACAAGCATGATTTGAAGTGTTTTAGTGCTTCATTATCTCAAAAAACTTGTTTGTTGAATTATGCCAAACCAATAGTAAATGAGCTGTAACTTTGAGTAAATGAGCGATATATTCTTCAGTGATGGGGCAGCAAACATATTGACTAATCATGAAATCAACCACTAGACCGCACTTATGTAAATATTGAACGGCAAGTGTTTAAATTTATAAAGTCTTCAAAGTACTATTGCACTGTGGTCCCTAACAGCGACAGAAATCAATATTACTAAATTTTATTGTAAAATATATTAACATTTTGTTTACGAACAATACATATCTTCTCACAACATCCTCGAAGGGACAAGGAGGGACTTCTCTCATAGCAACGAGTGCATGCCGATTCTTATTGGCTTAATGTTATGGGTACTACTTATTATCGCCGAGTCAGAATGGCGCACTATGTCGCGAGTTCATACAAACCCAGTTAAATTTGAAGGAAGGGTTTCTATTGGATGAAGTGATTTCATGTCGTCTTTCACAGTGGTGAAAGATCCGATATTTTCATCAGCATTTGAACCCATTCAAAGGATCCGTGTCACAGTTCCGCCCGATTTTTGGTATTTTAAGGTTTTAGACAAATTGCGCTGCGAAATATTCCTACAGACAATTGTTGGCATTGGACCACGTTTTGATTAGCCACATTATCTATCCGAAATGACTGAAATTTGGTGTTGCCTTTATACATTTTACGTTTATAATCAATGTTATAAAACTGTTATACGTGAGATAATATGTCTTTCCTAAATGTGGTGGTGGTGGTTTTTCAAAATCGTTATCTTCGCGCACATCTTCTTTCTCAAAAAATTCCATTTTTCTCAAAATTTATACAATGAAATGCTTAGTGCTGTGCATTTATGGACAAGCAGGTACTGCCGGGATTCTAAGGGTACATAACGTATAAGCGTATCACTTTCTGATCCTGAGCTATAAGGCAAAACACCCTTCAAAATATTTTTTTTTTCGGACATTACCATTTTTTATTTTATTTATTTAGAAACCACTTTACATTAATTCAAAGCCATCTGGCCAAAAATTTTGTACAATGAAATGCTTAGGGGGTTTCATTTGTTGAAGGTGGGCAACTTCAACTATCCCACGCTACTGTCCGTGTGCGCGTATCTTTTCTAGATCCTGAGCAAAATTCTAAAACAATTATCCTTCAAATCATTTTGTCAAAAACGTTTTTACCCAAAGACAGAGCTGTCATATAACTGTTATACGTAGGAGAATGTTTCTTTGCTAAATGTCCACTACATTGTTGGTGGTGATTTAAAAAATTGTTTATTTTTACGCACATCTTGAAATTTAATCCACGAATTCGGGTATCATGATAGCTTCCTGATAAATATTGATCACAGGAAAGGAAATCTCCAGGATTAGATAGCGTAAACAACAAATGCCTAAAGCTATCATCTAATAAAATACAATTAAAAAATTAAGTTACAGTGCTTTATTTATAAATGCACTTAAAACTAGAAAATATTTTTTCGCTTAGCCTTAATAAATATGTTCTTCCTCATGATGGAAAATAGAAAATATTTTTTCGCTTAGCCTTAATTAGTATGTTCTTCCTCACGATGGAATATCTCAAATAAAACGCTTGCCCTTTAATTTTGTCACCATTTTTAATCCAAATGCAAGCGTTTTATTTGACAGATCCTATCATGAAGAAGAATATTCTTATTGAGGCTAAGCGATCAATTACTTTCAAGTTTTAAGTGCATTTATAAATCAAACACTGTAACTAAATTGTTTAATTATTTTTTATTTTTAAATTTTTAGTACATACATTTTTGACCACTTAGAAAATTAACATAAAATCCTTAAAATACCTGAAATCGCGTGGTACCGCTATATGGGGGCAATAGAAAAAAATGGACCCATATTGATATTGGTTTCATATTCATGTATTGTCATCCAAATCTGAAAACTGTGGAAAGTTTTAGTTCGAGTGGTCAACGACAACGGTGTGGATAATGAGTTACTAGATTTAAACTGAATGATATCCTTCCTCCCCAGCAGTTCGTATTCAGGAAGGATAACACAACACATTTTTTTTTTTAATTTGGTTTCCAATAATTTCAATGAGGGAAAATCTATAGTTATGTTATGTTATGGGACATAAAAGCAAGCCTTCGACTCTGTTTGGCATAACGGTAAAATTTACAATTTGAAAAAAAAACTCAATTTTCCCATACAACTCAAAACTTTCTTTATAAAGGGGTTTATTGGTTCTACCTTTTCCAATGAAATTTATACTAACGCAGGATGTCACCATGTATTTATATACATATTTATACTTCGGATATTCCATCATTGACATTGCACACATTACATCTATATTTGCAGACGTCTAATATATTGAATAAATTTTATAAATGGAAATTTCTAATAAATCATGAGAAAACGGAAGAAATTTTTTTAAAAGAAGGCGCAAATCATGCTTTGTTCCTCAACGACCAATAGTATTCAACAACTGCAGCATTGATTGGAAAGAACATTGGCATAAGACGAGTTTACCCACAGGTAGATCTCGTCACCTTGATAACAAACATACTATATAAAAATTGTTGTGGAAGTCTATACTTCCCGAGGTATGGGCCTCTGAAGTTGCGAAAATGTCCTTGTTAAAGGCGGCTACTTAGAAATGGTATATAACTGAAACTCAACAAAAATGTTTTTCACCCCTATCGTAGAAACTATCGTCATTCATTCGTTAATAACATTACTGCCGATATTCGAATTCGAAGGTTTTCCTGCCACAAACTGCACGACGAATGAATCATTTTCAATTCATTCTCGTGTGTCGTTTTCGAACAAAATATCCGCAAAACTATCGAGAAACATTCAAAAACGATATCGTTTTCGATAGCAATGGTATGGTGGGTTAATTCGGTTGGTACTCGAATCTGGGACTTTGCGGTTGCTGACGTCTTAGCGTTCTAAAGCTGAAAACACATCCAACGTTTTGTATTGGGCGTTGAGAAAAAACAACAACAACAGGGCGACGCCAACAAAAAGTCCAGCGTTAATATGTTTACCGGCATATATTTCAAATGAATTTGAATTTTCGGCATCATGCCTAACAGTGTAAAAACGGCCAACACGACACAAAACTGTACCCAAACGTTGGATGTTTTCAGCTTAAGCCACCATCAACTTGTTAAAGATTCCGATAACAAATATTGATGTTCAAATCTTCTGACACAGAAGGACAAATAAAAATAACGGTGGAAAAAGCTGATTTAGTATTTGTAATACAGCATTGCATAATACGGTTACCAGCCAAGTCCGACTATACACGGTGCTCTTGAAACAATTTTAAATGGAAGGTGCTTACGCCTTGGAAGTTTTTGCGGATTCTGAAACTACAATGTTCATAGATAAGAGAAATCAAAAAATAAAAAAAAAAAAAAAAAATCACCGGAGCGCTCATTAAATAAATCGCGATTTAAGTTGACATTTTTAGGGGTTGTTTCGGTTTTCACAATTTAGCTTAGAAACCTCAAGTCCTATCAAAATGGGATTTAAGAAAATATTGTAGCTATGAAAATTCTCTACAAGATTGACCTCTATGTTATTCTCGTCGGCTTGCCGTTTTTGAGATATAGAAGTTCAAATTGGGACAAAAATTCAATTCAATTCTGTATCGCCCCCTTATAAAACAATGTATTATTTAAAAAGCGCTCCGGCGATTTTTTTTTGTTTTTCGATTTTTCTCATCTATGAACATTGTAGTTTTAGAATCCGCAAAAACTTCCCAGGTGTAAGCACCTTCCATTTAAAATTGTTTCAAGAGCACCGTGTATAGGAAAGGTTTGGAATTAAATAACTAACAGTAAAATAAATAAATAATCCGAGTATACAATTTTCAAATGAATTGTGGTATAAATGCTAGTTTCCAAGCTTAGCCTTCTTCCACCCGCTAAAATAGCATTCTAATATTCCTGATGTTCGGTTTAACCACCCGTAAAACGTAGCATAATGGCTGAATGTGTGGGACTTCGGTGGATTCCTAATTTTCAATGTACCTCTTAGGTCATAACAGCTCAACTCGAAAGAGAATTAATACAAACGTCACTCTAAAAATGACCTTCGCAAAAAATGATCTTGACAGAACCCTAATTTTACACATAGGTCAATTTAAAGATAATTTCAAAGATGCCACATTATATCATAGCCAAACGAAAATATGTAGTTATAATTATTTATGTATTAATATGTATCAATGATCTTAATGAAAAATATAAAAAAAATGTATTAAGGCTTTAGAAATTTAACTTTACATTACATCATAGCTTGCATAATGCACACACGCACACGCAATTAATAAAGTAATGGCCTTATAATTTTGCATCTGAAATATTGTTGAAAATAATACAAAGGAAGTGGCTGGTATTTTCACGTCTTATCCCTACCACTTTCCCAAAGTCGCAAAACTTCTTAACTTAGGCATAAATTGAATACTATACCGGCTGGCGAAAAAATATAAAATTTTTTAAATGGGTGTGTTTTCGTGCCCTTGATTTGCACCTGTCCATAGGAGAAAGTATTAAATTCCTGGCCGAAATCCAAATTATCATTATTCCTTCAAATTTCAATAATTTATAAACAAGGAAATTTTCCGGAAAAAGCCCATATCTCGGGAAGTGTGTACCTCTTCACAAAGAACTTTATATTATTGTATGTATTTTAGCTGAGAGATTATTCAATTTGTTCCCTACAATTGCCACAAATACTGTTCTGTTCCAGAACTGCAAGAATCTACTAATTTTTACTATTTGTTCCGATAATATAAAGAAAAAAATGTTATCGTAGTAAAAAATAGTAGCTTCTTGCAGGTTCTGGAAAAGAGCAACTACGAGTATTTATATTACAAATCACAAATAAAATTTAGGAAATCTCCCTAACAATACAATGAATTGATTTTGATTTATAAGAAATGTTAAAAAGTAATAAAAATTTAATATGCCCTACATTTGGTGGTGGAGGATATAAACAAGTTGGGGGAAAGCCCCAAACTACAGCATATGACACAATGACTCATGCTTCGATCAGACGAGGCATCAATATCTTATGTACTGTCACATTCAACAACGTTTAGAGATGTATAAACTTGACTTGCCAAAAGACATCGATGGTTCGTTCACCTGACCTAAGTATAAGGAAAATACATACATAGGTATATATGTGCATACTGTTATTCATTATACAAGTGTTAATGCTAATTTACCTGTTGATATGCTCCATCAATGTTCTCATCATCATCATCATCGTCGGCATTACTTATACTGCTACGTCTACTATCCTCATTGTTATTATTACTATTATTCGTTGTGCTATGATTTGTGCGGTCTACATATTCTTGACTTGGAGGTATTGTTGCGGCAGCTATATTAATTTTATTATTGTGTATTGATACATATCTATCATTATTCACCAATATTCCCAGAACTGTATCATAATGCAAATCGGCGCATATTCGACAAAACGTTTGGAATGCATCTGGACCACGTTTGGTTATCTTCTTCAACAGTCTTTTGTGACGTTCCGTTTGCATTTCTTCTTCCGTCTTGCCTATTTTATCGGTGTCGGGTAAACGTTTTACATTCTGTAACATTACCGGTGTTAAGAGGCCGATTTCCACACATGCATTTGCTAACTGCTCAAAGTTGGTCATTCTGATAATGCGATCCATGTTCTTCTCAATGCGTTTACGGTGTTCATCATCCATTATGCCGGGTCAATGAGTTTTTGTTTGTTTGTTTATAATATGCGATGTGACGTAGTTGTTTTTTTTGCGGATTTATCAAATATACACTTGATCTATATGTGTGGTATGTATATTGTTTGCGCCTACTGCAGTTCTATTGTTGTGGCAGTGGTAATGAAATTTGTTGGCAGTGAGTGATGGGAAAATAAATGTTTAGGAAGTAATTAAGATTCTCCTACGTTCATATATGGCATGGGAATCTCTCACGAAAATGAATTGACGATTTTTGTTTTCGTTTCTTGTGTATCACTTTTCTACTTTTCTTACGAATAGTTCTTTGTCTTCTTTATAGGATTTTTCAAATCCTTATTTTTTCAAAAGCAAATTACGACGAAATATCAAAATATGAGTTCTCTATTTTTATCTTTTGTACAATTAACTAAAAACAAACAAGTCAATTGCAAAAAACTACAAAAATTAAGCACTTTAAACTTTTTTTTATGGAATAAAATTTCTCTTGAAACAAAAGGCAGTGAACACAACAAAATAAACTTTAGTACTGACCAGAATGGCCAGTTGTTGTGAAATTAATTGGCCTGTTCCCGTACTTTATAAAGTGGTAAAAGTCGTAAAACTTGTAAAAGTCGTAAACGATTTTCATATAAATTTCGTGTACGGGAACGCAAAATGTGTAAAAGTGGTAAAAATTGTAAAAACTTTTTAGTTCTGGAACAGAGCTAATATAATGGCACAGTTGAAAAAAACAGTATCGAGATTTATGGTGAATTAATTTGGGCAATCATTTCAAATTGAATGGAAAGCTGAGGATGTCAAAAATACACAGGGTTGCCAAGGCAAATTTTGTAATAAAACTCGTAAATTTTAATAACCTAGACCAATTCTTATAGCTCATTTAGACTAGCCATAAATCCTCGACTGGATTTAATAAATCCAGTACAAATCTCATTGCATTTAGATATACATTTTGGAGGATTTAAATGGCAGTCAGCTGATTTTTGTTCATAGCAGAATTACCAAGGTAGATGCATCAGCCCATCTGAACGAATGTGAAACGAATTTTTTGTAAATTGAATTCGCCTCAAAAAACATACGTCAAATTACAAATGTATTGTTTAATACTGAAAATGTTAGCACATTATGCTACTAATGCTAACTAAAGAGCAAATAAAAAATTATTTTATCGTTTAGACATCGTAAATATAAGTTTTGGTTGATTAAAATCAACTTTGTACATCAAAACAAATTTAATTTTTCCGCCTTGTATACAAATTTTTACATTTTAAATTATTTTTAATGTAGCAATTCACCGATGCATCTACCTTGTTTCTTGTTCCAGCTTGCAACTTTTTGTATTTTCTAGCAACATGTTGCAAAAAACAGAGTTGTATACGAGGATTTATGCCAGATTTAAAATAAATCCACTCAATAGGAGGATTTATTTTTGTATGGGAAATCTGGTAGATTTTGGCTGGATTTAGCAAATAAAACCTGATAATGCGTTAAATCCGGCTAATGGTGTCATATCTAAATGGCATATTAACAAAATAATAAAAGAGAGTATTTAATGCCTGATTCAGACTATGCTGGATTTAGCAAATCCAGTGGATTTAAGTTTGGAACAAATTTCCTTTAGCGACCGACCCTTCGCAGAAAAAAATACAAAATTTTCCTTTAAATCGCAAGTTTTCTTAAGTATCCGGCCTTCGGCCGGGGATTTAAGACTTTCTCCTATGGACAGGAGCGAATTTCGGCTACGCGAACAAACTTTTTTTAAATCGTAAATTTTTTTCCCAAGTAAACAAGGGAATTTTCGGAACTTCGGAGGCCTATATCTCGGTAAGTATACATTTCCCCAACCAAAGAAATACATCGTTGGAATCGGCATGAAAAGCACTATCTGTGGTAATTGCTTCATAATTTCCTGCCGTGGGTCGGTAAAGGAAATATATGCCGTCATTTTCATACAACACATCGTCGGTGTCATGCTTAAGTGTTCCATACGCCATTTGCCTGATTCGAGAAAAACTCATGTTAATGTTTAAGGTCATACAGGACAAAAATGGTGCAATAATCCAATACTTTAAAAGCTCAGTTCTACTTAACTAAACTCATTGAATATAACAGTAGTTTATTTTAGTCAGATATCTGTGATAGTCTAGAAGTTATGGCCAATTTTTATAATTGCAAAAAGTTGCTGAATTGTTCCATGGAATCTTTTTTTCATGTTTTTGGCAGTTTGTGTCACATGGAACACATTTTGTCACATTTCAACCAAAACACTTTTTATCAATCGTGTTCCACCTCCCTTATAAGAAGTGCTACTGTTGAGTTGAAAAAAACGGACTTTAAATGAAACATTTATTTTTCTCATATAAATACAATAAGGACCATTATTATAGGTTTCCTTAACATTTATTTAAGGGATTGCCTCCACTTATCACTATTTTTTTGCGATAAAATCGGACAGAACGGATTGATATTTTGCATTTCAAAGGTAACATAAAATAATCAACGCGTTTTTCTTATAATGCCATTTTTTAATCGGTGTCCACACTAGCTTCAAGTCGAATGAACGTTTTTGCGTATATTTTTGTGGACTTACATCAACATTTTGTCTTTAAACTAGGGATTTTTTTGTTTAAACGATAAATTTTCATTTTCATATAACAATACAATATTTAAAAATATTTGGATTTATAAACTATTATTCTTCAGTTTTTAAACCAAGTCCTTTAAAACAATTTGTTCCATACGCCACATTATTCGTAACTTGGCAAAAAATGGGCAATTTTTTATTCCAAACGCCATCATTTTTGGTGCGGAACAATTCGTTTTTGTCTCTTTTTGTTCCATACGCCAAACGACATGGATATGGAACTAATAAGTTCAAGGTTGTTTTGTTCCATACGCCAGGCTTTATGGATATGGAACAAAACGACAAGATTTTTTGGGTCATAAAGCGGATATGGAACATACTGGCATCTGAATATCTCAGAAACTACAAGAGATAGAGAAAAACCGACCAAAAAATCTGAAAGAGCATGGTTCAAAACCTTGTAAGGTACCTTTATCTCAAAATGTTAAAAATGGCGTATGGAACACTTAAGCATGACACCGACGACATGTCAAATAATGCCAGATAATTGCTAAATCCAGCGTAGTCTAAATGAACTTTAAGGGAGAATTAATATTAATTTTTTCTTGATGTTCTATTCCTTTTTTAATTTATTTGTAACATAAATGCTGTCTAGAATAATCCATGAAACAAATTATAAAAAATATGTAAAAAAACAACTATAAGGCCCCCACTCATTAGTCAGTCTGACTGCCAGCTTTTATGGTAGAATGTGTAAATTTTTGAAATTTTGAGAATGTATGTGTGACTTTTTCAAGACTGATAAAAATCAAAATAGTTTTGTTTTCAAAATGAACCCCCATCAGTCTGGGTGAATTGTGTTTATTTTCAAATTGTCAATAAACAATTTTGAAAAACAGAAAATAATGTTCGTGTAGGAACACAAAAAACGTAGAAATCATTCATTTGTGGACGAGAAATTCAAGATTTTTAGACTTGACTGATGGTTGGTGCTACACACTTGTCAGTCACACATACAGAAAGGGTTCATCGGACTGACGGCACAGACTGATAAATGAGTGGGGGCCTTTAAACGTTGATATACATATTTGAAGATTTCAATAAACAAAGAGAAAATCCCTACAACTTGCTTATGGCTATATCACACCATATGATTTTTCACATGTATGTTGTCACTTTGGGTATACTAATATACAAACCAGATGACGTCATACATGTGAAAAGGCATATGGTGTGGTATAGCCATTATGTGCTAGCACACAGGCGTGCTAACCCTTCCCCTAGACAGACGGCAAAGTTAATTTGCATTAAAAATCCATAATTTGAATTAATTTTTCACCCTAGCGTGAATTTCATTAAAAAGTTTCATGAAATTTTGCGTTTTTTAGATCGAGTTCCATATCCAGCAAAAAGTTTGCATCCGCGGATGCAGTTGAATCACTACAAGTACATGTGCCGTTAGAGTACATCTTTTTCTATGAATTCACTAATGAATTTTACAAGAGAGCGCATAGCTAGGATGCACTCCATTTTGCTTCCACAGCACACAGCTAGGATGCACTCCATTTTCGATCAAAATTACAGCTTTTAATGTAGTGATTTGCAATCAATTCAAAGACACTCTTCGGATTGTGTTTTTAATCAATCTAAAGATGCAGTAAAAATGCAAGCTATTGCGAAATATCCCAGAATAAATAAAATTCATTTTTTATTTCCGTCTCGTGAATTACCCCAAAATTTTCGTGTTTAGCTTGTATTTCTTTATTTTACAAGCAATTCTTAAGGCTTGCGTACATAAGCTGCTCTGCCTGATTGCCTTGCTTTCCTGCTTCATATTTGACATAATAAAAATAAAAGAATAAAGAAGGGCTAGGAAATTTCGAACTGGGTTGCCCTTTTCTTTTTTATTCTTTTATCAGAAGTAAGCAAGGTAAGCAGGCAAGGCAGCTTATGTACGCAGGCCTTTAGAATTTTCATGATACAATGATACAAGGTAATCTCATTTGAAAAGACCGTCCTTGAGCTGTCAAATACAACCATGCATCGAAACAATATAAAAGTTGTTGTTGTTATTATTGTATGTCAATAACAGCAATAACAAAATATTGTTTGTTTACGTTTCATATCTATTTTTTTCAATTATTTTTTAACAAAGTTTAATATTGTCAAAAGTTTTCGTTTTGGTTCTTGGAGGACTTTTCTGCGTCTGGAGAAAAAATTCAACGTATTGTTACAGAGTCCAGCCTAAGCAAGAAGAATGAACAAATCAAGGAAAGAACACTGCTTGCCAGCAATTTCCAAGGTTCCAATTGGCCCCGATGGTGACAACGATCAACAGCAAACACATAAACAGTTGAGGAAAATGTGAAAATATCCGCCGCTAAATACCTGGTGAACATTGTACCAACTCTTGAACGGCTGAAATGAGGGCCCCACTGAACATATTGATCGATTGGTTTTCGGTACCCAAAATATTGGGTGTAATATTCAAAATAATGTTTAAGTCGTCTGCGCAAGCCACAGATATTTGCGACAAAATCAGAAGTAGGAACAAGGTTCCCGATGGTGACAACGATCAACAGCAAACACATAAACAGTTGAGGAAAATGTGAAAATATCCGCCGCTAAATACCTGGTGAACATTGTACCAACTCTTGAACGGCTGAAATGAGGGCCCCACTGAACATATTGATCGATTGGTTTTCGGTACCCAAAATATTGGGTGTAATATTCAAAATAATGTTTAAGTCGTCTGCGCAAGCCACAGATATTTGCGACAAAATCAGAAGTAGGAACAAGGTTCCCAAGTTGGTGCTTGTTGATTTCTTACAAAAGAATAGGCCGGTCTGTGGCTCTGCTGTATGAAAATATTAGCTCTACGCAATGGGAGAATATTCAAAGCTGACAAAATGCCGACCTGAAGATGTTGTCGATGCAGTAATGCAGTCCCTGTCATTATTTAAGGAAAATGCTTCTGCCAACTAGGTACATCAGGAGAGATCATAATGATCTAGAACGATACGATCAGGTAGGCTTGAATATATTCATACTGATGCAGGTGCGCGGAGAGTTCAAAGATAGATTGTGAATGCCGTACTTGTAAGACAAACACAGCCGCCACAATTCATACTGTATATTTATTATACCTATTTATATTTAATAATTTTTTTTTTGTAGTGCCCGTCATCTCAATCCACTGTCCAACGTTCGTCAAATTATAAAAATGAATTCATAAGCTGAGGTTCTCTGCTGCCCCGTCGTTATGGCTGCAGAAAAGCGTACCATTGCCAAGGCTGTCGCAACAAAGGCAAAATAAACAACGTTGAATTGGCTAATAAAGACTTTGCTGTTGTTGCCATCTAAGCCAAGAACGATAAAAGAAAGCCGCCACTGCAAGATGTAAACTTTTGAAAAATTGCCCACTTATAAACTTTATAAGAATATTGTACTTTTAAAGATACAACATGTAGAAATGTATGTAATATATATAACAAACTTATGCTATCCAGCCGAATATCTTTACGACAAACATATGTATATTCTAGTGAACCAACATCTATGTATGTATACATTAAACAAAAATAAAATCTCTGAAGCTTCAACTTTATTTATAGGCCTTTTTAATAGTTGTTAAAAAGATTATAGTGTTAAAAAGATCACATTATTTGAGAAGGACATTTTCTGATTTATATCCTATGTTGTTATTATCATTATTAAAATGTAACGAAGAAAACTTGTTTGTAATATATACAAAATTCAGACAGTTGCAAAATCTGTCTATATATTCTGAGTTTCAAATGCATAACAGTGACGTTACGGAATAGGATGTGATGTGGAATAGGATGTATAAAATATTTACAAAGCAACTGATGTTTTGAAAGTCATTCAAAGCCTTCCGCTTTTTTATACCCTCAGTCTTTAAACCAGGGTATATACACATTCATACGGGCAAAATGTGCCTCATCGAAATAATGGTTTTAGACCCCATGTATATTTGGATGAAATCCGTTTCAGACAATTTGGAGTCAATTTAGCAATGTCCGTCTGTCTGTAGCGCACGCTAACTCTCGAACGGATCAATCGATTTGGTTTGTCTATACTTATATAAGTTCGAAGATGGGTAATATCGGTCCACACCTTCCGACACCTCCCCCAAGTTTAACTTCTATCGGGCTTCTCTTTAGGGTACCTCCCCCAGATAAACTCTTCTAACTCTAGTGGATCTGTGGTTACATCCCATCGAAATCACTTTCCTGGAACTGGAGATAGACCAGAGCCCAAATTAATGGAAAGCGTTGTTTTCCCCACGCCATTTGTGCCAATTCGTGCCAATTTTAGGATTTTTGAACCTTTTGGTCATTACGTCGGGGACGCCCATGTTTGAAAGAAATATTACGATGTGTAATCAGTTACTTTTTTCAATTTTTGTGACCACAAGCCTATGTCTGGAGCACTGACTTGACCGCGAAACAATATCAAAACAGGACCACAAGGAATATGTTTGGTATACATTATAAAGCTACCCTCGAACAGCTCTTAAACTGCACCTAAGCAAACATTTTGCGTGGAGGTACTTGAAGGATGGGAACGATATAGTCCATCTATGTTACGAGCAACATTCCGTTCGAGAGTTAAATCCCCATTGTAGCGAAAATTTTTAAGGAAGAAGTGGATGATATGCCCCATTCTCGAAATTTATCAGTGTTTGGACTTTGGACATTGATCCGTTCAAGAGTTATTCTCCAGCCAGACACACATACAGGGATAAATCGTCTCCTTATTGTCTGAAAATGTTAAATTTAAATAAAAATTAAATTAAATTTGAAATGTAAATAAACCTGACATATGTGTATTTAAACATATACATACAAAGTTTGTCAAAATAATTTTGTCAATGAAGGGACGGCAAAGCGAATACAACTCTGTGAACTGTAAGCGTGAGGTTACCTTGTATCATTGTATCATGTAGAATTTTAAACATACTTTAGAAAAAAAAAATACTAACGCTGAATAGGGATCAATCAACTGGTTTTCTTAGGGATCTCTAAAGCAACTGCTTATAAAATAGAGCTGGCAAACCATCGATGGGAATATCGATATTATCGATACATAATTTTTTACGCCAATATCGATGAAGAGTTTTTTATATCGATATTATCGGAAAATTTTGACATAACCACAGAAAAGCCCTAGAAACAATATCCGAATTTTACGCGATTAATTCTATAAAATTTTAGTTTATACGAATAAAAAGATTTCATAAAATTTTCTACAAGCTTAAAGAGAATGGCGTGGATGGGATCGGTTTAGATGTGACCAACACTTTCAGGTGTCTATACGGGGTTTGGAACAATTCATCCAAAGCAACAGCATCAAACCCGTGGTAAATAATTGAATGATGATCAAAAATCTAACAGCCACACCTATTTCGGACGCCAGCCATGACATAAACAATGGCTTGAGAGTGTCGACAACAAATTTTGGCACCAGCCAACAATTTATAATCAAGCCAGATGTATTAGTGGGAGAGATAGTCCATATTTACATTCGGCAATTTTCCTTGCGGCAACTGTCAGTTTATGGGTGAGAGAGGGTGTCGAGAGGCAAAGGGTTACCACACGCCTCACCTCTCTCTCCTTCAAACTGACAATTGCCGCAAGGAAAATTGCCTAATATAAATATGGAAATACCTAATTCCATAAAGCGCTCAGTCGAGTCGGAACTCATGATACCGAACAGAGGCATGGAAGTACGCTGCAGAATGTCTTTATAACTTCAGGCAATTTAATTCCCATGATTTTGTATTTTGTATTAATTAAAACTGCTTCTCTATGTTTAACTATTAACAATTCTCCGCACTCGACCGACCAATCAGTAACAATAGAAAGTGAAATATGTAATATTATTCCCCCAAAACGATTTCGTAAAATTGGGATGGAACAAATCTCTTCTAACTACACCTCAAGATCAGGCAAACATAAAGCACCGAATTCTTAAAATTTTATTTTTCAACAACATTTCAATGACATATGAAATGTAAACACATTTGTCGGCCATATTGGATTCTGAATAAATAGGGCTGCTAAATCGACGATAGTATCGATTTTATCGATATTTTGAAACGGAAATATCGAAAAAATCGAATGTGGCCGATATCGATAGTTTGCCAGCTCTATTATAAAATGTATCGAACGGAGTGAATTTTTCATAACTCCGTGTGAACTGCATCGAAGGATGTAGTGAAATCATAACTCCACATGCACAACTTCCAAAATTTTTTGCTGGGATATAACAAGATGAGACATTTCCATTGTTTTTATACATTGGCAGATGGCGCTGGATTATGTTATGTTATAGCTCATTTATACCCTGGTTACACTATTGAAGGTTAACCCACTGGGTTTAATAGATCCAGTGGGTTAATCTTTGCTGGTTACACTTAGCTTTTCGAGGATATAAACTGTCAGCTGTTGTTTGTTTACGTATACATACAAAATAACTAATAAAGTCGTGTTTTACACTTTTACAATTTCTCGTATGAGATATCGTCCCCTCTTTGCTCATATTAGTATATTTTACACACAGGGATACATTTTTGTATCATGGTATCAAGCGTACTTTTTGTTAAAAAAGTGTCTAATGTAAAAAAATAAATAATTTTATGATTTTCAAATAACTTTAGATTTATTAACTCCATAAAATCTCATGCGACCAATCGTAAACGTGTAAAACACGACAAACTCTGTTGCAAAAACAGTTGCAACTTTTGGTACTATTTGAGTAGAGTTGGATTTTTTTGCACAAATACCGAATACAACACTGTATTTTTGGTGGATTTGTGCCGGATTTAAAATAAACCCAGTCGTGAGAGGATTTAATTTTTGTATGGCATATCTGGTCAGATTTGACCAGATTAAGCAATAAATCCTCATAAAGTGGGTTAACCCGGCAAAAAACTGTAGTGTAACCGCACTATTAGACTAGCCATAAATCCTCGACTAGATTTAATTAATCCAGTACAAATCTCATTGCATTAAGTTATACATTTTGGAGGATTTAAATGGCTGTCAGCTGATTTTTGTTCATAGCACAATTACCAAGGTAGATGCATTGAATTCGTCTCAAAAAACATACGTTAAATTACAAATTTATTGTTTAATACTGAAAATGGTCACACATTATGCTACTAATGCTATGTTTACATTTACGAAATCCACTCGATTTCAACTGTCAATTCCTTTGCTTATACGTCAAATGAAAACTCATTTGAAATCGATTGGATTTCATTTGACGTTTGAGCTATGGAATTGACATTTGAAATCGAGTGGATTTCGTAAATGTAAACATAGTATAATGCTAACTAAAGAGCAAATAAAGAATTATTTTATCACAGTTAGCCCATCTAAAATAAATAAACGAATTATTTTATCGTTTTTACATCGTAAATATTAGTCTTGGTTGATTAAAATCAACTTTGTACATCAAAACAAATTTAATTTTCCACATTGTTTACAAATTTTTACATCTTAAATTATTTTTAGTGTAGCAATTCACCGATGCATCTACCTTGTTTCTTGTGCCACCTTGCAACTTTTTGTATTTTCTAGCAACATGTTTCAAAAAACAGAGTTGTATACGAGGATTTATGCCAGTTTTAAAACAAATCCACTCAATACGAGGATTTATTTTTGTATGGGAAACCTGGTAGATTTTGGCTGGATTTAGGAAATAAAACCTGATAATGTGCTAAATCCGGCTAATGATGTCATATCTAACTTGGCGTTTACACAAAACAGACTGTCTGCAAATACAACTCTGATTTACTAATACATACAAACATTTGGCTAGTTGCCTCGGCACTGTCTGGTAATTTTCGTAGACAGTAAACATGGACATTTTTGAACAAATGAAAACAAAACTATTTCAAATAACAACAAAGACAACAGGACTTCGATGCAACAAAACAAAAACAAAATATGTGAACGGAAAACAAAAAGAAATCGATGATTTTCATTCATAATATTACAACTGGTTTTGCAGTTGTCTGGACACCTACGTCACACAGGCAAGTTTTGGGTTTTTGACAATCAATACATGTAATCAACTGTCCTGTCATGTGTAAACGCAGGGTAAATGGCATATTAGTCCCGGTCTACACAGAAGCTCTGTTCCTTTACGTGCAAGAATCTTCAAGTTTTACAACTTTTTACTCGAAAAGCGTTCCTTTACTTTAGACACCATACAATTCATATGGAAGCAGATTACAACTTTTGCTACTTTTGCCGGTTTTACCACTTTCAAAAGTAAAGGAACAGACCAAGAGTGATTTCAATGAAATAATAGCTTCGTTCCCGTACTTTTTAATAGTTAAACCCGTAAAAGAGAGAACTGTAAAAAATGTTTTCGCACACAAAAGTTTTTTGAAATAGTTCGGGAACGGAAAAATGGAAAATACGTCAAATAAACTGGAACAAATGTCAAAGTCGGCGTATCAGCCAATCAGATGCCGGCAACCATGTTACTATTTTTTACACGCTCAATTTTGTCGAGTAAAAAGTTTTTAAAGAGAGCGCCATTCAGCGTCATTTTTGTTTAAAGAGAAGTGAACATTTTACAACTTTTTTGTGTACGGGAACGGTTTTTCGGGTAAAATTTTAAAAACTTTTTATAATTCCCAGCAAGAATTACTAAGTCAGTTCCAGCAACCTCTCTCAGTGAATTTTACTCTCTCAAGCAAGAAAAATTGCAGAATGTTATCGAGCAGCATTTTGCAAAAACTTGCAAAAAAGTCAGCTGTTTTCGAAAATGTATGAATTTTTTTTTTGTTTGTTTTGATATTTTATACCAAATGGAACAAATACATAAATTTTAAAATTGCAGATTGCAATTTGCAGTTTACTTATTTAATGCTTTAATACTATCCACAATGCTTTAGAATCTAAAAAAAAAAATTGGTAACGTGAAATTTTCTTGGTCAAAAATGTTAACATTTCGAGTTGTTTACATTGAAAAGGTGATTAAAAGTAAGCTGATCGGACTTGCAAATTTTTGCGGGACAAATTTTCCACAAAATTTTGTTCGCGTGTTGAGTAAATTCGACTTGTTCCGACAAAAATTGTGAAATGTTCTCATAAAACAACGCTTTTCGAGTTAAAAGTGGTAAAACTTGAAAATTCTTGCACGCAAAGGAACATGGCTATTTTTGCTAATGTATGCAGGCATAAGATGAATGTAGTGGCTGGACTGAAATTTTGTCCACAGGTAGGTCTTGGAATGCTGATTACGCCAATATATACATACACAAAAGCTCTGTTCCTTTACGTGCAAGAATCTTCAAGTTTTACCACTTTTTACTCGAAATGCGTTCCTTTACTTCAGAGAACATACAATTCATATGTGTGCAGTTTACAACTTTTACTACTTTTGCCGGTTTTACCATTTTCAAAAGTAAAGGAACAGACCAAAAAATTTAAATTTTGAAAACTTTCTGTGGAAAAAGTTCCAAATCCAGTCACCATATTCAACTTGCTACGATGCGTAGAGGTACCAAACGAAATTCCATTAGGTAAGTATGGTGAAAATAAACAACAGCTGATTGCTAACATTTCAAGTTGAATGATACAGTTGAATGTTTACATATGAAGGTTCTACATCACAAATTTACAACTCTATAAAAAATATAAATAATAAAAGGATAAAAGTAAACAAATAAAGAAATATGCTTGATTTTGAAGCCAAACGCAATGCTCTCTTTGCATGCCTGGATGATGCTAGCAGTGAACTGAAGGGTACAAGTTTAGATCAAACGAATGCACCCAAAAATCCTCTGAAGCGTAATTCATCTGGTACAGAACTAGTGTACAGAAGAAATTCCAACAAAAGTCCACAGAAGAATTTAACCGTTGATCGTGCCCTTAAGAATTTACGTGGAAAAGAAAGTATATTCAAGAAACCTGAGCTACCAATAGCAAGGTGTTTAAAACCAAGGACATTGCCCGATTTCAAGGTATTGCAAAACAATAGATCCCATAACATATTTTATACTATTTTTTACTTGTTTATCGCTCAGGTTAATCCACACAAATGGAAAAAATACTCTTTAGAAGATGTTGATATATCCGATCACACAAATGCAGCTGCTGCCTTTGAATTTTTACGTGAAATTGATGCACGTAAAGAAAGTGAGGATGATGATGGCAGTGTTGGTGACAACAAAGATGCTATACTAAAACAGAAAATTGAATTTAAAAAATCCAGTAAGCTACAGCGTCATATAAAGGCTTTGGAAGCCCAAGAGCAGTGTGATGCGGAAATTGATTCGCCCAAGTTGAAGGGTTCCAAACTTATTATGCCGGAATATGTTATTGGAGGTTCAAAGAAAACCAAAAAGGTTCACTCGACAAAAAATACAAAACAAGAAAGAGCTGCGGGAAAATTAATGTTGTCACATTTACAGGAAGATGAAGAAGAAGATCAATAATAATTGCAATTTATATTTTTGTATTACTATTGGCTAAGCATAGTTAATATTTCATAGTTGTGTATAAGATTTAAAAGATTAAAACATTTTTAAGTTGTATAGAATTGTTTTGGATATTTAAGAAAGATTGCAATTATGCTGAAACCAAAATACATACATATGTTTGTAGTTATACTAAAAAGCTCTGTGCTAGTCACTACACCACAGCCAACCCAGCATCATACCTATGCTTCTACGTAGGTTTCATGCTGCTAGGCACTCCCAGAGTTCTTATTGCAAACACGAATCCAACTTTGCTTCCATCAATGAGTTACATACGGATGTTCGATCTCTCCGGACACACTTCGCAGATTTTCAGTCATTTGTAAAGCAACTGACTATACGGAAGTCATCCATATTCAGAGAGATAATACTTAAAACGGTACAGGGGGTTTACTCTGTATTGCGATACGTAAGTTAAATGCTTTAAGAGTACAATTTGGTACTCTGCCATAGAGAGTACCAATTACTTCATTCAGTACAATTTTTCTTACGCATCGCAATACAGAGTTAACCCCCCAGGACTATATTCTAATAAAGAAGAATTTCTCTAAAGTAAGTTCATAGCGCACGGCTTTGTGCTAGGATTGCTGGACTGCGCCGGTATGAATGACCTTCAACGATGTAACCAGCGATAGTCGGCCGATGACCGATGGTATGGGGCCTGTATCCCCAGATCTCCTATCGAATATGTCTAGGGAATGAATCCGTGGTTGGGAGGCATTGGCTGTCCAAGTACTTCGGAATACAAATTTATTGATGAGAATTGATAGTAAACATTTCAATTTTAAGGAATTTGAATTATGGTATTGATTTGTAAAGTAGTTTTGTCCATGTGAAGGTTCAAACCCGATAATTGTTGGAAATATGCATTTTTGTCCCTATTTTACTAAAATTAACTTTTATTATGCTCCAATTTTTTCATATTTAAAGTAAGACTGTGTGTCATTTTTTGAATCATGGTTTATTAACCATATTCTGACACCGCAGCGTGATAGAAGACCAAAAAATAGAAGACACGTGTCTCGCAGTTTTTCCCTATCTCATCAACTTTCGCGGTTATAGGCCTCCAAAGGTTTGAGGCTTTGATGTAAAAAGGGGTAATTTTTCAAGACTATACACGGCGCTCTTGAAACAATTTTAAATGGAAGGTGCTTACACCTTGGAAGTTTTTGCGGATTCTGAAACTACAATGTTTATAGATGAGAAAAATCAAAAAACAAAAAAAAAAAAAAATGCCGGAGCGCTTTTTAAATAAATCGTGATTTAAGTTGACATTTTTAGGGGTTGTTTAGGTTTTCACGATTTTGCTTAGAAACCGCAAGTTCTATTAAAAGGGGACTAAAGGAAATGTTGTAGCTATGAAAATTCTCTACAAGATTAACCTTTATAGTATTCTCGACGGTTATACCGTTTTTGAGATATAGAAGTTCATGGTATAAGTAAAGAGGTAGATTTAAATGAAAAAAATCTATTGAACCCTTGTTTTTCCTGAATTCCTAAAACTTCAAAATTAAGCAACAAGTGGGTTTGTTTACAACACCAATTTTGAGCATTTTATAAAAATCGCGAAGAATGAATGAAGGACCAATGTTTCTCCGCATAATCAAGTTGTGGATATGATAAAATGTTTGTTTCAATGATAACCTGACGAATTATTTCCATACAAATGTTCCAAAAATAATTTTAAAAATCATTGAATTCGATTGTTTTTAAAATTGTTTGACATATTATTCAAACACCACACACACCTACACAGTTTGTGTATATTGCATGGTACAAATACACAGGTAGCCGCATCGGCAATTGTTGGTAACATAAGGTGTCAAAATTTGACATCAATTCAATGCAGTTGACACATTATGTTACCATCAGCTGGCATGATAATGCTACCTGTATTATTGTACCATGGTATATTGTTTTGAAGTTTTAGGAATACTCGAATGAAAAAATTTAAATTGACATAAAGCTTTGGCTAACCCATGGCAGAACTACCAGGTAGTGGTATCACACCAGCTGATCGAATATGAAAAGTCAAATCCCTTTATAAAAATTATTTTTGTTTTAATTTCCCCAACAACATAAAGAAAGTTTTGACATAACATATTCAAAATTTTACGATGCCATTACCTGGGTAATTGTGCCATGGGCTAACCTTTCTTAGGGGTAGTTTACACTATATGTAAATGTCATATGACATGAAATTTTCCATCATTATATAGTGGCTAATATGTGCAATATTGGGGATTTTCCTTACGCCATTTACTTTGTGCGTCAACACCATCAAAAATGTAATAAATTTACGTCTCCACATTGCCTGCGTGGGTAGATATGGAATGTTTTTATTTCGTGTCATGTGACATTTACATATACAGTCAGAGTCAAAAGAAAGTTTACACCTCACAAAAAGTTGTTAATAGCATAATTACACAGGTATAATGATATAATAAATATAAAACACAAATACAATTTTTTTAAGTGTTTAGTGTTGAATTAAAATCCATAAAATATTGGGCCTTGTATAAGCTTAATTATGAAATAAATGAAGATTGATAAAATAACCCAACATTTCAAGAGTCAAAAGAAAGTTTACACTCTTGCCAAAAGTAAGACATTTTTTAATTCTTTAGCTTGACATGCCTTTATTTTGGCTTTTTAGGTTATTTTGATTCTATTCGAGTGTCTAAATAATAAATCGACCAGTATTTTTGTCGAATCCGGTGATAATACCCCATTGGACCCGAATTACAGCTTTCGGGCAATTTTGGCACAAAATGGGGCTTTATTTAACATTCTTTTGGATTTTTTCGGTAAGTACGCAATGGATTTGAGGTCAAGAGACAACAATGAGTGATCCTAGATGCATGGGAGTAAAACATGGCAATATCTTATCCATAAATATGGGGGAAGCCTTCATATCCCTGCCCATATGTCAGATCCCCTTTTGATATAACCCCGATTTCAGTTCACTAGGATCTGTAATCTCGTGTCAATATGAGTATATGATATTGTTCTTGTATCCTTGAACTCGTACAAACTATTTCTTCGAAGCCTGCTTCTGTCAGGCACCCGATGAACATATATTGGACACACCATCAAGTTTGATTTTGTATACAACATTTTCACCTTTAAAAGCTTCGTTCATATTTTTCCACAAGTTTGGCATTTTTTCACCAAATATAGTTTGGGAAAATGTATTTTTATATTGTCATAATCATTTTTATTATCATATTTGGTCGCAAAATATGCCATAACTGTCGAAAAATGTGAACGAATCTTTTAATGGTGAAAATGTTGTATACAAAATCAAACTTGATGGAGTGTCCTATATATGTTCATCGGGTGCCTGACAGAAGCGGGCTTCAAAGAAATAGTTTGTATGGGTTCAAGGATACAAGAGCAATATCATATACTCATATCGACACGAGATTACAGATCCTAGTGAACTGAAATGGGGCTTATATCAAGGGGGGATCTGACATTTGGACAGGGATATGAAGGCTTCGCCCATATTTATGGATAACATATTGCTATGTTTTACTCCCATGCATCTAGGATCACTCATTGTAGTCTCTAGACAGCAAATCCATTCAGTACTTACCAAAAAAATCCAAAAGAATGTTAAATAAGGCTCCATTTTGTGCCAAAATTGCCCAAAACCTGTAATTCGGGTCCAATGGGGTATTATCACCGGATTTCACCAAAATACTGGTGGATTTATTATTTAGTCACTCGAATAGAATCATAATAAGCTAAAAATCCAAAATAAAGGCATGTCAAGCTAAAGAATTAAAAAATGTCTTTCTTTTGACAAGAGTGTAAACTTTCTTTTGACTCTTAAAATTTTGGGTTATTTTATCAATCTTCATTTATTTTATAATTAAGCTTATACAAGGCTTAATATTTTCTGGATTTTAATTCAACACTAAACACTTAAAAAAATTGTATTTGTGTTTTATATTTATTATATCATTATACCGGTGTAATTATGCTATTAACAACTTTTTGTGAGGTGTAAACTTTCTTTTGACTCTGACTGTAGTGTAAACTACCCCTTATTAAACCATGGATAAGACTTACCATGACTTACTTCAAGCAAAATCGCGAAACCCTAACAAAAAAACCTAAAAATGTAAACTGAGCTTCATTATCTCAAAAATGGTACAGGCTGGGAACAAATGATAACAGTCAATCCTATAGAGAATTTTCACAGCTACAACATTTTCTTTAGCTCCATTTCGATTGGACTTGCGGTTTCCAAGCAAAATCGTGAAAACCAAAAAACCACCTAAAAATGTGAATTTTGACCGCGATTTATTCAAAAATCCCTACAGCAATTTTTTCTCGTTTTTGGATTTTTCTCATCTATGAACACTGCTGTTTTAGAATTCACAAAAACTTTCCCTGTGTAAGCGGTTTTCATCAAAAGTTAGTTAAGGCACACCCTTCATGGCATTGTTTTGTAAGGGGGCGATACAGTCAGTGCATTGTGGCAATTTGAACTTCTATAACTCAAAAAATGGTAAAAACTACGAAAATACCATAAAGGTCGATCTTGTAGAGAATTTTCATAGCTACAATATTTTCTTTAGTACCATTTTGATAGGACTTGCGGTTTCTAAACAAAATCGTGAAAACCTAAACAACCCTTAAAAATGTTAACTTAAATCGCGATTTATTTAGAAAGCGCTCCGGCGATTTTTTTTGTTTTTGGATTTGTCTCATCTATGAACATTGTAGTTTCAGAATCCGCAAAAACTTTCAAGGTGTAAGAACCTTCCATTTAAAATTGTTTCAAGAGCACCGTGTATATCTTCCAAACCGTTAGGAATTTTCAATTTATATCAGAGGCAAAATCTTGTCTGAAGGAACAAAAATTGTAGTCACATATAATCCATCAAACTTCATATCCAAGGTCAAAATCGCCAAGGTAAAATTTCTTTTAAAAATTTGTCTCGGGTTTTGGTCTGCAGCTATCAAACCGATCAAATTTGAAGCAAACAACCAACTACAAATATGTAGCTCAGATCCCAATAAACATCTTTCTAGAACATATGAACTCTGTATAGTAGGTTCTTAAAGGTCAAAATAACAAAGCAAATGGGATTTTCATCCTGTTTTCTCTGGTTCTAATCCACAGATACTAAAACGTTCAATATTCGAGAAAACAACCAACCTGAATCGGGGAAAAAAGTGTAAAAATAGCATATTTTCAAATGTTTTTTTTGCTATTTTCACCTTTAAGAACCGTTCGCATGTTCCAGAAAGTGGTTCATTGATGTCTTTGCTACATAATTGAAGTTGGTTGTTTTCTCGAATATTGAAGTTACTGAATAATTATTACTAAAGGGCTGTTTACACCATCTATCAATGTCATATGAGCTGTCATTTCTTTCACCCATTCGACATTCTCTATGTTTGTCAAAATTTACGTCATCCATACAACTTTCAATTTGTGCGTTCATACCTGCAAGTGTTATTTTCGTATGACATAACCTAAAAATATAAAAACAGCTGTTTTTGTCATTATTTACATTTGTTGTTGAGTTGCAATTTTCCGCAAATTTTAATTTTGGCTGAAGGAAACTGAATTGGTAGAATTGGTGTTTGGAGTTATAGAGGCATTCATGTTTTTGCCACCAAACAATCATTTCAAAGACTGCTTCTTTCGACCAATCGATCTGAAAATAACATTATAAACGCCATTTATTTACTTTACTGAATATTTAAATATACATACCTTTCCATTTTCTTTTTTAAAAGATTTTGTTTTTCATTTTTTGTTTGAGAATGTCAGAAAACAGCTGATAAATTTATGTTCCCTAAATGAAAAATTTACATATGAGTTGCCAAATCATTTTGATAGATGAAAATTTTCATAGTGGTTACACTATGTGTACAACATTCGCAGGTAGAAAATTTGGCATCTCATACGACATTGATAGATGGTGTAAACAACCCTTAAGGCGGCCATCAGACCATCTGCTTTTTCACATGTATGTTGTCACTCTGGGTATACTAATGTACAGAACAGCTGATGTCATACATGTGAAAAAGCAGATGGTCTGATGACGGCCTAAAAAAGTAAAAAGACACAACTAAAGTAAATATAAAATGCGCGCACACACTCGTCTATTACAAGATTTACTGTGTAGAGTTGCCAAATTTGTTATTATCGCTTATTTTTTTATGGGAAAGCAAAAAATGTGTATGTCCCACGAACATCCCCAAACAGCCCACAGAAAATACAGCATGGCAACACTAAAAGTTATCTAAGGTTTTATCTTTTTTATACCCTCCACCATAGTATGGAGGGTATATTAAGTTTGTCATTCCGTTTGTAACACATCGATCTAATAATTTGCGACCCTATAAAGTATATATATTCTTGATCAGGATAAAATTCTAAGACGATCTAGCCATGTCCGCCTGTCCGTCCGTCTGTTGTAATCACTCTAGCGTCCGCAATAATTGAGATAGAGTGCTGAAATTTTGCACCCGAGGGTCTTTTTTTATAGGCAGGTCAAGTTCGAAGATGGGCTATATCGGTCCACTCTTTGGTGTAGCCCCCATATAACGGTACCTCCGGATTTGAGGTATTTTGACGTTCTTCGCCACATTTCCAGACCGAATTAGCTATAATTTGGCACCTAGGGTTTCTAGTGCTCAACAAACTTATGTATATCCTAAAGGATATGGGCATAGGTCCATGTTTTGGTATAGTCCCCATATAACGGTACCTCCCGATTTTCGGTATTTTGAGAATTTTAGTCACAATTTTTAACCGAACTATCTGCAATTTGACATTTGAGGTTCTCAGTGGTCATGAAACATCTCCACAAAACATCGTCAACATAGGTCCATGTTTTGGTATGGCCCCCTTATAACCGTACCTAACGATTTTCGGTATTTTGAGCATTTTAGTTACAATTGTTAACCGAACTAGCTGTAATTTGTCATTTGAGGTTCTCCGTGGTCATGAAACATCTCCACGAAACATCGTCAACATAGGTCCATGTTTTGGTATAGCCCCCATATGTCGGTACCTCCCGATTTTCGGTATTTTGAGAATTTAGAATTTTAGCCACAATTTGTAACCGAACTATCTGCAATTTGACATTTGAGGTTCTCAGTGGTCATGAAATATCTCCACCAAACATCGTCAACATGGTCCGTGTTTTGGAATGGCCCCTTTATAACCGTACCTCCCGATTTTCGGTATTTTGAGCATTTTAGTTACAATTTTTAACCGAACTAGCTGTAATTTAACATTTGAGGTTCTCAGTGGTCATGAAACATCTCCACCAAACATCGTCAACATAGGTCCATGTTTTGGTATAGACCCCATATAACGGTACCTCCCGATTTTCGGTATTTTGAGACTTTTAGCTACAGTTTTTAACCGAAATAACTGTAATTTGACATTTGAGGTTCTCAGTGGTCATGAAACATCTCCACAAAACATCGTCAACATAGGTCCATGTTTTGGTATGGCCCCCTTATAACCGTACCTAACGATTTTCGGTATTTTGAGCATTTTAGTTACAATTGTTAACCGAACTAGCTGTAATTTGACATTTGAGGTTCTCCGTGGTCATGAAACATCTCCACGAAACATCGTCAACATAGGCCCATGTTTTGGTATAGCCCCCATATGTCGGTACCTCCCGATTTTCGGTATTTTGAGAATTTAGAATTTTAGCCACAATTTGTAACCGAACTATCTGCAATTTGACATTTGAGGTTCTCAGTGGTCATGAAACATCTCCACAAAACATCGTCAACATAGGTCCATGTTTTGGTATGTCCCCCTTATAACCGAACCTCCCGATTTTCGGTATTTTGAGCATTTTAGTTACAATTTTTAACCGAACTAGCTGTAATTTGACATTTGAGGTTCTCAGTGGTCATGAAACATCTCCACCAAACATCGTCAACATAGGTCCATGTTTTGGTATAGCCCCCATATAACGGTACCTCCCGATTTTCGGTATTTTGAGTCTTTTAGCTACAATTTTTAACCGAAATAGCTGTAATTTGACATTTGAAGATCTCAGTGGTCATAAAACATCTCCAATGAAACATCGTCAACAAAGGTCCATGTTTTGGTATAGGCCCCATATAACAGTATCTCCCGATTTTCGATATTTTGAAAATTTTAGGAGCAATTTTTAACCGAACTAGCTGTAATGATCGGTATTTTGAGAATTTTAGACACAATTTTGTCTATTCAAAGATAATCGGCAATATAGGTCCATGTTTTGGTATATCCCCCCATATAATTGTACCTCCCGATTTTCGGGAATTTTCAGTGGTCACGAAATTTCTTCACTAAAATTCGTCAACATGGGTCCATTTTTGAGGGTCTACATTGTTTTGATGAAACTACCTTCAATTTGACTCTTGAAGTTCCCTGCAGCTATAAAACTTTTCCGCCAAAAAATTTAAAGATAGGTTGGCTCTTTGATATAGCCCCGTAGGTGGTACCTTTCACCTAGCTGAAGACATTTTTTTAGATTAGATTAGATAACACTGTGCAACAAAATGGAGGTGAAAGTCTGGGGCACGGAAAATTCCTCTTGGGGAAGAAAGGCCTTGGTGAGTATATTATGAAGCCCGAAGGACAGATCCAGAGAAGTGCGCAAGTAGCTGATTTTGACACTCATAAGTATGTGCGTATGTGCGACTTGCTACTCTAAAAAATAAATGCAAGTGTTGCTTGCCATTCTCAAAATATGTACGAGTGTGGCTAGCCACTCAAAAATAAGTTGTTTAAAAATGGATATTTTTTGACACTTGCGTATGCTTTGCCAAGTAGTTTTAAATACGCAATAACAATTTCTGTCTTACTTTTTTGCTCATTGCACATCAAGTATTGTTTTCAACCCTTGTAATTCAACCGATTGTCTCGTGCTCTCCGAGAGAATGAGAGCAAAGATCACTGATTTTCAAACGTTAAAAGAACATGCAAAAACACACATAACATTCCAACCAAATAAAGAAAAGCATACACAAACGAAACAACAACAAATAAAATTACAATTGTTTATTTTTTGTAGTGTTGTGTGCGTACTTCCACTTGATAAGTCACTTGGCAAACTATCTACGATTGCGAGTTTTGTAACAGTGCAAAATATGATGAATACTTGTTTTACTTATTACGCACAAGCAACGGTCTTGATGCGTCGCAAGTATTTTTGGTGGTGGTGGAAAAAATACCGAGTGCGAGAAAACACATGCGTTAAAATAGCAAAAGGCCCAAAAAACTTGTGCGTGCTCAATTGGCTTACGGGGGCAAGTAACTCATTGATGATCTCTGGACAGATCCGCCGTGAGTCGAACTTCCGCGTTATGGCGTGACGAAATTTTTGTTAGAGACCCTGTGGGCCATCAGGAATTAGCGTTATATCTTTGTTCACTGTTGCTTAAGTGCTCTACAAAAACAACAAACAAAGATATAATGCTAATTCATGATAGCTTACAGGGTCTCTTGCAAAAACTTCATCACGCCATAACGCGGAAGTTCGACTCTCGGCGCATCTGTCCTTCGGGGTTTTTAATATACACACACCAAGGGATTTCATCTCCAAAAGGAATTATCTCTGCCCCAAAATTTGTGTTCACAGTGTAATTTAAGCAATAATGGGAGGTAGTAGGAGTCTATCCATTGTCGAAAAGTTGTTCCACATAAAATTGTGAAAGGGCCCTAATTATTCCATTTTAATTAAGACTATTTTATGGTGGAGGGTATAAAACTTAACGACTTTTTACTTGTTGTTTATCTCTTTTTCGCCTTTTTCCATCTCCCCCATGTACCGCGATAAGGCGAAAAAGTGAAAGGGAAAATTGTTTCACTCGCGAAATTTGCACTAGTCATGATGAAATGATAAGGTGGCGTAAAATGGCCAGCTGATTGTTTCAATCTGTCAATTTTTTTGTTATTGTGAATAATTTGTATGAAAACGTAAACAAACATTTTGACATATTGAAGAATTTTCGGCCAAAATAGAGTTGTTGTTGTGCTACTTACGTGACCTTATAAATAGATCTTGGCACTAGTGAAAATCCATGATAAGGCTGATAATAATAAATGTCATCCATGCTTGGGGTATATTGTTACGAAGCAGCCTGCAGCTAACGACGAGAATCGGATGATATGTGGCGGAGCCAAAGGACCGAACTCTTGTTTAAAAATCTGATCATTTCTATTTAATAATTTGAGTATTTATTTTTCAACGAACATTTTTACTTGATAGGCCTCGGCAATGGGAGCCCATTTTGTAGTAGTGTCATAGACTAATGAAGACATAGACGTCGGAATGCTCTCGCCGAGTATGTTCGAATTGAGTGTGGTAAATAAGGGGCCTAATTACGACATTCGATTCTATCGACAATTTGCTCGTGAATAAGTTTTCGACACGATAAATAAAACGGCATGACAAGATTCGATCGAAAACCTTCAAGCAATGTTATCGATTTTTTCGATAGTAACCGGTAATCGATCAGATAATCTTCAGGGAATATTATGTAGGTAGATGCCAAAAAATGTGTTTATTTTAAAACAAAAACTAATGCCAAGTTTACACTTGCGCTCCAAAATCCACTGGATTTCACGAAATCCTGAAATACACCCCGGTGTTTACACTTATTTTTTGTTGATTTCAAACATATCACAATGATCAAGGTAGATGCATATGCGCAGCTGATTGAACATGAATTTTCAAAACAAGTTGTTGTAAATTGAATTAAACATCAAAAATATACGACAATATAGAAATTTCTTTTGAAAATTATCGTAAACTTATCTATATATCATATCAATTGTGTGTATATAGTACCAAAAAAAAAAAAATAAATAATGATTTTATCATTGAGACATCATAATAATAAATTTTGATAGATAAAAGTTGTGCTCAGAACCTGCAAAATATTAGTTCTTGCAGTAGTTTTCCCGTTTAGTGCTAAAAATGCGTTCCCGTTCTCCGAAATCTAGCAAGACTTGCACTTCTCTTTAAACAAAAATAGCGCCGAATAACACCCTCTTCTCCTGTTTTCTGCCATACAATGTTGGCCTAGTAGAAACTAGCAGCAAGCATGTTCATATGTTCATTGGTATCTAATATTATAGCTGATACGTTGATTTTGACATTTCTGCTGGTGATTTTACAATTTCCGCCATTTTTCCGTTCCCGCATTTTTTAGGAAATTTGTATGGGGGAGAAATTTTTGACAATTCGATCTATTTTCTAAAATTAACATTAAAAAAGTACAGGAACACAATGAAAAATTGCATTGTAACAAAGTAATTTAATATTTGTTCACGTTGTTTATAAATTTTGATACTAAAATTTTTTGTTGCAGCAATTCGCACATCTTCGCACATCTACCTTGTTTATTGTGATACGTGAAAAGTGTTGCAACTTTTGGTACTTTTTTAGGCAAAAGCAAGGTTGTATATCATGTGTACTGTGATTTCGATGTTGATTTCGCTGAAATCACGAAATGAGATGATTTCATTTTTGTATGCGAAATCATGATAAATTTTGCTTGATTCCGCACGAAATCACGAAACGCCTTCGAAATCACGAAACGACGCCGAATGTAAACCAAGCATAAAAACCGAAATTTTGAATGAAAACATGTAAATATTTGTGGAATTTCCGAAATTATTATTCAATGTATTGTTCAACATTGAATAATAATTTCGGAATGAATTAGTGCTAAGAAAATAAGAAAATTGTCTATGTTTAAAAAACCTTTTTGACATTGTTGTAACAGATTGCTAATACATCTACCTTAATAGTTTTCTCTCAAAATAAATGAGAGAGAATTTGTTGGGGTCCCAGCAAAATGTTCGATGCCAAAGATGCCATTCAATCATGGGTGAAAGTGATCTGGCATGTCAACTTTTTAGCATCTTCATCGATGAATTTTATATGAGCGTGCTATTCCTTTTTGGATCCAAAGCATGTCATTTACACCAATGCTTTGACATGTCATTTTCACCAATGCTTTGGCATGCCATTTCACTTTGCAATGACTTTATCATTACGACGAGAATTTTAACAACGTTGGTTGTGATTTCGAGTCTCCGACAACATCAAGCCTATTGCAAATAATTAATCTTATATATTTAGAAAAAATTTTATAAATAAAAACACAAAATTCATCTGTATTGGATCGATGGAATGGGTTAAAATGCTGATGTAAAGATCGGATCCTTCACGAATTCCTTTGCATGGGTTCAAATGCTGATGAAAAGATCGGATCTTTCACGACTTCCTTTGAACCAATGCAAAAGATGCCATGAAATCACGTCATCGAATAGAACCCCTTCCTTAAAATTTTGCTGGGGTTTAGCTTAGCCTCTCTGAGAGAATCTTTCATTTAGTAAACAACTGCGGATGTATTCTATTAAATGCTGTTCACCTATAAAAATAGGGGCAACTGCAAAAACTGTTGTAAAATTATGAATAAAAATCGTCGATTTCTTTTTGTTTTCCGTTCACATATTTTGTTTTTGTTCATGTTCTTTTGTTTTCAACGCATTTGAATTATCGTCTCACTTCTTTTTCACAAAAATGTCAAAAATTTGTTAACCCGACTGTCTGTGAAAAAATGATAGAAAACTGGAAGACAGCCGACAAATTTATGTGTTAGTAAATCAGAGTTGTATTTGAAGCTAAACTGTCTGAGTAAACCAGCGTCAGGCACCATACTTTTCTATTGCATACTTTACGGGGTGTCATTGTGTGAGTGCATGCTTTTTCAATGGGTTGAATTGTGTGTGGAGAGAGCAACGTTAAATGAGCGCACGTGGGCGCTCTCTCGCCTCACGCTGTCGCTTGCTTCCCCAAATGTCAAATTATAAAGGAATGCCAGAGGCTATTTGCAAATCCGACTGCGTTCCCCTTTAGGAGGCTCTGGCATTCCTTTATAATTTGACATTTGCGAAGCAAGCAAAGCAAGCGACGATTGATTCTGTTCTGGCCTTACAGTCCCTGTACCATGGCACAATTACCCAGGTGTGGCATCGTAAAATTTTGAATATGTTATGTCAAAACTCTCTTCATGTTGTTGGGCAAATTGCAACAAAAATATTTTTTTTATAAAGGGATTTGACTTTTCATATTCCATTGTGAATATGTAAAAAATATATGGGAGCTACATCTAAATCTGAACCGATTTCGATATAATATGTGTGCTCGTTTACTCAAAATTTGTACAAATTGTTACTGAATGTTGTTCGTTTACTCTACAATACAATGCAAAAGACCTTACTAGGCGTTTACACCAGACAGTTTGTCTTCAAATACAACTCTGATTTACTAACACATACATACATTTGTCTTTTGTCTCCCAGCTGTCCATAATTTTTTCACAGACAGCCGTGTTAACAAATTTTTGACATTTTCGTAAAAAAGAAGTGATATGATAATTGAAATGTGTTGAAAACAAAAGAACATGAACAAAAATAAAATATGTGAACGGAAAACAAGAAGAAATCGATGATTTTCATTCATAATTTTACAACTATTTTTGCAGTTGTCTGGACGCCTACGTCACACAGGCAAGTCTTGGTATTTTGACAATCAATACATGAAGTCAATTGTTCTGTCATATGTAAACGCAGGGTTAGCCGATTACAAGAAATTACTGAACTTGTACAAATTGTTGAGTAAACGAACACACCTATTATATCGAAATCGGTTCAGATTTTGATATAGCTCCCATATAGATTTTACATATTCACAGTGGTGTAGGGCATCACAAGGTCGGCCTGCTTGACTTTGATCCTTTCCTTACTGGTTTATGTAACATTAATTTTATGTCCTGCGTAATTTATCCTACGATGTGCCAGAGATGGCATTTTTATCTTTTTGTTTCTCTTTTGAAATTTTGTTTTTATGATGGCTGGTTTAGAGAAAGTGAGGAAGTTGTAGAAGATGACTCCAAAGATTCTTAACAGATGAAACCTTTAGATCTCCGACTTTTATTTTCAAGTTCCATCTCACCTCGTGAAGGTGGACCTCCTCATGATGTGAAGAGAGTTGCAAATGATTTCCGAGGCGAATGCATTAAATTTCGTTGTTGAAAAAATTGCGGAAAGATTTGATGAGGATTGCGTCTGTTGCCATAACTGTGCAGTCGTCTGTGTTGCCATAACTGTGCAGTCTCTTGGTGCTCATGTGGGGAGTCATATGGTATCGTCCCCTTGCCCTTGACACCACTTGAAAAGTGGATGAAGATGACTGCCGAAGTCTAGCTCCTCAACCCAGGGGTAATTGGGCCTGCAGTGAAGGTGCTGATCAATCCTTGTAATCCAGATAACAGATGCGGTAATGATGTTAGAACACACGTGGTTTTGCTATGTAAGAGTACACGCAGGATCATAATAGAGCTTAACCCAACAAAAAATCTCTAATGGAAACGTGGTACAATTCGGATAGTAGAAAAATATCGTCTCCATAATTTAGGTCATTAACGTAATGCGGGGCATACACTATACTGCCAAACTGCACTGCCAAATGAACAGTAGTGTACGTGTGTGATTGAATAGTGTGTGGCATTCCTTCAATCCATATTCCAAAAATGATGAATTTTCCTCCAAAACTCGATTTTGGGTTTAAGTTTTCAAATTTTTTTAATTTCCCCACAAATAATATTTGTTGTTTTCAAAAATTATTTGTTGGTTACTTGGAAAATAAACAAAATTCATCGGATTGGAAGGGGTTCATTTACAAAATCAAAACTATTTTGATTTCAATCCTGCCAAAACTACTCCCAAATACATTGACAAAAACTTCAAAATTTACTAATACTATTACAAATGCTGTCCTGCATGCCCATAGTGTATGCCCGGCATTACTTGGAAAATAAACAAAATTCATCGGATTGAAAGAGGTTCATTTACAAAATCAAAACTATTTTGATTTCAATCCTGCCAAAACTACTCCCAGATACATTGACAAAAACTTCAAAATTTACTTATACTATTACAAATGCTGTCGTGCATGCCCATAGTGTATGCCCCGCATAAGCAGTCACCTTGTGTTCAAGTGCTTTCTACGTCACATTGTCAAGTAGAAGCCATGCATCACAAGTAACTAATAGTACGTTTAGTCCCGGTCCACAATAGAGTGCTTAGTCCCGGTCCACACTAGAGTGATATCATCGAAAAATTTTCATGAAATTATGCTTCCCTAGATCGAGTTCCATAGTAGGGTAATATCATGAAATTGCTTCTAGTGCGGAATTCGATCGAGGGATGCCTAATTTCATGAAATTTCAGATGAGTTTTCATTTGACGTATACACAAATTGACAATTGAAATCCACTCGATTTCGTAAATGTATACGAACTATAATGCTAATAACAACAACCTCATAGGACTTGGAACTAGAAAACGTCATAAGAATGTCCAAAAAATGTATCTAAATTCAACCCTAAGCACTGCATCAAAAGTAGTAATTTGGATACAAAATGGAATGCTTTCTAACTGCTTGTTGGGAAACAAACTGGAGTGATTCTTTTCCGCGAGCTCTTCTGTAAAATTCATTGAGGAATTCATATTAAAAGATGTACTTCCGCGACATTTGTACTGTTCACATGTACTGATGTAACTACATCCGTGGATGCAAACTTTTTGCTGGTTAAGTGTTGTGGATGCTATAGAAAGAAGAATAATCTATCTATGGTTTTTGCGCTGGATTAGATCTTTCTTCTGCGGCAGTTTGTGATATTTTTGTAGGGTAGCATATTCTTTTTGGGGGGGAACATGGTAATTGGTTGGTGTTTTTTCGTAAGGTTTTTATTTCCTTAATGCCAAACCTATAACTCTGCGAGTTGCGTGTGTATTCAAAAGTACAAAAACAAAATACATGTATTTCAATTTGAATATATGAATATGTATTTTGTTTTTGTATTTTTGAACGCACACGCACAGTTTCATGACAACAAAGTAAATTCAGTTATATGCATATGTACTTACCAGGTTTTAAAGGTGTTTCCATATGACACCACGGTAAGAATTGGCATGAAAAGGAAATTTAGATAAATCCATTGTCAAATTAATCCCAGATACCTAATTAGCTTAAACCTATTGAAATGAAACAACTTGATTATTATTTAATTTGAGACATATAACATTTATATTTTATTATCTGTTTGTTGTTGTTAATAATTTAAATATTTGCACATTACAATTTGACCTCTATAACTATTACAATTTTGTAATATTCCTACGAGATTCTTCTTTTTATTCTTGTCTTTTCACTTTAATTACAAATTAAATGCATAAAATTATTGGTATTTCTCTTTGAGGGGCAGGGGAGGGAGTTTTCTTTTTTTTTGTCATACATTTGGATTTGTTTATCTTGTATTTATTGGTATTTGGTAGACGACATACGACAACATTATTACATTCATTCTACTCAATTTATTTTGATTAAAAATATATAGAATACAATATGTAGTAATTCATTTTTTGTAGTTTGAAGGATACGAAATAAAGTTATACATAGTGATTGTTATTATCGTTATTATTACAGGTTTTGTTGTTTGTGGATTGTTTTGGGTGAATAGAAAAAAAGATCTGTCATTATTTGCATGTCTAGTTATTTATTAATATTTCCATTTATAAGGTGAGATTTTCATTTGTGTCGGGAGGGGTGTTTAATTTAACAATTGCTCTGCAACATATTGTGACATAAAACATTTAATAAAATCTCCATTACCAATAACACATACATTTTGTATATAATAATGTTAATCATAATTATTTTGTTCGTATGTAATTTATTTTATTATTATTTTCGTTTTCGTTTAGAATTTAATCTTGTTTGTTGTGTGAAAAGTTATTTTTGTTTGAATTGAAAGGAAGAACTGGAAACCGATGTTAGTTAAAGCGACAAGATTACTTTTTTGAAAGTTTAAAATAATAACACATGAGCTGAAATATTTCCGGTCTAAAGAACGTTTAAAGCTGTGGCTGGATACTCAATATTTGAAAAAAAATTGTTACTGGATCTTATCTTTTGACACAAAATGTTGGCAGTTCTCCACAGAGAAATTTCATCTAGCAAAAACCATCAAGTAAACAGCCACAGGTAATTTGTTTTTGGGAAAAAGAATCTAAATCGATTCAGCTGTAAAATAAGCTTAGAGTACGTTTACATATAACTGGATTAATTAATCCAATGGTTTTCAATTATTAAATTCGTTAATACGTCAAATAAATACTCTAATGTAAACATGTCATTATGCTCGAATATATCAACACTTGTAAGAAGAATGTGAAACAGATTACATAAAGCAAAAAACACATTCTTCTTCCAATATTGTCCAATACCTCCTAAGAAACTTTAGTATATTGATTCAAAAAATATTAAGTTTATTAATTGTCGTCTGATGGATCATACCTACAACAGAATACACCTAAATTGCGTGAAGATTGAATGCTTAAATCTGTATAATACCTCGGTTGCACTATTGAAGGTTAACCCACTGGGTTTAATAGATCCAGTGGGTTAATCTTTGCTGGTTACACTTAGCTTTTCGAGAATATAAACTGTCAGCTGATGTTTGTTTACGTATACATACAAAATAACTAATAAAGTCGTGTTTTACACTTTTACAATTTCTCGTATGAGATATCGTCCCCTCTTTGCTCATATTGGTATATTTTACACACAGGGATACATTTTTGTATCATGGTATCAAGCGTACTTTTTGTTAAAAAAGTGTCTAATGAAAAAATAAATAATTCTATGATTTTCAAATAACTTTAGATTTATTAACTCCATAAAATCTCATGCGACCAATCGTAAACGTGCAAAACACGACAAACTCTGTTGCAAAAACAGTTGCAACTTTTGGTACTATTTGAGTAGAGTTGGATTTTTTGCACAAATACCGAATACAACACTGTATTTTTGGTGGATTTGTGCCGGATTTAACCCTGCGTTTACAAATGACAGGACAGTTGACTTCATGTATTGATTGTCAAAATCCCACAACTTGCCTGAGTGACGTAGGCGTCCAGACAACTGCGAAAACAGTTGTAAAATTTTGAATGAAAATCGTTGATTTCTTTTTATTTTCCGTTCACATATTTTGTTTATGTCCATGTTCTTTTGTTTTCAACACATTTCAATTATTATTTCACCTATTTTTACAAAAATGCCAAAAATTTGTCTTCCTTACTGTCTATGAAAAAATGATGGACAGCTGGGAGACAAACGACAAATGTATGTATGTGTTAGTAAATCAGAGTTGTATTTGAAGACAAACTGTCTGGTGTAAACGCCTAGTAAAATAAACCCAGTCGTGAGAGGTAAATCTGGTCAGATTTGACCAGATTAAGCAATAAATCCTCATGAAGTGGGTTAACCCGGCAAAAAACTGTAGTGTAACCGTTCTATACTTCTTGTTGAACGTATCAGACACCGATAAGCATATAATATTCCAATACAATATAGCATACGCCAGCTGACCGGGCTTTACGGTCGGGATTGCAATAGCATTTGGACATTCATCCCCAACCCAATGGGAGAGAAATTCCTAAGGGAGAATATTCTTAAGACGTCATAGCGTTTTAACCCTGCTAACCCAGCCTTCGACCACCAACGCAATCAGATCAGAGCCAAGAATCCTAGTGACCGGCGTATCATCACATAGACGGATAAGACCAATTCTCTGGTGAACCAATACAAATGAATTAGCCAAATTGATAGTTGCGATATAAAGACACAAAAATTATGGCCCACTATTCGTAGTTTTTCGGAAATGGACTGCAACCAGTCTCACATTACTATTGTCTTTGATAATTTAATGTTACAGCCCAGATACCGCCTCAGAAGGAGAAATACAAATCTTTGTCGAGACCCCGACATACTCTTCTTCAAAATGTACTACAGCCGACTCAGCAGAACGAGCCAAGCGAAGCGCAGTCAGGAAAACTAAGAAGCTTTGTCGAGACCACCATTGAAGTCGGAGCACAAATCTCCTAAGCACAGTCCTCCAAAACGCTTGACCCAGATGGGATCATGATGCTAATGTTGAACAAATTAGGGCCGATAGCTTGACGAAGATCTTCAACCTCTCTGCACATCAATTGATGCGGAAGGCTGCTAACGTTATTTCACTTCTGAATATGGAGAATAATATCGGGGCATCTTCCTTCTATCACCTGCGGCTAAAGTTTTTTAAACATTGCAACTCCCGTAGAAGATCTTCCATTTGCCGACCACCAACACGGATGCAGAAAGGCATATAGACTTTTAGTACAGCCGAGGATGTTTGTCAGTTCTCCTAACGGTCGTTTCCCCACCGGCGAACATGATCAGTCTGGGGTAGAGCGGTGCAGGTGATAATGTGGAAACTTTGAGTGTCCCGCAAATAAACTGACTACGGATGTGTTCCACTAAAACAATAAAAGAATATAGAAAAAGGAAAATAGGATATAAAAATTTCGGTGCAGGGCTAATAAGCCCAGTACCGGCGGTGACCTGCGAGTCCCACCTCGTCGTCATTAATCGATAGTCCTTGGTCACACTAGATGGTTTCATTGAAATAATTTCATGAAATCCAGGGTTCCTAGGTCGATTTCCATACTAGAGTAAAATCATGAAGTTGCTGTAGTGGGGAACTCGATTTAAGAATCCCTAAAAGTTTCAATGAAACCACTCTAGTGTGACCTTCGGCATAGTGACATATTTGGTCGAAGGTACAGCTACAAACAGACAACCTAAAGGAAAAAGAGAGTTGGAACAATTTAAGCTTAGGGAGTGACTTCGAATCCGACTACAGCAAAATAAATACCACCGTTGTGAAAACAACAATAAAGGGGAAGCACACAATATGGAAGGAGAAGTAAGCGATAGTATTTCAAAACTTACAACTAAAAGAGTGCAGTAGTCAGGTGTTCAACGACGAGGGTTTATGAAGAACCAGTCTCGACTGAATAAAGAATAGCGAGGTGCTCCATTAGAGATCAATAATACTTCCTCCACTTCCTCGATAGCGGCGAAGAGTATAAGATCTCCTGAGGAACAGGACAAATGCGGAGGAGACTGTTCAAAGTATCCTTTGATATGAGTCGACAAGGTGAGTTCAAACATGAAGAGGGTGAGCGCTACCGCAGAATATTCTAGAATGAACGTAGACTCAGAAAAGAAGCCCAAAACCTTTCAGAAAAGGAAGATGGGCACCGAGACCGGAACGGAACCGTCATCTACAAGCCAGAAAGAAGTACAGGGATGAGCGGTGCTATGCGGTGATCGACACGAGTAGAGGATCCGCTAAACTACCTAAATAACAGCAAGAGGCCATTGAAAAACTGCCTAGAGACAAAATTTTGCAACATATATTAAGAAGTGGATAAATAATAGCTTTGTTCCAAAACTAAAAAGTTTTTAAATTTTTACCCGAAACACCGTTAGACCACTGAATGACGCTCTCTTTAAAAACTTTTTACTCAACAAATTTGAGCATGTAAAAAATAGTAACCTGGTTGCCGCCTTCTGATTGGCTGGTTGGCCGACTTTGACATTTGTTCCAGTTTTTTTTGACGTTTTTTCACTTTTCCGTTCCCGTATATTTTGAACAAATTTGTATGTGTATCTCATTTTTCGCAGTTCGCTCTTTTACTACTTTTACCATTAAAAAAGTACGGGAACACACATAATAATTGTCAGAAGCAGCTTAAGAGGGACTTCTCATTGTACCATTTGGGTCCTTGGATAAACGAACGCTCTCGGGGAGGTAGTCAGCAGTTTATAAACTCATTGGGAAGGGGACAAATGAAGCTGGCGGAGAAGGACGATATACCTCACCTGACCAAAGCGGCAGTATACTGCTGCGCAAACTCGAGACGGAGTGCATGCTCGAGATCTTTGATAAACAAAATGAGACCTTGGAAGTGAAGAGATGGAAAGTCAGCATAGGTTTGATGCTGGGTAAGCAGCCTCTGGCCAAAGCACTATGGTTTCGGGTCAATCCGCTACGAAAGAACCCGCTGCCGTGGGATTAGCTCTCTCCTTGTGGTGGGACTTGACGACCACTCACTAGACAGTCCATCAAAGACACAGGGCTAGACATACTCCATCTGTAATGCAGTCACATCCAAAGTGAAAAGGGCAGGGATCGGTGAGGAGAATAATGACTACCAGCTAGTAGGTAGTCACGAAAATAAATGACGTCGTGTATCGCGGTTAGTTCGCTATGGAACGGTAATTCTCCTGTGTTTGTCACCCTTTCGCCGTATATGTATGATATGATATCGTTCGCTCAATGTGAATTAGTATGTGATATGTTACTAGATCTTCCAGGAACATCTGCAGCGACATGGAAATTTTAATAAATACGGCAGAATGGAGAGACAGTCGGTTATTAATCATACCGCGAACTTAAACCGTCAGTGTATAAGCAAAGTAAAGCTGTGTGCTCAGTAAATTTTATATTAAGTAAAGTAATAACTTAGGAATTCTTAGACTCGTAATCTTATCGAACCCACGTTTTCTTTTATAAAAATCGTGTCGGGGAATAAAGCAAGTCGGGTGAAATTTTTGTAGAAATAAGTGAGATAATAACTGTAATGTGTTGAAAACAAAATAACATGAACAAAAACAAAATATGCGAACGGAAAATAAAAAGAAATCGATGATTTTCATTCATAATTTTACAACTGTTTTGCAGTTGTCCGGACGCCTACGTCACACAGGCAAGTTTTGAGTTTTTGACAATCAATACATGAACTCAACTGTCCTGTCTTGTGTAAACGCAGGGTTATTTAAATAGAACAATAAAACGCCTGGTAAACTATGAAAGTATACTATGATTTAAACTGTCAATCTACTACGATTTATTTGACGTATATACTATGGAGTTGACATTTGAAATCTAGTGGATTTATAAGTCTAAACGTACTATTAACCTCTATCTGAAATTAGGAACTTTCTTCAGCTCATGTACTATTTTTTTTAACGGCTTAGAAAAGTAGATTTTTTGTATAAACTTAGTTTTCAAAACTTTAACTTTAAATTTAATAATAATGTTATACTTTTTAGAAAACTTAAAAATAATTAATAAATATATAAATTGTAATTTCCTTAAATATTTCCTAATTTTGTTTTATTAAAAAACCGTTAAAACTAATATTAATTACAGGTTTTGATGAATAAAATCTTTTTATCTTTCTTTTTCTTTGTTCAGTTAATCAATTTGTTGTTGTTTCGAACTTTATTCAACATTGGTTTATTAAAATCTAAGTTGGAAATTTAAGCTCAAATTGTTTTTAGATTTGTGTTTCTTTCTTTTACCTTTGTTCGTGTGTGTTGGGGAAGTATTTAAACAGATTTTCATAGTGTTCGTATATCTAAAATAAATACTTAAAAATAACAATTGTAGTATATCAATAATAATAATAAATTTTATGTAAGTAATTTGTTTGTTTTGCTTTTCAAAAAATTCAGTCCAAATTGAGCTTAATTTTTGTTTTTGTTTTTCTTTTAATTATTATTATTATGATTTTATATTTAATTCTTTATTTATTTTTCTAAATAAAATTTAATTTAAAAAAGAACAATCCGATATGCATTTGTTTTAAAATATTTTTGTCTTTTAAAGTAATATTAGATTTTCATCTTTGGCATTAATATCATTTAATATTTAGATATGGACAAATTAAATTCGTTTTAAAAACAATAGTTTTAAAATTGCATTAAATTATTTTCATTTTGTTTTTGTTTTGGTTTGTGATTGTCTAATATTAGCGAATTTTGTATAGATAATGAGATTAATGTTAGTTCATAATTGTTTTTGTGGATTTTAAATATACGTACATGTGTATACGAACAAATGTATGTATGTAATGCATAAATATTTCATATGAAACGAATTTCTCAAAAACACACATTTATATTTTGCGAATAAACATATTTTAAATGCCGTATATGTACTTTGCAAATGTTTAAAAAATTACGTAAAAATAAAATATGATTTTCCTATTTTCTATAGAATAAATAATTGGCCTGTTCCCGTACTTTATTAACTGTTAAAAGTTACAAATGTTGTATAAATAGTAAAGGAATTTCATATAAATTATGTGCAAGGGAACGCAAAATGTAAAAAAGATGGTCAACATTGAAACGAAAATTTAGTTCAGTAACTTTAAAGTATGGCTGAATTAAAATACTTCAGATAAAATTTAATTAAATTAATTAAAAATTAGATTTCCGTCCTGACACATGAGCCGATACAAAATCTAACTTAGCAAAATAGCAATGAATTAAAAAAAATATATGTACAAGGAATTGGACATGGTATTAGCGATACTGTGATTAATGGCTTCTAGCCTGAAAACCTCTATTAGATGAGGACATCAACATGATGGCGATTCCGGCCTGTAGAGAGATTGTGGATTCGGTTGGCATCTGTAGCACCTTTATAATAAAAAGTATTCATTGAACATAAATATACAGAATGTTTTGGTGAGGTTTCTTCATTGTGAAATAATCGTCAAACAAAAGTCGAAAAATCAGTTCTACCATTTTTTACCTGCAGAAAGTTGTCTGGTAGCCTGTGGTAGAAGAGAAAGGCATATGTGCCATCTCTCCTCGCTCACTCTCTTAAAAATTGCTACCAGTTTTACCACTTTTTGGGGTTAAGGAACGCTTTGCAGGTTAAAAATGGTAACAAATGGTAACCTCAGGTATGTAAAGGAACACAACTTATTTTGGTGCAGGAGGTCAGCAGCCTAATTTGTACCACAAATCTCTACAATGCCATACAAATTCGGAATAGCGGCTGGTGCTGTAATTCTATCTGTTAGTTCAATGCAACATGCCATAAAAATTCATAGATTTGAAGGAAAATACTTCTCGTTGGTTTGTTCAGGTGAAAGCTCAATTTGCACAATCTGTAATAGTTGGATATAGAATTGCTCACTCAAGTGATATCGTTTTGAAACAGGCCTGCTCAGACACATACAAACACATTTTGTAATTGTGTTGGTTTTGAAATACACAAATTTCAATTTTCCTTTGTCTCTCTGTATACTGTGAGAAATATCGTAACAGTTTTTTTTTATTTTATATTTCAAAATATAGAGTAGAATAATTATTTTATTTTGACCAAATGTGACTGTTGATGTTATAATTTGTTGCAAATCAAGTTCGTGACAAACCAAAGTGCGTTGACAAACCAAACACTCTAATTTGCCGTAAAAATTTTAGGCAAATAAAAATTCGTATTCAGTATCTTCATTCATTTTTTCAGTGTACGCATATAAATTCATAGACAAATTCGAAAACAGAACCTTCCTCATTGAATGTTCAATAGAGACTGATTTTTAATTTTGAAAATATTCAAAACAAAAACAAAAGCTCTCTTTTTAAATTGTATGTGTGAGAAAATTGACACACACCGACAGCTCAGGTGCGCACCTTGAGCAGGCCTGTTTTGAAACCACCGCCTGATTTATATATACACAATTGAACATTATACTTCTCAATAATTTGATAAAAAACCGAGTTTGCTGCCCTGGAAAATTAAGACTCTTGATAATGGTGTCAACGACGATTTCCTGCGTACAATGTGCAAGCAATCCTGTCTACATCACCGGAATCTAGAGTTGGGCAATCTAGTTCCCGGAGTGGATCGATCTTTCTAGTTCGTGTTCCCAAAAGGAAATAGTTCCTTAATAGAGTTCCATAGTTCCAAGATCGTAGGGGATGGAAGATACCAAGGAACGGTCCTGACCGGCTTTAACATGGCAAAGCCCAGGATTTATCTTGGTCCCTCTTTGATCTCAAGTGGACACTGACCTCCCCGTGGTGTCACCTGGGGAACTGCCTTTAACAAGCGTTAAAGGTAGTGAGCTAACATGTGCCGCGCGTTCATCCATAAGAACGTTAAAAACTTGGGTTTGGACGTCGGGTTAGTAACCCTCCCCTGGAAAAAACAGCCTACTATGAAAAAACGAAAGAAAAGAAAAACAAATCCCTCAAAAGTTGACGACCCCCGCAAACGTTTTAAGGACCATGATCTGCGAACTTGCACCTGGAATGTTTGCACTCTTTATAGAGATGGTGCAGTTTACGCATTGGCAGACATACTTGAAAAGTACAAGGCCGACATTACTGCCATACAGGAAATACGATGGAACGAGAAAGGCGTCACAACAACACCTAAAGGTGACGCACTGTATTATAGCTGCCATGACACAAAGCATGAGTTTGGTTGCGGATTTGTAGTTGGTCGGAGGTTAAAACATCTGGTCTCCACCTTCACCCCAGTGAATGAAAGACTCACTGCAATTCGATTAAAAGCAAAATTCCTCAACATCAGCTTTATTTGCCCTCACCCACTGAAGACAAGGACGAACAGACCAAAGATATATGGCGAAAAACAAAAATTTTTTACAATCGATGAATCCGAGTTTCACCCTTTCAGAATTCGCGAACTGTTAACATATTCTATATAGTATTATATACATTCTTTAAACTGAAGTGTTTTAGGAGGAATCCCATAAGGTCGACCATTAAATTTATTTACGTGGAAGCTGTGTTGGCATCAATGTAGAAAAATAGGTAAAAATGGGTTGAAGCCAACAAGTTTTTTTATGCTCCCTTCCGATTTTAGGCTTAACCTTACATTTTATAGACATATGCCCAAAGAAAGACTCAAAGAATACTTCATGGGCAATATGATACTAGTGTATGATTTTTCGATATATCCACTGCATCCACCTAAAATTGATGCTGACAGTTTGAAGCCGGAATTTCGGGGTTTTTTTAATTGTTTTAATAATTCAGACGCGCAACAAGATAATATTCAAAACTCACATTAGGATTATAAAACTCGTGATTCTACGTCGTTTAATGCATATCTCATGAGTGTGCTCCTTACAGCATCCTAGTAATTGGAGTCTAAAGGCCAATATTTGATGCGTGATTTTTTTTAAAAATCCTATTTTTTGCGTTTAAAATTTACAAGTGGCATTCAATTTCCTTTGTACCCCGCGTGAATTTAGTTTTTTTACGCGACGGATCTAATGAGACCTTCCGCGATCGAATCCATCCACTAAAACCGCGGATATAGATACCCTGAAAATAGGAAAAACAGCAAAAAATTATTTCGACAAATCCGCGTACTAAACCGCGATTTTCTTGAAATTTTTTTACGTAAATGGAATCCTTTATACGCGATTATAATATTTGCGAAAACGCATGTCATAAATTACAGAGATTCGCGTATAATATTGGTTTTTCACCAAAAATACAATGTGGAGGCACATCCGCGGTTCTTGAAGAATCTAATTAAAATTGGTATACTTGGACGTATTTTTGATAGGCACTGACGAAACCGGATGCGCATCAAAATCGTATGCACATTGCGCGACTTTTACCAACTTTAAGGTTTTTTGCAGTGTATGATGCAACTGGTGGCACACAATGGCCCCTGAGTGAAACATTGAAATATGCATAAATTTTGACAGAGATTGATTCGCTGTATCCAAAAACGGATGCGCATCAACCGACTTTAACTAATTCGCGAATAACGGGCTTTTTAATTTTAATATTAATTGAATGATTGTAATTTCAATATTACTCTTAATTTCCTACACATATAAGTTATCACAGTAATCAGTTAAACTCTCGCGATGGTAAACCATATGTTTTGATGAAGTTTTAACTGTATACATTCATTATTCTATGGGGTTTTAGCAAAATAGTTGGAGAACTCCCAAATATTTTTTTCTAATTTTTAGAATCAAACCAAAAAAATATTTGCAACAATATTTTCCAACAATAAGTTTTTCTCTTTTGTTGTTGCTATAATATGCAATTTATGTACCCAATCTCTATAAATTTGGTATCATATTTTTCTACGCATTGTCTAGATTCCGGATATATTCTTTAATTTATTTTTTGAGGGTTTGTACGGAGTCTGGGACAGGATAATTTGGATTTACTTCAGTTTTTTTTATTATTTGTTGACTTTCCCCGAAAATAATAATAAATTTAATAACTATTTAAACATCTACGAATATATATGGACTGCTGTTAACGATTTATACATACATTTTCTCATAACAACAAAAAAGATATTTTTAAATATATTTTCTTTATATGAGAATAAAAACCGCTATAACTTTTGCGCGCATTGGCCAATTTCGTGAACGCGAGCAGATTTGAAACCGGATTTTTTTTCTTTACCTCTGTACCAAAAATCGTAGATGTGCTCGCAAAAAAAAATTTTAATTTTTTTCAAATGGAATTGTAAAGGAATTTTGTTATTCGCCATATATTACGAGCCCTTAGAAGAAACTTATGACCGTTGCCCTGCCCATGACATTAAAATCATTCTTGGCGATTTTAATGCCAAAATTGGAAAGGAGAATATCTTTGGCCCAAGAGTCGGGAAAATCAGTCTCCACAGTGAAACATCTGACAATGGCATGAGGCTGATAGACTTTGCAGCTGCAAAAAACATGGTAGTTAGCAGTACCAGATTTAATCATCTCGATAATCATAAGGGCACCTGTCTGTCTCCAGATCAGAAAACAAGAAATCAAATTGATCAGGTTGTGATAGATGGAAGACATGCATATCAAGCGTGTTGGATGTACGATCGTTCCGAGGTGCAAACATAGACTCGGACCACTACCTTGTTGCACCAAAGGTACGTACCAGATTAAACGTAGCAAACAAAGTGCGAACAGACACAACACGGAAGTTGGATATCGGTAAGCTGCAATCACAACAGATAGCCACAGCATATTCCACTCAACTGGCCCAACAGCTTAATCAAAGCACTCCCCGTCCCGATAACATATCAGGACAATGGCAAAACATTGCCCACTCCATGCAAACAGCCGCAAAATCAGAGACCTCCACCAAGGAATCTATGGTATGACCAGGAGTGTCGTGCTGCTACCGAAGAGAAAAATGCGGCATATAGGGCTACTTTACAATCAGTAGCAACGCGTAGCGCACGAGAGAGGTATCGGGAGAAAAGGAGAGAGGAGGAATAAGAGAGAGATGGAAAAGCGGGAGTGTGAACAAATCGAGATGTTCAGGAGACAAAATGAAGTCCGAAAATTCTACCAAAGAGTGAAACATCAAACTGATGGCTTTGGAACTGGCACATCCTCCTGTAGAGACCAGCAAGGTAATCTGGTAACTGATACAGATAGTGTGCTAAGGATATGGAAAGAGCATTTTTCCAAACTGTTGGTATCCAATAGTAGCGAAGTCGACGAAGATACCACAGATCCAATCCCAGAAGATGGTATTGAATGTATACCACCTGGCCAAGATGAGGTAAAGACAGCAATAAACCGGCTGAAGAATAATAAGTCAGCAGGAGCTGATGGCCTACCAGTCGAGCTGTTTAAAACCGGAGGCGACACGCTGATAAGGTGTATGCATCAGCTAGTTAGCTCCATCTGGCAGGAAGAACGCGTACCCGACGATTGGAACCTGGGCATCCTGTGTCCTGTCCATAAGAAAGGAGATAAGACTTTATGCTCCAACTATAGGGGCTTAAGTCTTCTCCCTATCGTCTACAAGATAGTGTCAGGGATATTGTGCCAACGACTAAAGCCCATGGTCAACGAAATAATTGGACCACACCAATGCAGCTTTAGACCTGGCAAGTCCACCATTGACCAGATATTTACCCTGCGGCAAATCCTGAAGAAGACCCAAGAGATGCATATCGACACCTATCACCTTTTTGTCGATTATAAAGCGGCCTTCGGCAGCCCGCTGCGTTCAAAGGTATTCCAAGCCATGTCTGAATTTGGTATCCCCACAAAGCCCGTCCGGCTTTGTAAAATGACTTTAACTGACACAAGATCTTCAGTTAATATAGGAAAGAACCTCTCCGAAGAGTTTTGTACCAAAAGAGATTTCAGGCAAGGAGACAGCCTTTCGTGTGATCTTTTTAACATCCTGCTAGAAAAGGTTATACGAGAGGCAAACGCCAAATGAAGTGTCACAATCTACACCAATAGCCACATGTTAATTGCTTATGCTGATGATGTAGACATCGTGCGACGATCAGTAAAAGAAGTAACCGATACCTTTATGAAGGTCGATGGAAAATCTGCTAAAGTGGGTCTGGCGGTAAACGGCGAGAAGACCAAGTTAATGATGTCGACGCGCAATGCGTCCATTGAGATCGGACCAACTGTTGAAGTTGGTTTCTATAATTTTGAGGTAGTAAAAGACTTCGTATACCTCAGCAACGTCATAAACACAGCAAACGACATCAGTTGTGAAATAAAAAGAAGAATTGTATTGGCCAACAGATGCTACTTTGGCTTAAGTAAGCACTTCAAAAACAAAGCCACAACTCGTCAAACAAAAATAACGCTTTACAAGACACTGATACTACCCGTGCTGATGTATGGCTCCGAAGCCTGGGTACATGCGCAAGCAGACATGGCAGCGCTTGGTGTGTTTGAGAGAAAAAATCTTCGAAAGATCTACGGACCGATCTGCGTTGACGGTGAATATCGACGTCGTATGAACCACGAGCTGTATCTGCTATACAACGACATCAATATAGTTAAACGTATCGAGATGCAGCGATTGCGTTGGCTAGGTCATATAATAAGAATAAAAAGGCGTGGTCCCATTTCGATAGGGCTTGCCGTTTCTAAGCAAAATCACAAAAACCTAAAAAAATCCTAAAAATGTTAATTTTGATCGCGATTTATTTAAAAAGCCCTCCAGCGTAAGGGGTTTTCATTTGAAGTTAGTTAAGGCGCACCGTGGATGACATTGTTTGATAAGAAGGCGATACAGTAAGTGCAATGTCTCAATTTAAACTTCTATATCTCAAAAATGGTAAAACCTATTAACATATAGTAGAGGTCAATCTTGTAGAGAAATTTCACTGCTACTAGATCTTCTTCTGTCCCATTTCCATAAGACTTTCGGTTTCCAAGCAAAATGGTAAAAATCTAAAAAAAACCCTAAAAATGCGATTTTTTGTTTTTGATTTTTTCTCATCTTTGAACATGTATTTTCAGAATCCGCAAAAACTCTCCACATGTAAACACCTTCTATTTAATATTGGCGCACGTTGGTAAACTAACATATCGAACGGTTGCCATTCTGTCTTCCTTAGTATAACCCAGCAGGGGCGGAAACGTGTTCGTTTGGTAGTTGGAATAAAACATGGTGATATAATTAAAACACTAGCTGATGGCCACAGCAGCCAATGCTATATCTTGCCTTTACTAACTCTGTATTTACTACACTGTTAATAATAAATAAATAATTAAAACAACTCTTTCCAATTGTTTTTCGTCTTCTTCTGATTGTCCTAGTTATTTTCCTTTGCCAGTTGACTTTACATGTCACTATTATATAATTCATAATATTATATTTCTTTACAGCTTCGGCATTAACAATCCTCTACACAAATTAATAATAACATGTTTATAAATTATTAATTAAAAATGTTCGTAGAAATCATCATTTGTTAATAACGTTTTGTGAAAAATAACACATGACTTTACAAAGGACTAACATTTCAATTATCATTCAAAGGTCATTATGTTATGAAAACTAAATCCTTTTCTTACAACGTGTGTGTCATTAGTGAAATTCATTACCAAAATAATTCTTAGGTAATTAGTATTTGTGATGTTTGTCTCTGTCTCTGTGTTTGTGGTAATAATCATGGACTAACATTAATTCTATCATTTATCAAATATAGAGAAAAAGAGCCTTAGTAAATTATCTAATAACAAAATTGTTTGAGAATAAAATCAAAAGTAAACAAATAACATAATATATACAAATATATACCTATTAGGAGAATAAAAATGCTTAAGGATTATTATTATTGTTGTTGTTCCATGAACTTGTACATAATAATCATTTTATATAAGACAATTGTTATATGTTTAGGGTATTTCATTTTATAGTTTTGTTTTTGTTTATTATGAATTAAGTTATACAATTTATGGCATACATTTACATCACATAAGTAGTATATGTATATGTATGTGTGTGTATGTATGCATTTATTAGACTTCTTAGAAGGAGTTTTACGTACGAATAATATAAAGGTAAAGACATTAGCATAGGTACAGTTTCTTGTGTGGATTTTTTTTGGTTTGTTTTTCATTAATTTAGGATTAGGAATTTTTTGTTATCTCATTGAATTGTTATTAAAGTGTTTACACACATTTACATATTAAACGTTTTCTTTGATTGTCTTTTTTTGTAAGTATTTTGTATGTTTGTAGTATGACGATAGGCATAAAACAAGGACAAGTGGTTTTTCTTGTTTAAAGAAATGTGCGCATAAAATACATATTTGCAAATTTACATACATATGTGTGAACTTATTTACATCAATATATACAAACGTTTTTTTTTACCTGGTCTAATCCTTTATAGGAATTCATAGAGATGGTGTTATATGAATGCTTTCTGTGAATCAGTTTGGCAATTTTTTTAAAAACAAATACAAAAGGAATCAGTCGGCTTTGTCGGCAGAGATATACCCTCAGCTTATACAAAAAAAAATATTTTTCGCTTTTGTTGGAACAAACTTGGCGTTGCAAGGAGATATTAAAGAAGAATCCCGATAATTCATATATCTTTAACACAATAAATTAAATTTTCTTGCAAACGTCGATCCCTTTTGGGTTCATATTATACTGAATAACTGAACTATTGTCAGTTCCAACAATATTTATTGTCCATTTTGACCAAAAGTATTTGATTTGCGAAAATAAATATTGTTACTTCTGACCAAAACTATTTTAAGTTCTAACAATATTTATTGTTCATTTTGACCAAAACTATTGTGAATTGCAAGAACAAATATTGTAACCTCTGACCAAAACTATCATAATGACATGTTTGGTCCAAAACGTTATAGTGTCAAAGTGACAATACATATTTAGAACATATAATATAGTCCTGTGTAAGAATAACGATTGTTGGATTGGCAATACTACATAAGGAATCCAACAATATGTTAACAATATATATTTTGCTCTTGGAATATTGTTGGATCAAACATATTTTTTTCTCTGTGTGTATGCGAATTTAAACTTTGTATTGACCGGTATATGTAAGAAGTATGGACCTGCCCCTGAATAAACTTTTACTCCCATTATTACAAGTCTTCTTTTGTTATATTTTGAATTTACCGAACAGATTTAGGGCGTTCCGCTTAACATAAAGTTAAAAGTGATGATAGAATTTCAAGGAGGAGCTTCTTGGCATTAACTTTCAATGTAAAAATTTTATTTTTAATGCCTCCAAATTGGTTTATTTTGCGCTTTCAAATCCATCAGATAGTTAAAGAACACATTTAATAATGGCCCTTAAACTTTGTTCTATGAAAACTTGAAATGAAAAATATTTCCTTTATGTTTTTTTTCATTTGACAGTTTTCTTCTTTATTAAAGTTTTTTCTTAGAAACAGAATTGTTGTTGTTCCATGAACTTGTACTTATCCGAAATTTTGTGTGGGAGGTACTCGAAGGAGTGGACAAATATAGTCCATATTCGAACCTGATCTATATCTGGTAGATATATTAGGATGTGTAAAGTATGTACCAAATCTGTCACTCCCTTCAAAAGTTATCGAGCGCAAAATTTTTCCGAACATTTTTGAACTTTTGAGGTGGAGGTACCTGAAGGCGTGGACCGATATGGATTATGTTCGAACTTAGAATAAGTTTGGACAAAATATTTCGAAGGCCAAATTTTGGACCGACTCGGGAGATCCGTTCGATGGGTTTCTTGCGCTCCACCACTACACCGTGTCATGGGAATTTTTGCAACTTTGATCCGATTTTCTCAGAAAGTATGGACTTGTCCCTGACGAAGGCCAAATTTTGAACCGACTCGGCAGATCCGTTCGATGAGTTTCTTGCGCTCCAACCACTACACCTTGTCATAGGTGGTTTTTGCAACTTTCAGGCGATTTTCTCAAGAAGTATGGACGTGCCCCTGATGAAACTTCTACCGTCATATAGGGGACAGTGAATACAAGTTGTTACAATAAAAATCAAAGTGATTCGAAAGCAGGTCCTAAAATTAACTTTTCCGTAATTTTGTATGGGAGGTACCCGAAGGAATGGACCGATTGAGTTCATAGTGGAACCTCATCTAAGTCTATTAGAGTTTTCGCGATGTGCAAAGTATGGACCAAATCGGTTACTCCCTTCAAGAGTTATCGTGCGCACAACTTTTCCGAACATTTTCGAATTTTTGTGGGAGAGGTACCGAAAGGAGTATACCGATATAACACATATTCGAACTTAAACGAAATTTGGACAAAATATTACGAAAGGCAAATTTTGGACCAAATCGGCTCATCCGTTCGAGAGTAATCGTGCGCACCAGCCGGCCAGACAGACAGACGGACGGACATTGCAAAATCGACTCCAAATTGTGTGAAATGCATTTCGTTCAAACATACCTGGGGCCTAAAACCGTTATTTCGATGAGGCACATTTTGCCCGTATGAAAGTGTATATACCCTAGTTAGCATAAATGCTGAGGGTATAAAACAGGGACGCGCTTCTTTGTACTCGTGTAGTGAGGGCGCCCACTGAGTTGTTTTTGCATTTGCTTCTCTCTCTCTCTCTCTCACGTACAGTGTACGTGTACATAAACAAACGATGAATATCATGTGGTTGTTGTTTTTTTCACCAATTGATGGAGATATGATGGGCGACACTGGTATAAAAATATGTGTAATAAAATAAATAAAAAGAAACGTCTTTTCCGCAGGAAAAAGAGAGAAATGGAAAGGCGGGAGTGTGAAAAAATAGAGATGTACAGCAGCCAGAATGAAGTTCCAAAGTCCTACCAAATAGTGAAACATCAAACTGATGGCTTTGGTACAGGTACATCCTCCTGTAGAGGCCAGCAATGTAATTTTGTAACTGATACAGATCGTGTGCTCAGGATATCGAAATAGCACTCTTTCAAGCTCTTAGTATCCAATAGTAGCGAAGACGACGAAGATACCACAGATTCAGTCCCAGAAAATGGTATTGAATGTATACCGCCCAGCCAAGATGAGGTAAAGATAGCAATAAACCGGCTGAAGAATAATAAGGCAGCAGGAGCTGATGTGCTACCAGACGAGCTGTTCAAAACCGGAGGCGACAAGCTGATAAGATAGTTAGCACCATCTGGCAGGAAGAACGCGTACCCGACGATTGGCTGCAGCAGTTTGTGTTCGCGAACCCTTTCACGGCAGTACAATTTTTTTCGGCGCAAGTACATACTTCCTGAGATAATGCCATGCCCCAAAAGCTCTTAATAACTCTACCGGGACCAACTCAAATGACTGATGAGTACGAAAACATACGAATTGGGTATCCGATTTGGCGGAAACTTTTCACATCGTAAAATTTCTTCCCAGCGTACAACAAGTTCCAAAAACATATATTTGGAAAACATCTTCGGGTACTTCCCTCACAAAAGTTCAACATTATAACCTAAGTGCAGTTGAAGGTCTGCTCGAGGATCGCAGTGCAGTCTAAGGTCTACTCGAGGTACTTCTTGTGATCCTGCGATATAATGTTTTTCGTGGGCATAGACAAAAGAAGAGGTATTCTATGGAATACGGAAAAGATCTTGAGGTATTTTATGGACAACAGAAGGCCACTGGATGTATTCTAGGGACAAAAGAAGACCACTTGAGGTCTTCAATGGACAACCAAAGGCCAATTCAGTTCTTCTACTGACAACAGAAGACCTCTTGAGGTGACTTATGGAAATCAGAAGACCACATGAGATCTCTTATCTATGGATAAGAGAAGACTCCTGATATCTTCCATGGGGAAAAGAAGGGCTCTTGGGTTCTCCATAGACAAAGGACGTCCGCCTGATGTCTTCTATAGAAGACTTATTATGCCATCAGGACTTCTATCTAAGTATGGATTTACACCCGAAAAAAATTTAGTTGTAAAAAATGTTTCCAACCTACCCTGTGTATGGGCAAATTTTGGACCAAATGGGTTGCTGCCTTCGTCAGTTACCATTCGCACGATATGAGCGAAAAATTCTGAGCTTTTGTGCCGGATGTTTGGACCAAATCGGTTACTCACAGGTATCAATCGTGCGTTCTATTTGAGCATGCATGCTTTCTGACATAATGGTCCAAAAGCTCTAAAAAACACCCGGTGACCAACTGAAATGCCTGCCTGATGGATACATTAGCTATCGAAAGGAATGATTGCTTTTGGTTCAAACTTTGCGCATCGTAATATTTCTTTCGCACTTTAATCATGGTGAAATAAGGACTATATCGGTGCAGGAAACCAAGCTCAACAACAACTGTAGCGTTGTGATGGTTAAAACGTACTGAGGAAGTTTCGCACCAGAAGTGGAGGTGGGGGATTAGCTTTCCTATTGCACCAGTCTGTTCAATTTAGACCTATCTCGCTTGAGCCTGACTCTAATGGTCCGTATATGGAATGTATGTGGGTAGCAGTCAGGTCTGAAACTATCGTTGTCTCTTCTTTTCCACATAACTCCTTGAGGAGTATCCTCCAGGATGATCTATCATTTGCTAATGCTTTTATTTCGCTCCATGATTTTTCAGTGGATTCAAACTAATTCATAAGACTTATTTTCCCGGAGTTTTTAGGTTTTCCTTTTTTCCTGATACCTTAAAGATTTCAATCTAGGGCTTGACGGCATAGTTCTTCGTTATGTTTCCTCAATTTGTACCCTGTCCACTTCCATTTTCCCTCTTTTATGATGGTTAAATAACCTTATAGGCCCAACTTTTGTATGGTCATTACTGACTGGTGTTGGGGAGACTTTAATGCTCATCATGAGTTGCGGCACTCGGTCCGCGGCAATGAGCAGAGGGGTATAATGCAGGGTGAGCAGATTGATAGCACTACGTTTTGCACGGCCAAATAAAAGTGGTGAATGTGAGCAGATTGATAGCACTACGTTTTGCACGGCCAAATAAAAGTGGTGAATGTCATAGTTCGTCAGATATATTCGCCTGGTCTGACAAATGAAGTCACCTGGCGACCCGTCATTTCTCTAGGGTCAGGCCATCTCCCCATAATTGACTCCATTAGCAGATCGCTCATTCATTATCTCTGAACGTCGCCCTTGCATCTAATTAGCCTAGTTTCGGAGAGTTCATTAATCCCCGCTTCAGAGATTTACCCCTCCCTTCTGATGTTCGGGTAGCAGCAAAAACGTTTCGAGATATCATAACTGCTGCAGCCGGTCGCTATATACCGGCTGGTCGAATATCCAAAATTATACCAAATTTCCCAGCAGAGACGGTGATATTAGCACATGAGCGTGATGAGCACAATTTTTTGCAAAAATCTTAACAAAATACACTTTGCAATTACAACTTTTCACTTAGCAGAAGAGGACGTTTGTGGAACAGAAGTTAAAAAGGAAGCAAAATTTTTTTTGAAAACTTAGCAAACTCAACTTATCATTAGTAACTTATCACTTTTCAAAAATAAGGGTTCTGTAGAACAGAAAAATTTACGAATTGTCAAAAAATATTGCTAAGTTCAAAATGACAAGTTGATAAGTTGTTTTGTGGAATAGGGCCCTGTTCAACATCCTGCTGGAAAAAGTTATACGAGATGCAAAGGCCAAACGATATGGCATAATTTACACCGATAGTCACATATTACTTGCTTATTAGAGTGGGGCGATTTGAACACCATCACGGGCGCCTGGAGTTTTTGATTCTTGGGATTGTACTGAGCAAAAAAGTCAACTAGACCATATGTCTACGGTGAAAATCGAGCTCCCGGATTTTGACTTGAAGTTTTTTTTCAAGGATTTTTGGATATTTTGGCATATAACAACCAAACCACTGAGATTTTCGATCCAACACAAAGACAACAATTGCAGCCAAGACAATAATAAAGAACTCTCTAGTACATCGTAAAAGCATTGGAACGCTCCTTCAGGTAGTTATGGCCTCGAGAAGGTGCACATTTTTCGGAAAATATCGATAAACGACACTGTGCTACAAAATGGAACTCAAAGTCAGTGGGTGGAAAATTTCTTTTGGAGATGAAAGCCCTTGGTGAGTGTACTGAGAACCCAAAAGGAAATTTTAACCATAGGTCAAGTTTCCGAGATATTGCGTGATTAATGGTTTAATTTTGGCCCCTTAATTTGTGGTCAAATAGCTTTATATCTCTCTAAAGCGTTATTGTAGCTTCATTTTGACATTATATGTCTTCAGTCAAATCGAATGGTGAATCTTTTTGTAGAATATTTCATCCCTCTAACTCAATTCCTTTCATGTCCTTTTCGTCCTTTATTTTTTGAACCGTAGTAAAAGTACCACAAGGCGAGATTTTACAGCACCCAAATATCCTACAAAAATGTTGTTCAGAAGATTTTAGGTACGGTTCTCATTGATGACCAATCGATATTTCCCCGTTTTCGTGGTCCTTTTTGACATTTTACCGGTTTTTGTTCAGAAAACTATGTTTTGTTTTCATGTATATTCGTTATTCGTCTGTGGTGCTTCTGAAATACTTACCATAAATAGCTCTTGTAATGACGAACAAGTTAATAACACATTTTATTGGAGGACAGATCCGGTTATCTAAATTTTTGAACCGGAAATTCTGACATTAAAACCGATTTTGGAACCGGTTTTAAGTAACCGATTAACCGAATATGTATATCATTAGAAAGCTAATAAAATGGTCAATCAAATGACAGCAAGTAGCTGATTACAACTTTGTTGGTTACGATATTGCCGGACAAAATTTATGTTTTTTCGAAAAATTACAAAACCATTAAAACATGCAGAAGGATGACGCTTTTAATAAAAAAACATATGTATGTAATTATAATTACAATTTTACCATAAAAAATTCATTGAGTAAAAATAATAACATATGTATGTATATTTGCATTAATAAATATAGGGTTTATTTGTAGATATGGATGGGGGAAAAATTGACAAAAGATTGTAGAGTTCAATTATTGTTGCAGTCATTAGTGAGCGGATAAGGTAACGCGGTACATTGAAACAAAAGTTAATAATATTTACAACAATATTTTGACGTTGTAAACATATTAAATGAAGTTATAAATAAAATATACATATTTTACATTGTTTATATACGACATAGTTTATTTTAGTTGATTAATTTTAATTTATTAATATAATTGTAGTTTTTGTTGTTTTTGTTATTATTGCTATGACACGATACATTTTTATAAGATATGATTTCATATGTTTCTTTGTTTGTTTCCTTTTTGGATGGAAGTGTTTATAAACCAATAAATTAAAATTAAAATAATTTAAATATTCAAACATTTTGAAAAACAAAAGAATATACATTACATAATATTTGTGTTTTTACATATAACTTTTATAGAGCAATTTGGTTGCTGATAATTGTGGTTTTCTTGTTCCCTTTTCAATGTGCAATAAATTTTCATATTTGGTTCCCATTTTGTTTTTAATTATTAATTTTGTTCTGTAGAGTTATCTTAGTAGTAGTTGTTATTTGTTATTTTCTTTTTCATTTTTTTTAGATTGACACTAAAATACATACAGAATATTCTATATTTGAAAGAAATAGAAATTGTATTAGAAGTTTATATTAATGTGTCTAAAAACTACATACAGATAGATGTTTTACACAAAAGTTTATAGGTTCAAGCATTCAATGGCATTATATTTTCAGACAGAGAGAGAAAGAGAAAGCATGTATTTTAGAATTTCTAATGCTTTGATAAATTAAGTCAAACTTAAAACTATACAAATCGATTCAGATAGGCATTTTGATTACAATTATTAGTTATTAATTTTATTTATCTCTGCTGTCTGTCAATTAGAGACATGGTGGAATAAGAAGGTGTTACATCAAATCATGTCAAACATCAAATTTGCTCACAATAACATATGAAATGCTTGTTTACATTTTGTATGTGATTTTATTCACAATAACGTATTTTGACAACTGGTATGAAGATCAGCTGTTTTTGGCGTTACACCTTATTATTCCACCATGATTAGAGAGGACGATTTAGACGACTTCATGTGTAAACAAAAATAATATGTATTAAAATTAATCATCAGTGATCTAATTATGTGGTTCGATTCGATCGAGTATTTGCTCGTGAATAATAGCTGGTTCAAACGCATTTTAAACAGGTGTTTTGGAAGTTTACGTCATTTATTTGATAGATATTGTATGGAATTCACAGCTTAAAAGATGAGTGTTTTATAAAACATGTTAAATGTGACATGCGTTTTATACTTATGCTCCGAAATCCACTGGGTTTCACGAAAATCTAAAATACACCCCGTTGTTTACACTTATTTTTGTTGATTTTAAACATATTACAATAATCAAGGTAGATGTACCAGATGCACTGTACATCGAACATGAATTTTCGAATAGGAAAGTATTTTTGATATTTCGCTCATTTGCTAATTTTGCCATAAAAAGTATAGGAACACAATGAAAAATTAACATTGTAACAAAGTAATTGATTTTTTCACCTTGTTTACAAATTTTGATATTAAAATTTTTGTTGCAGTAATTCACCATCTACCTTGTTTATTGTGCTAGGTGAAAAGTGTTGCAACTTTTGGTACTTTTTTAGGTAAAAAACAGGGTTGCATATCATGAGTACTGTGATGTTGATGATGATTTCTCTGAAATTACGAAATGAAATGATTTCATTTTTGTGCGAAATCATGATAAATTTTGCTTGATTTCGAGCGAAATCACGAAACTATGCTGACTGTAAACCCAGCATTAGTTTTCGACACGATATAATCGTACGGTTATAGCACGGTTAGACTAGAGCTTTTTACACGGTTAAACCACTTCATGAGGATATATTTACTTCATCTGGCCAAATCTGACCAGTAGTGGAATTCTGTAACTCAAAAATCGTTAAAATTAAAATTCTAATTATAATTTTGGTAATAAACGAATTTTTTCGGTAAGTTAACAATCAAAATAAAGCTGTCGCTAAGTCCTACCGATAGCAACTGTGTTTTCAACTTTTATTGATACTTTTCATTCATAATTTTGAGTTTTAATTTTAGCGACATTTGTCGGTAACTCAAAAAATGTGTTACACTACGGATTTGCCATACAAAAATTATAGGTCATTTAGATATGACCTTATTAGCCGGATTAAGCGCATAATCAGGATTTATTTGATAAATCCGGCGATAAACTTCTAAATTTCTCATACAAAAATAAATCCTCGTATTGAGCGGATTTGTTTTATAGTCCATTTAGATATGACTTCATTGGGCGGATTCAGCAAATTATCAGGTTTTATTTGCTTAATCCAACCAAAATCTACCAGGTTTCCCATACAAAAATAAATCATCGTATTGGGTGGATTTGTTTTAAATCTGGCATAAATCCTCATATACAACTCTGGTTTTTGCAACATGTTGCTAGAAAATACAAAAAGTTGCAAGCTGGCAAAAGAAACAAGGTAGATGCATCGGTGATTTGCTACACTAAAAATAATTTAAAATGTAAAAATTTGTAAACAAGTCGGAAAAATTAAACAAAGACATAAATACAACTAAGACTAGACAAAATATTGCATGTATTTTGTCTAGTCTTAGTTGTAGCTTCGTTCCAGAACTAAAAAGTTTTTACACATTTAACACATATTGAAAATGCGAAATGCGTTTCCGTATACCAAAAAAGTTGCAAAATGTTCACTTCTCTTTGAACAAAAATGGCGTTGAATGGCTCTCTCTTTAGAAACTTTTTACACGACAAATTTGAGCGAGCAAAAATGTGCAACATGTTTGCCGGCTTCCGATTGGCTGACACGCCGACTTTGACATTTTTTCCAGTTTTTTTTGACGTTTCTGCCATTTTTCCGTTCCCGTACATTTTGGAAAAATGTGTGTGAGCAAAATGTATCAAAAGAGCTATCTTTTGAAAATGAACAGATTGCTCTTTTGACACTTTTATCATTAAAAAAGTACTGGAACGAAGTTTGTATTTATGTCTTTGCCTTTAGGGCCAAACCTATAGCTCTGCGTGTTGCGTGAAATACATCGTTTTTGTTTTTGAAATACATGTATTTTGTTTTTGTATGTTTGAACGCACACGCAACACGCAGAGCTATATGTTTGGCCCTTATAGACTAAAAATCAGTAATGATAAAAAAATAGTTTTTTTCCAGGCGTAAGAACTTGGCGATAAACAACATGTCGTCCCATATCGTTCAGCTAATATGAGCCGTGGTGGATTTATTAATTTTTTAGAATTGTTCATTGTCTCCTCGTCATAAATACAACAAATAATATCGGTTATGAAATAAGAAAAACTACAGATGCCACCGATGACGGAGAATATCGACGTCAGCATAGTTGAACGTTGGCCACCAAAAATTCGGACCCGTTAGTCATTATGTAACCCATTACAAAGTAATGTAAACGAAATAAGTATTTATATTACTCCTTAATAAGTTATATGTACGTTGGCACATAGCGTGTGTTTCCGACTACAAATCAGAGGTTGTGAGTTTAACGCTCACCGCTTTTTGTTAAACAAAACAAAGAACAGTTATGGATACTTTACACGATATGTTTTTAACATATGGGTTGTCACTTTTTAAATACTAAATGTATATGCAAAGTGACAATCCATATGCAAAAAAAAACATATCGTGTAAAGTACCCATTATTGGTGCACATGCAAGCACATGTACGCGTGGCCAAGTGTGTGTATAGTGTGTTCGGCTACAAATCAGAATTTCGCGAGATAAAATCCAGCAGACAGCGGAATAAAATATAAGGTTTGTTCCTTTACTTTTTATACCCTTAGCCTTTAGGCTAAAGAGGGTATTTACACTTTGATACGACCAAAAATGTGCCTCATCGAAATAATGGTTTTAGACCCCAAGTATGTTTGTACGATATCCGTTTCAGACAATTTTGAGTAGATCTAGCAATGTCCGTCCGTCTGTCTGTCTGTCTATATGGCTGGCTGGTGCGCACTATAACTCTCGAACGGATCAATCGATTCGGTTTAAATTTTGGGTATCGAAATATTTTGTCCAGATTTGATTTAAGTTCGAAGATGGGCCATATAGGTCCACTCCTTCAGGTACCTCCCCCACAAAAGTTCCAAAATGTTCGGAAAATTTGTGGGCACGATAACTCTTGAAGGGATTAATCGATTTGGTCCATACTTTGCAAATCGTGAAATTTCTACCAGACATAGATGAGGTTTCACTATGGACTCAATCGGCCCACTCCTTCGGGTACCTCCCGCACAAAATTTCGGATAAGTTCAGTTTAGGACCAGTTCTCTAATAGCTTTGATATTTATTGCAACAACTTGTATTCACTTCCCCCCATACGACGGTACAAGTTTCATCAGGGGCTAGTCCGTACTTCCTGAGAAAATGGCCGGAAAGGTGCAAAAATACCCTATGACACCTTGTGTAGTTGTTGGAGCGCAAGATAACTCTCCAACGGATCTGTCGATTCGGTCCAAACTTTGGCCTTCGTAATATTTTATCAAAACATACTTTAAATTCGAAGATGGGCTATAGTGGTCCACTCCTTCAGGTACCTCCCCCACAAAAGTTCACAAATGTTCGGAAAAATTGTGCGCACGATAACTCTTGAAGGGAGTGACCGATGTAATCCCATCCTTTGCACATCCTAATATATCTACCAAATATAGATCAGGTTCGAATATGGACTATATTTGTCTACTTCTTCTGTACCTCTCACACAAAATGTCGGATAAGTTCACTTTAAGACCAGCTCTCGAATCATTTTGATTTTTTGTTGAAACGATTTGCATTCGCTACCTCCATTACTAAGGTAAAAGTTTTTTCAGGGGCAAGTCCATATTTCTTGGGAAAACAGCCCGAAAGGTGTAAAAACCCATATGATGAGATGTAAAAACCCGTATGTCGATATGTGGCGGTCGGAGAGCACGATAACACTCGAATTGTTCAACCGATTTGATCCAAGATTTGGTCTTCGTCATATTATATTCAAATTTAGTTTCATGGCCAATACCCGTCCACAGCTTTCGGTACTTCTCCTCAATATTTAAAAAATGTCACTAAAATGCTAGGACGATATCACTTGGATGGGGCAACCAATTTGGTAATATTTTATCAAAATTTAGTTTAACTTCTAACTTCCAGTTTAACTTCTGCTCTACAAAAGTTCAACAATTGTATCTTAGTGCAGTTTCCTAATCCACATTTTTGTCGGCAAGTTCAAATGTCCAAAAAGGGCAACAAAATTCTGAAGAGACCTTAAATCGATCTGTCAGTATGTGAAAGTTTCGCTTCACATTGGCTGAGGGTATATATCTTTCGGCAAAGCCGACTGACACTTTTTTATTTGTTTAATGATAAAATTGGTAAAAGAGAAAACTGTCAAAATTGCTCTCTCATGAACAGTTTTACCTGAAAAGTAAAGGAACGAAAAATGGTAGATCTGGTAGCAATGTAAAAAAGAAACATAAAAATTCAATTTTCTTCTTTTATTTCACAGTTTTTAATTTTGTTTTGTCAGTGTTCCACTTTTTCTTCTGTTTTTGTTCATTTTTTCTTCATTGTCAAATAATCGTCAAACAAATGTCGAAAAATCAGTTCAAACATTTTTTACCTGAAGAAATTTGTCTGGTAGCTAAAGGAACACAACTATAATAAAATATGAAACGTGTTGAAATTGAAAACAATTTGCACCTCAAATATTCTAAAAATAGAACATATGTTTTTTAGCTCATTTTTCAATTTCTAGTGGCCATAGAATAACTAGATATTCTAGTGGTAGTGGAACTGCTAAACACAATAAAATGGAACGTACACGGCGTGATAAGGCTCGAAGAAACTGGTGACTATGGGAGCTAAGTATTATTCATTAAAGATCAAATTTGTAAAAATATTTTTTTATAATATAATAAAAATTTGACACACGACAATGTAAATGAAATAGTCTTTATTTGGGTCATGAATGACTAATAGCAGGACAGGGTCTGTGGAACAGTCGTCAACGAAATGTGGGGGTTTTAGTCATCGAAGATATATCTTACATATATGTAAATAAACGTTAGACATCCATATCGTCGCCCAAGCTCTAAAATTTTGGTTAACACAGTAGAATCGCGATAATTCGAACCTCGATAAATCCAAAATCTCGAAAATTCGCATAAGCTGCCGAATCCATTTTCTTCGTATTTTAACCCCGCTAAATCGAAAATCTCCATAATTCGTATAAAATGGCCGGTCTCTTGGATTACGAATTAGCAGGATTTTACTGTATATCGTTAAATCGTTCACTCAAATCGAAAATTTCGGAAATACGAAAAAAGACCTATCCATTGTTAAGCCAGATACAAGTGTTTTTAACACAATATTTTATTGTACTGAATGAGAATAATATGACACTGAATGCTTTTTACAAGTCGAGTCTAAGAAAACTAGTGTTAATCGATCTCTGGATGATTACTATCAATAGAATATTTGAAAATGAGTATATATTAGTGAGTTAAACATTTAATAATTTCTATATGTATGAAGAATTATGGATAATTGTTGTTTGTTTATTGTTGGTCACATAAAATAATTTTCTATCTTTGGTATTTTTTTTTAATTTGATTGGTTGGTTGGTTTGTGGATGGAATCGGTTGATTGGTTTTGGTTTTGATTTCTGTGAGGAGGTTTTCCTATTTCCCATTAGGGAAAGCGAGTTGAGGATGTGCCAGGAACTTTAAGTTGTCGGTAATTAATTTCTCTCTGTTTAATAATAGCTACGAATCTAACAACAATTTATTTATAATGATTTGTCTACGGTACGTCGTTTGGTTTTGTTCTCTACTTTAGTTTAAAATTTGTAACAATTATTAAAAAAGAGGTACCTGTGTAGTTGTAATAAAATGTAGAATACATTTAAGGGAATCTATTTATTTTTTTGTGTAAGCGTTTTGTGGTTTTAACTAGAAATATATGAATTTGTGTCTGTTTGTTTATTTTTTTTTAATTTATAATAAATATTGATAAAATATTAAATATGTTGTTGTTTTCTCTATAAATATATATTTAATAGTTTGTTGTTGTGTTCTATATGTTAATTCTAGTTATATAAATATGATTGATTGGGTTGCCAAATAAGATTTGTGTTTAACACATATATTTTAGTCTAGGTTTTGAAAAAGGGGAGGGGGACGATAATAAAGTCTATATGGAACGTATGATCACGTGGTTGGAACTTAATAAATACGACTTTATCTTAATGGCAATTTCGACTTCAAGGTGTTCTAGAAAGACGAACTTAGAGTCGTCAATTGAGGTCGTCTGTTGAAACGACACAAAGTGTCAATTAAGACGATCTTAAAGTCGACTATTGAGACGACCTTAAAGTCGTCTATTGAGACGACCTTAAAGTCGTCTATTGAGACGACCTTAAAGTCGTATATTAAGACGACCTTAAAGTCGTATATTAAGACGACCTTAAAGTCGTATATTAAGACGACCTTAAAGTCGTCTATTGAGACGACCTTAAAGTCGTCTATTGAGACGACCTTAAAGTCGTTTATTGAGACGACCTTAAAGTCGTCTATTGAGACGACCTTATAGTCGTCTATTGAGATGACCTTAAAGTCGCCCATTGAGACGACCTTAAAGTCGTCTATTAAGACGACCTTAATGTCGTCTATAGAGACGACCTTAATGTCGTCTATAGAGACGACCTTAATGTCGTCTATAGAGACGACCTTAATGTCGTGTATAGAGACGACCTTAATGTCGTGTATAGAGACGACCTTAATGTCGTCTATAGAGACGACCTTAATGTCGTCTATAGAGACGACCTTAAAGTCGTCTATTGAGACGACCTTAAAGTCGTCTATTGAGACGACCTTAAAGTCCTCTATTGAGACGACCTTAAAGTCGTATATTGAGACGACCATAAAGTTGCCTAATGTGGCGACCTTAAAGTCGTATATTGAGACGACCATAAAGTTGCCTATTGAGACGATCTTAAAGTCGTCTATTGAGACGACCTTAAAGTCGTCTATTGAGACGACCTTAAAGTCGTCTGTTGAGACGACCTTAAAATCGTCTGTTGAGACGACCTTAAAGTCGTCTATTGAGACGACCTTAAAGTCGTCTATTGAGACGACCTTAAAGTCGTCTATTGAGACGACCTTAAAGTCGTCTATTGAGACGACCTTAAAGTCGTCTATTGAGACGACCTTAAAGTCGTATATTAAGACGACCTTAAAGTCGTATATTAAGACGACCTTAAAGTCGTCTATTGAGACGACCTTAAAGTCGTCTATTGAGACGACCTTAAAGTCGTTTATTGAGACGACCTTAAAGTCGTCTATTGAGACGACCTTATAGTCGTCTATTGAGATGACCTTAAAGTCGTCTATTGAGACGACCTTAAAGTCGTCTATTGAGACGACCTTAAAGTCGTCTATTGAGACGACCTTAAAACCGTCTATTGAGACGACCTTAAAGTCGTCTATTGAGACGACCTTAAAGTCGTCTATTGAGACGACCTTAAAGTCGTCTATTGAGACGACCTTAAAGTCGTCTATTGAGACGACCTTAAAGTCGTCTATTGAGACGACCTTAAAGTCGTCTATTGAGACGACCTTAAAGTCGTCTATTGAGACGACCTTAAAGTCGTCTATTGAGACGACCTTAAAGTCGTCTATTGAGACGACCTTAAAGTCGTCTATTGAGACGACCTTAAAGTTGTCTATTGAGACGACCTTAAAGTCGTCTATTGAGACGACCTTAAAGTCGTCTATTGAGACGACCTTAAAGTCGTCTATTGAGACGACCTTAAAGTCGTCTATTGAGACGACCTTAAAGTCGTCTATTGAGACGACCTTAAAGTCGTCTATTGAGACGACCTTAAAGTCGTCTATTGAGACGACCTTAAAGTCGTCTATTGAGACGACCTTAAAGTCGTCTATTGAGACGACCTTAAAGTTGTCTATTGAGACGACCTTAAAGTCGTCTATTGAGACGACCTTAAAGTCGTCTATTGAGACGACCTTAAAGTCGTCTATTGAGACGACCTTAAAGTCGTCTATTGAGACGACCTTAAAGTCGTCTATTGAGACGACCTTAAAGTCGTCTATTGAGACGACCTTAAAGTCGTCTATTGAGACGACCTTAAAGTCGTCTATTGAGACGACCTTAAAGTCGTCTATTGAGACGACCTTAAAGTCGTCTATTGAGACGACCTTAAAGTCGTCTATTGAGACGACCTTAAAGTCGTCTATTGAGACGACCTTAAAGTCGTCTATTGAGACGACCTTAAAGTCGTCTATTGAGACGACCTTAAAGTCGTCTATAGAGACGACCTTATTTTAAGTGACGCCTTAAAATCATCTATTGTGACGCCTTAAAGTCGCCTATTACGACGACCGAAAAGACGACCTTAAAGTCGTCTATAGAGACGACCTTAATGTCGGTTATAGAGACGACCTTAAAGTCGTCTATTGAGATGACCTTAAAGTCGTCTATTAAGACGACCTTAAAGTCGTCTATTGAGACGACCTTAAATTCGTCTATTGAGACGACCTTAAATTCGTCTATTGAGACGACCTCAAAGTCGTCTATAGAGACGACCTTAAATTCGTCTATTGAAACGACCTTAAAGTCGTCTATAGAGACGACATTAAGGTCGTCTCTATAGACGACATTAAGGTCGTCTCTATAGACGACATTAAGGTCGTCTCTATAGACGACATTAAGGTCGTCTCTATAGACGTCGTCTCTATAGAGACGACCTTAATGTCGTCTATAGAGACGACCTTAATGTCGTCTATAGAGACGACCTTAATGTCGTCTATAGAGACGACCTTAATGTCGTCTATAGAGACGACCTTAATGTCGTCTATAGAGACGACCTTAATGTCGTCTATAGAGACGACCTTAATGTCGTCTATAGAGACGACCTTAATGTCGTCTATAGAGACGACCTTAATGTCGTCTATAGAGACGACCTTAATGTCGTCTATAGAGACGACCTTAATGTCGTCTATAGAGACGACCTTAATGTCGTCTATAGAGACGACCTTAATGTCGTCTATAGAGACGACCTTAATGTCGTCTATAGAGACGACCTTAATGTCGTCTATAGAGACGACCTTAATGTCGTCTATAGAGACGACCTTAATGTCGACCTTAATGTCGTCTATAGAGACGACCTTAATGTCGTCTATAGAGACGACCTTAATGTCGTCTATAGAGACGACCTTAATGTCGTCTATAGAGACGACCTTAATGTCGTCTATAGAGACGACCTTAATGTCGTCTATAGAGACGACCTTAATGTCGTCTATAGAGACGACCTTAATGTCGTCTATAGAGACGACCTTAATGTCGTCTATAGAGACGACCTTAATGTCGTCTATAGAGACGACCTTAATGTCGTCTATAGAGACGACCTTAATGTCGTCTATAGAGACGACCTTAATGTCGTCTATAGAGACGACCTTAATGTCGTCTATAGAGACGACCTTAATGTCGTCTATAGAGACGACCTTAATGTCGTCTATAGAGACGACCTTAATGTCGTCTATAGAGACGACCTTAATGTCGTCTATAGAGACGACCTTAATGTCGTCTATAGAGACGACCATAATGTCGTCTATTGAGACGACCTTAAAGTCATCTATTGAGACGACCTTAAAGTCGTCTATTGAGACGACCTTAATGTCGTCTATTGGGACGACCTTAATGTCGTCTATTGAGACGACCTTAATGTCGTCTATCGAGACGACCTTAAAGTCGTCTATTGAGAGGACCTTAAAGTCGTCTATTGAGACGACCTTAAAGTCGTCTATTGAGACGACCTTAAAGTCGTCTATTGAGACGACCTTAATGTCGTCTATTGGGACGACCTTAATGTCGTCTATTGAGACGACCTTATTGTCGTCTATTGAGACGACTTTAAAATCGTCTATCGAGACGACCTTAAAGTCGTCTATTGAGACGACCTTAATGTCGTCTATTGGGACGACCTTAATGTCGTCTATTGAGACGACCTTAATGTCGTCTATTGAGACGACTTTAAAATCGTCTATCGAGACGACCTTAAAGTCGTCTATTGAGACGACCTTAAAGTCGTCTATTGAGACGACCTTAAAGTCGTCTATTGAGACGACCTTAAAGTCGTCTATTGAGACGATCTTAAAGTCGTCTATTGAGACGACCTTAAAGTCGTCTATTGAGACGACCTTAAAGTCGTCTATTGAGACGACCTTAAAGTCGTCTATTGAGACGACCTTAAAGTCGTCTATTGAGACGACCTTAAAGTCGTCTATTGAGACGACCTTAAAGTCGTCTATTGAGACGATTTTAAAGTCGTCTATTGAGACGACCTTAAAGTCGTCTATTGAGACGACCTTAAAGTCGTCTATTGAGACGACCTTAAAGTCGTATATTGAGACGACCTTAAAGTCGTCTATTGAGACGACCTTAATATCGTCTATTGAGACAACCTTAAAGTCGTCTATTAAGAAAAGTAATAATAATTAGAATTTGAAATCCCAACCATATTTATCACACGTTCCATTGTAGACGGCGTACCAAAGTACGTGCTAGCTATGTTAGTATAATGGTGTTGTTTTTTTCTCCTTATTTAGGTTTTAAATTTATTAAGGTTTATTTTTGTATAGTTTATTATTGTTATGTTTGGTTTACTAATTCGAAATAACAGAATGAATATTCATTATACATGTATGGATATGTAGTTTATTAAGAGTCTATATGTATCAATTATCTAGACAAGTAGAATATAATTAAATTTTCTAAAAAGTTACAATAAATATGAAAGGGGGGTTGAGAGGGGGGTAGAATAGTGTACAGGAATCATTTTATGGCCAAGTTGTGTATATATATATATAGAATGTCAGTGGTTGGGTTTGTTGGGAGCTATCTCTGGTTTTGCTGTTGTGTTTTTGTTTTCGCATTCGAATTTTCACTTGTCCTATTTCCAAAACACACACACATCAGAAGCAGCTAAATTATTTATTAAATGGATATCGTATGAAGTTCACGCTTTCACTGCTTGATCGGCTCCCAGAAGAACTTTGCTAATTGTTACGACCCGAAAATAGTTGATACTGTAAGAAAATTTATGAATAAATGGTTTTGTTTAATGATTTGGATGAGAATGAAAGAATACAATAATATTTTATGAATATGGATGAATATTAGATTGTATGTATGGCTGTGTATATTAATGAGTATGTTGCTGTTGTCCTTTGTTTAAGTAACGGTGTAGATCTATGTATTAATTCTTATTGATTAAATTATACATAAACGCAAAGAAACCCCTTTTTTGATATTTTTTTTAATTCTTTTAAAATTATTTTTTTCATTTAGTTGAATTGTGTGTTTGTAGTGAGAAACCCACTCTGAGAGCAAGTACGTCGGCCATCTTTTGCACAAGAGATACAGCTGGACTCATGGGCGTAGCCAGGAATGCTTTTTGGTCGTTCTAGGAAGGGTGGGGGGCAAATGTTTGTTTTTTTCGTAATATTTATAATTTTTTACATACAAATAAACTTTTTTGTAGGATCTAAGGGGGCAGCTGCCCCTCACTAGCTATTCCTGGCTACGCCCATGGCCGGACTATGAAAAATATATGGAAAAGTTAATTTTTCTGGGATATTTTTGCATTTGTGTAGTTTATAATTGCCATTAAAATATCAGATGTTCTTGTTAAGGACTAAATACTCCAATATATAATATATAATTGTTCTACAAACATCCCATACGGGACAAGGGAGACTTCTCTCATATCAATGAGTGCACCCCAATTCATATTAGCTCAATGATATGGGACCTACTGTTTATCGCCGAGTCCGAACGGCGTGTCTTAAGACACCACTTTGTAGAGAAGTTTTACGTGGCTGAAATACTCAGGAAATGTCGCCAACATTACTGAGGGGTATTTTGCCATCGTTGACAATTTTGATGTTGACTGGCCGGGGAATCGAACCCACGACCTTTAGCGTGCAAGGCGGGTGTGCATACCATTGCACCACGGTGGCACACTCCAATAATTACATAAATATCACTTTCCACAAATTAGAATTGCGGCCATCTCAATCTTTGATTGAAAATTGGTAACATAAGGTATAGTGAAACATGTTCGAAAAGCTTCTTAATTGAACGTTTCGTTTGGAAATATTTTCCATGTCAGCCGATAAAATAGCAAAAAAAAAATTAGGCTTTATTTGAATTCCACAACACTGTAATACACTATTTTTTTAACAAAAATGAAGCTATTACCTCCTCCTTTGAATTCTACTCCAACATTTTGTGATACGTATTAGTTTCGCGATATTTTGAATTGTATGTTGTACTCACTAAAAAAATATTTGTCAAATGAAGTTTGGCCTATGGCAGAACTGTCCTTACTGGTTCATTATATTATCCTCATCGACATTCATCGCCAAAAAGAATTTTTCACCTCCCAGACGTTCATCTTCATATATACGCGCATTGACATCATCCGAATCAACAAAGCCGCTATCAGGGAAGTGATTTCATGTGATTGACGATTTTATCAGCTTTCTAACACAACACGGGTTTTATATCGGAATATCCGGTTCAAAAATTTAGAAAACCGGATCTATCCTCCAAGAAAATTTGTCATTAACGGGTTCGGCATAACGAGATCTATTTATGGTAAATATTTTAGATGCACCCCCTATATAAACAATAACCAATAGACACGTATACATACCAATACATAACACGGTGTGCCTTAACCAAATTAAAATGGAAGGTGCTCACACCTGGGAACTTTTTGCAGTGCATTGTCTTAATTTGAACTTCTATATCTCAAAAACGGTAAAACCTACGAAAATATCATAAAGGCCAATCTTGTGGAGAATTTTCATAGCTACAACATTTTCATTAGGTTTATTTAAATAGGACTCGCGGTTTCAAAGCAAAATCGTGAAAACCTATAGAACCCATAAAAATGTGAACTTAAACCGCGATTTATTTGAAAATCCCTTCGGCGATATTTTTTGTTTCTTAATATTTCTCATCTGTGAGCATTGTAGTTTCAGAATCTGCAACAACTTCCCAGGTGTTCATTTAAAATTAGTTAAGGCGCACCGTGATAACCAATAACGAATAGACATAAAAACAAAACATAGTTTAATACTAAACCAAGTCCGAATAAATGTCAAAAATGACAGTGAAAAAGAGCAACATTTTGTAGAATTTTTTGGATGTTGAAAAATCTCATCTTGTGGTACTTTTAATAAAAGAAAAGGACATGAAAAACATTGAGTTAGAAGAATGAAATGTTCTACAAAAAGATTCGCCAATCGATTTTACTGAAGAAACGTCATCTCAAAACGAAGCTACAACAACATCAAACAGAGATATGAAGCAATTTTCCCAAGTATTATAGGGAAAAAATCAAAAATTTCATTGGGCGATATCTCAGAAACTTGACCGATGGCGAAAATTTTCTTTTGGGTTCTTAGGGCTTTCATCTCCAAAAGAAATTTTCCACCCCCCGAGCTTTGAGTTCCATTTTGTTTCACAGTGACATTGAGGCCTCAGGTTTCAAAATACCGCAAATCGAGAAGTACCGTTCTATGGGGGATATATGAAAGCGTGGGTCAATATCGTCAAAATTCGAAGGAAAAAATTTCACCCATTTCGTTGTGATAATGATGCTAATCTGATGGTACCGTTCTATGGGGGCTATAACAAAAAGTGGACCCATATAGCCCATTTGCAATACCAAACATCCTAGAAGTAATAGAAACTTCAATACCAAATTACAAAGCTGTATCTTAAAAATTGCTGTATCTTGATTTCAACAGACGGACATGGTTATATCGACTTAGAATTTTACCCTGATCAGGATTATATATACTTTATATGGTCTCCGACGAATATTTCGAAGTGTTACAAACGGAATGACAAATTTAATTATACACTCTAAGGTGGAGGGTATAAGGATCCATGTCATAAAATTTGACATTCAGTTTTTTATTTTTGGCCAATGCACTATGGGGCCAATGTTAGGGTTTTGAGGCAAATAGTCACAGGGGCAAGCTGGACCTTCAAAATTTCGTGCAGATGTTTATAATCGGCCTAGAAACGAATATATTCAAATCGGGCGAATATATTCAAATCTGATCAAAGTTTGCCAAATTATACTGAAATTGGTTCAGATTTGAATATATTCGCCCGATTTGAGGTATCCGGTGCACCAAATACGCAAATTCTGTCTAATTTTGATGCATATTGGGAAATGTCGCGGAATTCGGACAATAAATAAGTTTGCCAAGTTATATAAACAGAAAAAAAAATTATCGATTTTCCGGCGATAAAAAAATTTGTCATATTGACGAAATTCGATAAAATTATTTGATCACAAAGTAAAAATACAACTGATAAAATATTTCACTTATTGACTAAAATATTTATCGATTTTTTATATTGAGCTGATAAAATATTTCACATATTGACAAAAATATGTATCAAAATATTCCAAATTTTGTATCAGCATTCAGTGGTTGTTAGAATAGCTACCAATAAACATTAGGGTTATAACTTCTTTGCAATTTTTGCAAATAGCCGAAAAACTACTATGAAATAGGGTGTCATTTTTTCTCTATCGCGAAAAAGGTTTCCGCACCAAATGCATTGAAGTTCAGTAATGCATTATTTAATTTTATTTGTTAAAATTACATATACGCTTTCCGTTATAACTTCTTAATAGTTTTAATCTAATTTAAAATCAATATCGAACCATTTTCCACTAATCTGGTTTTTGGGTTTGTATTTAACAAAAAACAACAAAATAATCGTAAATATGAACATTTTTTATCGATTGAAGAAAATGTATTCAACAATGTTTTCATCAAATATTTTGTTTTTATCAAGCACAATGTGGAATATTTTGATAAATATATTTGTCAATATGTGAAATATTTTATCAGTATCATCGCCGGAAAATCGATAAATTTTTTATTAAATCTTTGAATTTTTTTATCAAATGGCTAAAATTGTTTTCTGTGTATAAATCGGTTGAGATTTGAATATATCTCCCATATACATTTTTCATCCAATTTGATGTTTATTGTACACTAAATTCGTAAAATAAGTCCGATCCGGATTAAATTCGGTACTTCTGGCCGAAATCTGCCAAGAGTAGACTAGGTCAATTTTTGTTATATTCTGTTCAGAGTTAACTAGAGCCTCCTTATAAATTTTCATCCTACTTAATGTTAAGGTATTTTCCTGCGAACATAAGTTTTTTATTTGGTTCAGGCGTGCACAAATATGTTATTTATTTTTTTTTTAACTCCCCTCTTTGACACCTCTATTAAATTTCGCAGAAATCGAATCTATAACATGTTTAGGTTTTCGCTGGTTTTCCAACCAAAAATTAAAAATATCCAAAATTTTAAGTTTTACGAAATCGGGAAATTAATTTCTTTTTAATTCGCAAGTATACGCAAAATTTCTTTTCAAAAACTGTTAGCTGATATCGTAACTATTAACCAAATATATATATTCACGAGAATACGCCACGATCCCGAAAGTTCTACTCCAAAGAACATATGGACGATACCACAGACTACATCAAAAACATCACTTACTGACACAACAAATTATTGACCACATCTAATACTAGATTTACATTTTTAATAATAATATTAATTTACACACCACTAACCGTATTTTTCATTTTTTTTAAAAAATATATAATCAGGTTTTGGCGCCAAAATACCTACATTTTTTAATTACGACTGAATGCCAGAAATAAACGTAATGAAAATTATGACATCTTTGACTGCTTGGCATGTCGCCGTGGGCCGTTACCAGGTTGTAATTTTTTTAGTTTTGGAAGTTTGAAAGTGTTAAGAATATAATTCCGTTCTTATTTGATTTCAATCACTGACTTGAAAAAATGATTTTTTGCCTCAAAAACCTGTCATTGGCTCCATCGTGGAATGTATGGAACTATTATGCATCGTGCGGTATTGTTGCATTTTCCAAAAAATGAACTTATATTTACAATTTTTCTAATTGAGTTTTTACCCTCTGTCATCTCGCAATACCAAATTACAGCAATTTCGAACCGAAAATGTGTAAAACGTCTCGAAGTACATAAAATTGGACGTACATATCAAAACGTGGGCCGATATAGCCCATTTCCAATAGCAAACATCAAAGGATTAATATAAACTTCTCAAACAATTATAAAGCTCAATTTTAAAAATTGCAAATACTGTATTTTGATTTCAACAGACAGACGGACGGACAGGCGAACATCCTTATATCGACTTAGAATTTAATGCTGATGAAAAATATATATTTGATGTTGCCAAAGTTTATTATACCCTCTATCTTATGGCGGAGCGTATAATGAATGCATATTCTCGGTCAATGTCTATAAAAATCGTCAAATGTTGAGTTTGTTCATTGCTTTATGTCAGTGTCTGCAAATGGAATAAAATTTTTACTTTTTTTTTTTTTGGTAAAATTAAACATTTTACAAATTAGATTTCGTTGCGTTTAGATGAATTAGGGATGTGGGTTAATTTTTTGTAAACTATCTACTACAACAGGATTATTAAAAAATCTACAATTACATAATATTTTGAACAACAATAAGAAGAATACAATACAAGTTTCGAACATACCACAAATTTCAATATTGTTTTTTTTTTTTTATTTAATAACTAACATATAACCATAAAGAGATACAATTATAGATAATATTAAATGTTTTCTCAACGTTCAGAGAGCACACTGTGAATTTATTCAATATATTCTAACAATTCAAACGAAAGCGTAGATGATGGCAACATTTTATTCCAGCGGATCTACTAGAAATGCTTTTCACACTACTAGAAAAACCTATATGTATTTGGAAATGTAGTTATTAAGGAGTTACATCCAGACGTGCAGACAAAAAAAATTATTGACTTGGAATTTTAAGCAATATATTTAATGCTACTTATGCTTCATAACAAGCCAATAATTTTTTGTACCCTCAGCATTTATGCTAACGAGGGTATATACACTTTCATACGGGCAAAATGTGCCTCATCGAAATAATGGTTTTAGACCCCAAGTATGTTTGGACGAAATGTGTTTCAGACAATTTGGAGTCGATTGAGCAATGTCCATCCGTCTGTCTGGCTGGCTGGAGCGCACGATAACTCTCGAACTGATGAACCGATTCGGTTCAAATTTTGGCTTTCGTAATATTTTGCCCAAACTTAGTTTAAGTTCGAAGATGGGATATATCGGTCCACTCCTTCCGGTACCTCCCCCACAAAAGATCGAAAATGTTCGGAAAATTTGTGCGCACCATAACCGATTTGGTCCATACTTTGCACATCGTGAAATGTGTACCAGACTTAGATGAGGTTCCAATATGGACTCAATCGGTGCACTCCTTCGTGTACCTCCCACACAAGAGTTCGGAAAAGTTCAGTTTAGTACCTGCTCTAGAATCGCTTTGATTTTTGTTGTATGCCCCCCATACGACGCACAGTGCGAAATATGAGCACTTTAGCGGAACTTTGCTAATAACTTTTAAAGGAAAGGGCGTAGATTCCTAAAATTTTGCAAAAATGTCTCTTATATTAGTGGATAGTGTTTGGCTCAAAGTGGGCCACATAGGCCCGCGGTTTCCCGTAGCGTTCATGTAACTCCTGCTGCCGTTTTTACGTTTTACATTCATTTTTCAATCGATTTTGCTGCAAATTAGTATTTTCATTTTTCAGCGGATAGAAAGCTTATGTACAAAATATTATCAATATAGGTTCGCGTTTAGGTATAGCCCCCATTGAACGGTACCGGTAGATGGGACCTATTTTAAATGTTACAGACACATTTTCCAATGTATTTGGTTGTATTTTAGCATTTTATGTTCTTCGTAGATAGAAAACCACTGTGCGAAATATTAGCATCATAGATACGCGTTTTTGGTATAGCCCCCATATGACGGGTTCCTTCATGTTAGGTATTTTAAATTTTGAAGACAAAAATTGCAACCGATTTTGATGCAAATGTGCATTTTAAGATATTAGCGAATAAACATCCTCCTCACATAAAATCTGTCAACATTGGTCCACTTCTGGGTGAAGCCCCACAACCCTACACATCTATTAAGGAGTAAAATGTCAATTTTTTGGTTTTAATTTGTATCTATAATGTTTATTGGTCCATTCAGCAGGTCTGTACCACTAATTTTGTTAATAATGTCTTTCAGATCAAGTTCAGGTCTGCACTGCATTACAATTTTAACGCATTTTGGTAATTGTACCGCAGCATCTAAAAATGTTGCACTATATGTAAATCACCAACATTTAGAGGTCAAAACTATCAAAAATTGCTAGAGGTTTCTTAATTTTACAGAAATTATCACTGTTAGAATTAGTGAGTCCATTTCTTCAAAACACAGTCAACAATGTCGTTCATTGTCGCGTTTACCTTCCACTTTTGGAAAATGCAACAAAATAAAATTCCCGAAGTCTTTTTAGAAAATCTTGAATATCTCCAAAGACCGCGCGATACCGCAACAGTTTTATAGCTTTGCGAACAGAGGAGAATCCAATCTTTCAGATTATATATATCTTAACACGTGAATGTACGTAATTCACTTTTGAAATGACTACGGAAAATAAAAAATTGCAATTTTGAAAACTTCAAAAAATCACTTCTTTCCGACTAAAATTGCACGAAAACAATAAAGGTTTTTGCATTTTTTTAAAGTGTAAAATACCATAATTGTTTTGTAAAATATTAAGAAAAATTAATCATGGCATACTGAGTTACCATATGTCCGCGCCACGCTATTTTTTAATGAATCCAAATAACATATATTTCTTAGAAAAACAATTATGAAACAAAAGTGCAACTTTAAGTGCATTTTTAAGTCGTTTAGCGGAGTAAATCGCAAAACTGAGTGTGGATCATTTGCAGTGGAGTACTTAGCTAACGAATTCAATTAAAATTTAATTAATTTTATGTACTTAAAAATTCCTTAAAGTTCCACTAAACTTCCCATATTTCGCAGTGTGCGACGGTACAAGTTTCATCAGGGGCAAGTCCATACTTCCTGAGAAAATAGCCTGAAAGGTGCAAAAAACCCCTTTGACACCATGTTTAGTGGTTGGAGCGTAAGATAACTTTCGAACGGATCTGCCGTTTCGGTCCAAAATGTGGCCTTCGTAATATTTTGTCCAAACTTAGTTTAAGTTCGAAGATAAGCCATATCGGTCTATTCCTTCAGTTACCTCCCCCATAAAAGATCAAAAATGTTCGGAAAAATTGTACATACGATAACTCTTGATGGGAGTGACAGATTTGGTCCATACTTTACACATCCTAATATATCTACCAGGTATAGGTCAGGTTCGAATATGGACTATATATGCCCACTACGTCGCACAATGGTCGAAACCACTGATCTAGCGGCGCGAAAGTCCAAAAATCAAACTATAAAATTGCGAAATATTTTCCATTGTATCGATTACAGACACTTTGCTGACAAAAATTTGGTTTTTTCATTTTTGTTGTTGTTTAAGTTAGAAACTCTCTATTGGTATTTTCACTACAAATCTCCAGGGAGCCTTTGTTCGCCTAGTTCGGATCGCAGAGAGGCCTCCCTTCCTTAAGTGTTCTCTACTAACCCTCTGAGAAACTATGTTCGCTTACGGCGGACCGAAGGGTGATATTTCCTATCATTGCCTTACAAATCTTCTCAGAGACTATGTTCGCTCAGCGCGGATCGTAGAGAGTACTCTCTTGGTAGTGGAATTTCTCAGCAATTTCTCCCTGCAACTGCATTCGCTCAGTTCGGATCGTAGTGAGAACTTTCCAATAAGCAGTGATTGCCTCAGGCTTGATTCACTTTCGGTTTTTATACACAAATCACTTATAAGTCATCTCTTCACATGTACAGACGTATGTACTTTTTATAAGTCAGTTTCTCACCTAAACATCCTGGTTTATACACGCGAATTGTAACGCGTCTCACCCACACCGGGTAAAGTCATCAGCACGTTTCGCCTTAATAAATCACCCACACCCATATTATTATTTATACCAGCGTCAGGCACCATACTTTTCTATTGCATACTTTACGGGGCGTCAATGTGTGAGTGCATGCTTTTTCAATGGGATGAATTGTGTGTGTGGAGAGAGCAACGTCTGATACTTTTTTACTGACTGATACTTTTTTACTTGTTTTGCATATGCTCATTTTATGCAGATATGTACAAATATGTCAAAATATGCACGATATGCCAAATATGCAAAAATGTCTGGGCCTAATTCGTTTTATTTTGTAATAAAACGAGTTTCTGTCTAATCAGATTTTCTCTACGACCATCCTAACCATATATACATTTGCATAGGATTCCGCTGTCTACAAATCACCCGCCTTTTTGCATTTCTTCTAGAGTCACTTATAAAACGAAAAAAACCTACCAACACAAGCCAATACGTTGTGGTCTCTCGACCTGCTTACCTACTAGTACATACCAACATACATACGTCTACTGCGGTATTGACTACTTGCGTTTAATTTTGTTTTGTTATACCTCTTCGTTATTACTACGGTTACAGTGGGTCGCAGGTGGAAAAATTATTTTTTAATATTTTTTCGGAAAAATAAATATTTGCACATTTTTTGAAAAATAATCGGTTTTCGTTTTAAACGTTTTTTGGACATCGTACACCCTACAATCCGCATTATATATTTGTATTTTTAGTAAATATAACATATATTTGTTCAAATATTCAATATAAATTTATATTTATATACTAAAATCACCTTTTTTATTAACATATTTGAATTTTCGGTTGCGTTTTTTTTTTTGCTTTTTGGGTTGTTCTGAAGTAGTGCATCCTACATTCGGTCCCTTTGGAATTTAAAATTTTCATTTTTCACAAGGAAAATTCCCAAATTATTCGGTTTTCGATATTTTGGCCATTTGTGTTTTCCCATTTCACATTCAGTCATTCCCATTTGGACATTCAGTCATTGATTCACCCTACACCTCGTGCAAAAATAATAAATTTTATTTAATTTTTACAACTCTTTTTTGTGCATTATTCCAACAAATTCGTGGAAATTTGTCTAATTTTTGGCAACAAAGAAATTCTCTACAATGCCGGTCACACCTCTAGATCTCTTTATCAGAGCATCGGATGCTTTGATCAAATTCGATTCCTATTTCAACCAAATGCGAGATGATCAGTTAGATCAGTACGACTTAGAGTTTCGTAGCACAGAATTGGACAAGCTGTGGTCAAAGGTCCAATTAACATTCGATCGTTGCCTCGATTATTTAATGTCGGCGGTAGATTCAAAAAAGGATGACATAGATTAGATAGTAAATACGAAGTGTGTCATCAGACTTACATTACTTGTAGGTCAACTATGAATAGCAAATTGGGCAAAATTCTTCAATCCTCCAAATCTTCACATCACATCTCAATAAATGGTTCGGACCTCTCGGCAGAAGAATTTTACGGTGACCAAGCAAATAATATGAGTACGTCCGCACCTGCATCTCACGAAATCGGTACTCAGGGGGATCATCACTTGAAGCTTCTTTTTGATCTTCCATACATCGATCTTGAAACTAGTTCGGGATTGAAACCCCTTCAGCGTGGAATAAATAGTTGTTTATCTGCTATGGCCGTATATGATATCACCACAGTACATTGGGATCCTATCATAGTCTTCATTTGTATTCAGCGTTTACCGCGAATAACTGTCACTCTATGGGAACAGAGTGTTAGAGACAAATCGGCTTTGTCTTCTTGGGAAGACTTGGATTCATTTATTTCTCAAAGAATTCAGACTCTTGACTGTTTGCGTGATATCAAATGCCCTGAAAACAATAAAAAGTCTTCTTCGAAAGAATTTAAATAACCAATCACCAATAAATCGGTCTCTAGAAAATTAAATTCTCCTTCCAAGTTAACTTGCCTTCTATGTCCTACGGAAATTCTTTCTTTGCGATCTTGTCCAAAGTTTAAACAATTGTCTTTTGACCAAAAATCTTCAACGGTGAAGAAACAAGGCAGTTGTTGGAATTGTCTTTCACGGGGTCATACAATTAAAACTTGTACTAGCGCCCAATATTGCAATATGTGTCGTGGAAGACATCACACCCTCCTCCACCTCACCTCCCTTACCTCCTTCTTCATCAAATTCTACACCTTCTTCTTCTCGCCATTCTGTACTTCACCACAATGACAATATAGCTTCCACCTCCACCGGTGCCAATCCAACTATAGTAAATCAACAAGTTTTCCATACATTACAGAATCGTAATTTTCTTCTGGGAACTGCTATACTGAATCTAATCCATAACGGTAAAGAGTATCCAGTTAGAGCTCTGATTGATCCAGCATCTGAGGGTTCTTTCATTTCTGAAACCATTAAAAATCGGTTACATTTGCCCGCTCGCTCTTCTCTAGCTCGTATTCCAGGCGTAAACGAAACGGTATCAGCTAATACCCAGAAAAGTTGTTCTCTGAAAATCGGTTCAAGAATCAATTCTTCTTTGGTACTTCAAACGGAAGCATTTGTTCTCCCTCGGATATCGGATGACCTTCCATCTGTCTCAATGGATGCCGATATAACACATTGTTTGCCAAACATTCGGTTAGCTGATCCACTCTTCTTTGATAGTAGACCTGTAGATCTATTGATCGGAGCTGACTTATATCCAAAACAAGTACAAGCCGGAACTCACCAAAATTTACTCGGTTCTCTTTGCACAGAATACTGTATTTGGTTGGATCCTAACTGGTCCAATGTCCTTTTCTCCCCATCATTCGAATTAATTACGTTCAAACGACAGCACCAACAGACAACCAAAACTCCTCGTATCTAAACTATTTTCACCAGGAAGTATTTCCATTCGGTTCTCACCACTTATTCAAATATACATTATCTAACTGGTAATTCTATAAAATGTTTTACAATTAAGTCGTCATCGGGATGATTCTAACGTCATATAATTATTTTTCCCTTCTCCAGTTGTATTAGTTACCCAACTGCTATCATTTGACACAGTACTAAATTTGAAATATAACATACTGAATTAAAATGCAATCATCGGAAAAGCTCATCTACTCTGAATTTACATACTTGGATTCCTAGTTGTAAGTTACTTTAAGTTCACCCATTTTATGTTGAAACACCCCTATAAGTTTCAAGGCTGGCGGCTAATGTTTAAGTTAGAAACTCTCTATTGGTATTTTCACTACAAATCTCGAGGGAGCATTTTTTTTTTGCCTAGTTCGGATCGCAGAGAGGCCTCCCTTCCTTAAGTGTTCTCTACAAACCCTCTGAGAAACTATGTTCGCTTACGGCGGACCGTAGGGTATTATTTCCTATCATTGCCTTACAAATCTTCTCAGAGACTATGTTCGCTCAGCGCGGATCGTAGAGAGTACTCTCTTGGTAGTGGAATTTCTCTGCAATTTCTCCCTGGAACTGTATTCGCTCAGTTCGGATCGTAGTGAGAACTTTCCAATAAGCACTGATTGCCTCAGCCTTGATTCACTTTCGGTTTTATACACAAAACACTTATTAGTCATCTCTTCACCAGTACGGAAGTACTTTTCCGTTTATTGTAACGCGTCTCACCCAACACAAGGTAAAGTCATCAGCACTTTTCGCCTTAATAAATCACCCTACACACCATTATTATTATACCAACTAAAAACCTTTGTGTTTTATTTCCTCCTCTTTTATTTATCGGTAACACTCGGGTTTGTATCACCATTCTCATCTCCACAAACAACAACTATTCTCTGCGGTCTTTCTGAGCTATCACCTAATCAGTTGTTGTAAATATTCACTCAGTTATTTACTATCAAATACAAGAAATTTTGCTGAATCAGATTTTAAAAAAAATTGTTGCCAAACATTTTTCTTCATATTTGTTTAAATGTTAAATAAATTCGTAGTAAAACTGAACATAATTTATTTTTAATTGATAGCGAAGGGTGTGACTTAAGGTAAGGTCACATTAGGCAAATATTTGCTTCAGCGACCGGCATTGTGCGCTTACTGAGATCAAAAGAGTATTAATAATACATTGAATTTATGCTCACTTGCTCTCAGTAAGCGCACACTGCCGGTCGCTGGAGCAAATATGTGCCTAATGTAACTATACCTTTAAATTATAAAAAATAGTTTTGTGTCAGGAGGTACATAGTTATAAAGCAATAAATTAAAAAAAAAATAATTTTATAGGGTTTTTATTGGTTTTACGCGCTTTTTCCATAGAGTGCATCTTGTAAACTTGGCCGAACTTGGGTTCGATTATGTTTTGGGGAATTAAATTGGACTCTTTGGATACGGAATAACCACAGTAGGGCTGCAAATATTTGCAAATCATGTTCTTTTAAAACATGGGATTTTGCTTGAAATTAATACTAATTTAGCATGGCATTTGTATGTGAGCTATATCAAAATATGGACCTATCGTGAGAAATTTTTGCAAGGAGGAGTTCTACCCCCGGAAATACCTAAAATATCCTAAAATACCATATTATAGCTAAATCCGGTAATTAATATGGGATAACAAGTAAAAATTCAGTGAATCGGGGGGTATAACAAAAGGGGGCTACATCAAAACATAAATCCACATTGAAAATGTTTTGTAAGAAGATTTTACACGCAGTGATAACACGGAATGCAAAATAACAGCTAAGTCGGTTGAAAAAATAAGGTACGGTTACATGGAGACAATATCAATAGGTGCACCTATGCCCATAATTTTTGGTGGAAATGTTTTTTGACCACTAGGAACCCTAAGTACAAAATTACAACTAATTTGCAACGAAAATGTGGCTTAAATCCTCCAAATACGGAAAATCGGAAGGTACCGTTATATGGGGGCTATACCAAATCATTAGCCAATAGTGTTCATATTTGGCACATTATTACCCACAGACACAGGTTGTGTTTGTGCAATATTTCAGTAACATATCTTAATTAGTTTTTAAGTTATTAATTTCGCGCCGCTAGATCAGTGGTTTCGACCACCGTGCGTCGGGTACTTCCCATACACATTTTTGGATAAATTCACTGGCAATGGTACTCCCCGCAAATTTTTGCGCTTTAATCCTATCCTTATTGTTTTGAAAACTCTCCTAAATACGTAAGTTTTATTTTGGAAAAAAAGTATTTCAATTCACACAGGCTGGGGGTATGTCTCTGTTGGCAATGTCGACTGATACTTTTTTACTTGTTATTAAGAAATTTGCAATACTTTTCGTGTTATTTAAAAATTTATCCCTACGATGTTTTGAGAATATAGTGTCGTTTTTTAATGTCCGTAAATGTTTCTAAACTAAATTGTTTATAATTTTGCACATTAAATCTGTAGAATAAGCCAAAGTTACAGCTCAAAGAAAATGTTCGACATGCATATAAAAATATTTTAACGTGTTGAGCTGTTCATTTGAATTGTTAGAAAATATTGTACAATAAAAATTAATATGGGAAAATAGTATTACATTTTTATTTTTGCTTTTTTTCAACAAAGTATACAACCACTACTAAGATAATTTTGTTGTTGTTGGTTTTTTTTCTCAAATAATCAAATTAGTTTACTTTTTTCTTCGTTTTGGGAAAAAGGGAAATACAAATTTTGTTACTTTTACTTTTGATTCAACTTTTTTGCTTTACATAAAAAACACAATTATCAATATTATTTCAAAAGAACCATAATTGATCATAAAACCGAACGAAAAACACCAAAAAGATAACAGGTGGGTATAAAAGTGTGATAGCTAACAGGGGAGAAGAGAATCATTGAGGGTATGAGAGGAATGTCTTAAGGCACTTGGTTTCTTTAATTTTTTTCTTTTAAATTACTAAAATAGTAGGAATAGTGTGATTGTTTTTTTTTAGTTTTTTATTTTATTTTATTTTATTTTATTTTATTTTATTTTATTTTATTTTATTTTATTTTATTTTATTTTATTTTATTTTATTTAATAAAAACTATTTAACATTAATTTTATTTAATTTTTTTCTTCTTCAACAACAAACACTTAGGATAAAAATTAAAAAAAAAAAAAATCTACAATTAAATACATTGAATACTTACAATTGTTTTGTTGTCCAAATATTTATTCGTCTACTCATCGGATATATCAACAATCAAACATATACATACATATAAGTACATATAGCTAAATATATATATTACACACAACATTGATTACAAACTATACAATAAACACTTTTTTTGCATTATACAGTGTGGTCAAAGGTTATTTACAAATACTGGTTTCGCAAAAATAATAATAGTAATAATCAAAAAAAGTATTTAGCTCGGCAAAACCGAATTTGACTACCCTCCACCGTAAGAGAAATTGAAGGCTTTAGTGTCATACCAAAGCTATCGATGTATTCTATAAGTTAAGGACTTAGTACGTCATTTAAATAAATATTGAAAAAACTTGAGCAATGAAGTTTTCCAACAGATAATATGTACAGTGAAGAATGTCACTAAGACTAGTCAAAACATTTTAAAATCACGTGGAATGAATCCTTATAAAAGTTGAACTAGCAAAACGGTCGTTACGTCATATGTGGAAAGGGAATAATATACTAGAGTTGGGTAATCTACTTCCTAGTTCCTTGTACTAGTTCCAAAACGTATGAGTAACATCATGAAATATAACGTGTGATGTTAAGTATACGCAGTTTGTTTAAAGAAAAAATGTGGACCGTTGGAACTGCGAAGTGAACTAGATAGTTCCATATAGTTCCTTTGGCACAACTCTATAATATACAAACAAACAATATTTAATATGAAAATGGTGGACACTGGAAAATTTGATGTACTAATACCTATTTTAATTGATATTTAATTTCATTTAAGTATAGTTTAGTTCGAATTTAGTTCGAATTTCCAAAAAAATATGCCTTATAGCACGCACCTCTACACATCAACAGCAACCTACATTTTAAATTTCAGTTCACGTTTTATTAGAAAGTAGCTGTAATTTTGGAATTTGTGACCTGGTTTCTATATAACATTTTAATTTAGTCCTTTTTGTTGTCAGGGGATAAAAACCTTCTTGTAAAACAATAGTCGCATAGATCTACGTTTTGAAATGTACTCTCTTTTGATTTGATTAAAGTGGTATTACATGTAGAAATATTTCGTACATTTTAAAGGCGGATTTTTATAAACATTCTGATCCAATCTCAACAGTGGTCTTCATAACAAAATTCATTTATCAATACCAGTGCTTCAATATTTAGCATTATTTACCAGTGCATTTTTCAGATGTAATTCGAAACATTTTAGTTGTAATTCGTAACATTTAATTTGTAATTCGAGAATTCCATTTGTAATTCGAATTATTTCACTTTTAATTCCAATTATTCCATTTTTTATTCGAATTATTCCATTTCGAAACAAAACAAGTAAAAAGTCGTTAAGTTCGGCCGAGCCGAATTTTTTATACCCTCCACCATAAAATAGTCTTAATTAAAATGGAATAATTAGGGTCCTTTCACAAATTTAGGTGTAACAACTTTTCGACAATGGATAGAGTCCTACTGCCTCCCACTATTGCTTAAATTACACTGTGAACACAAATGTTGGGGCAGAGATAATTCCTTTTGGAGATGAATGCCCGCCGTGAGTCGAACTTCCGCGTTATGGCGTGATGAAGTTTTTGCAAGAGACCCTGTAAGCCATCATGCATTAGCATTATATCTTTGTTTGTTGTTTTTGTAGAGCACTTAAGCAACAGTGAACAAAGATATAACGCTAATTCCTGATGGCCCACAGGGTCTCTAACAAAAATTTCATCACGCCATAACGCGGAAGTTCGACTCACGGCGCATCTGTCCTTCGGGGTTCATAATAAACTCACCTTTCTTCCTCAAGAGGAATTTTCCGTGCCCCAGACTTTCACCTCCATTTTGTTGCACAGTGTTATCTAATCTAATCTAAAAAAATGTGTTCAGCTAGGTGAAAGGTACCACCTACGGGGCTATATCAAATAATCAACCGATCTTTAAATGTTTTGGCGGAAAAGTTTTATAGCTGCAGGGAACTGCAAGAGTCAAATTGAGGGTAGTTTCATCAAAACAATGTAGACCCTCAAAAATGGACCCATGTTGACGAATTATAGTGAAGAAATTTCGTGACCACTGGAAATTCCTGAAAATCGGAAGGTAGAGTTATATGGGGAGATATACCAAAACATGGACCTATATTGACGATTATTTTTGAATAGACAAAATTGTAGATAAAATTCTCAAAATACCGATCATTAAAGCTAAAATTCTCAAAATACCGAAAATCGGGAGATGCCGTTATATGGGGGCTATACCAAAACATGAACCTATGTTGACGATGTTTGGTGGAGATGTTTCATGACCACTGAGAACCTCAAATGGCAAATTACAGCTAGTTTGATTAAAAATTGTAGCTAAAATTCTCAAAATACCGAAAATCGGGAGGTACGGTTATAAGGGGGCCATACCAAAACATGGACCTATGTTGACGATGTTTGGTGGAGATGTTTCATGACCACTGAGAACCTCAAATGTCAAATTGCAAATAGTTCGGTTATAAATTGTGGCTATAATTCTCAAAATACCGAAAATCGGGAGGTACCGTTATATGGGGGCTATACCAAAACATGGACCTATGTTGACGATGTTTGGTGGAGATATTTCATGTCCACTGAGAACCTCAAATGGCAAATTACAGCTAGTTCGGTTAAAAATTGTAGCTAAAATTCTCAAAATACCTAAAATCGGGAGGTACCGATATATGGGGGCTATACCAAAACATGGACCTATGTTGACGATGTTTGGTAGAGATGTTTCATGACCATTGAGTACTTCAAATGTCAAATGGCAGATAGTTCGGTTAAAAATTGTGGCTAAAATTCTCAAAATACCGAAAATCGGGAGGTACCGTTATATGGGGACTATACCAAACCATGGACCTATGCCCATATCCTCTGGGATATAAGTTTGTTGATCACTAGGAACCCTAAGTGCCAAATTATAGCTAATTCGGTCTCCAAATGTGGCGAAGAACGACAAAATACCTCAAATCCGGAGGTACCGTTATATGGGGGCTATACCAAAGAGTGGACCGATATAGCCCATCTTCGAACTTGACCTGCCTATGGAAAAAAGACCCTCGGGTGCAAAATTTCAGCACTCTATCCCAATTATTGCGGACGCTAGAGTGATTACAACAGACGGACAGACGGACATGGCTAGATCGTCTTAGAATTTTATCCTGATCAAGAATATATATACTTTATAGGGTCGCAAATGATTAGTTCGATGTGTTACATACGGAATGACAAACTTAATATATCCTCCATACTATGGTGGAGGGTATAAAAATACAAAATATGTTTTGTATTGTTTTTTATCTGGCTTTTTCGAATTACAAATGGAATAATTCGAATTTCAAATAAAATAATTTGAATTACAATCAATCAACCCTATATCCCAACCGCGATACTCATTTACTGCTCTATCTGTTCTCCCAAAACCAATTATAGCAGTATTTAGTACTTTTCGAATATATAAGTACGAACTTCGAAAACCTCCTCCTTATCTCCACTCTAAACGTCGGCTCTACTCCTTTACACAATAACAATTTGAACAAAATTCTGTGGCATTTAGTCATTTTCATTCACTTATGGTACATATATCCACAACCTCATTCATATGTCAAACCTACACACTAGAGTTGTATAGTTCATGAACGAACTAGTTCAATTGAACGATTCATTGAAAAGAGCGTATGAACTAGATCAGTTGATATAGTTCATTATAGTTCACTGAACTATAAACAGTCGGCGACCGTACAACGAACGAACGATTCACAATCTAGTTCAACATGTCGTTCACAAATGCAAAGTGACGCCGTCGTCTGTTTTAAGTGATGCCTTCGTAATGTGATGAGTTTGTTTACGTTTTGGATGAAAGTACATGGAATGGAATATCTGCTCGAAAATGAAGATTTCGACAGAAACATAGAGACATAACATATTCCAATATGTCGAATCCATTACCTATTGAAGTACCTTGTTTTGGATAAAATAAATAGAAGAAACGCACACTACGCTCAAAGCTTTTTCGAAATGACAATTTCTACACACACAACAACGATTTTTTGCCAGCCACCACCTAAATGAAGGACGTTTTTTCTTAAATTAATACCAAGTTAATCTTTCTTTATGAATGGAATAAACTATGTAAATATAATATTTTTGTTCTGGAGTAGTTAAATTACATTATTCAACTGTTTGTTTCTATACGGTGTATGTTTGCGTCTTCATCAAACGAACGATTAAGAGCCGGTGAACGATTCTGATCCGAATGATTGAACTGGATAGTGAACTATGAACTAGATTACTGAACTAGTTCGGTTAAAAGAGCTGAACTATTGAACCAGATCTTTAAAATGAACTAGATTGTACATCTCTACTACACACCAACAGCGATTTTCAGAATTTAGTATCACTTAATACATTTCCACTCCAACAGTAATCTGAATTCTATATTTCAGGATTTTACCTCGGTACATTCAGCAAATCTAAATTGTATCACATTTAGCCACATTTAACCAAACTGTACCAAATTTAGTACCATTTAATACTTTTCGTACGCAATAAGTACGAATTTCCAAACCTACCTCAATCCTATACTCCAGCAGTAATCTTACTTCCAAATTTAAGAATTCCATCTCTATGCATTCAATCTAATCCAAATTTAGTACCGTTGAGGTACGAAGCTTTAAGCTCTACCCGTACACCCAAATCAAAATTGCACCAGATTTAGTACTTTTCGTAAACATAAGTACGAAATTAAGAGAACCCATTTCAGTACTATACTCTATCAATAATCTTAACTCTAAATTTCCCTATCCGTTCATCCAAAAACATATTGTATCATACTAGTACCATTTGGTACTTTTCGTACACAATGAGTACGAATTTCCAAAACTACATCGATCCTATACTCCAACAGAAATCATTATTCCAAATTCCAAATTATTCTATCTATTTATCCAAATGCAAATTGTACTAAATTTGGTACACTTTAGTAATTTTTGTACATATGTATAAGTACGAATTTCCAAAGCTACCTCAATATATCAATCCTACGCTTCAACAGTAATCCTAATTCTAAATTTCAGGTTTGTAGCTCTAACCATTCACTTAAGTCCAAATTGTACCAAATTTAGTACCAATTAGTACTTTTCGTACACATAACTTCAAACTTCCAAAAACATTTCCTTATGCATATTAACATCACTTCCCAACCTTGGTTCTCATTACCAAATTTCAAGAGTCTACACCTTTTTCATTTGTAATTCGAGAATTCCATTTCTAATTCGAATTATTCCATGTGTAATTCGAATTAGTCCATTTGCTATTCGAATTATTCCATTTGTAATTCGAATTATTCCATTTGTAATTCGAATTATTTGATTTAAAATTCAAAGTAAAAAATTTCGAATTACAAATAAAATGATTCGAATTACAAATGGAATAAATTGGAATTATAAATGGAATAATTCGAATTACAAATGGAATAATTCGATTTACAAATGGAATAATTTGTACTACAAATGGACTAATTCGAATTACAAGTGGAATAATTCGAATTACAAATATAATCGTCGGATTACAATTAAAATAATTCGAATTACATCTGAAAAATGTGTAGCTGTAACCGTTCAAAATATACAATTGGTACTATATTTATTAACTTTTAGTACTTTTTTGCACAAACCCTTTGGGACATTCTCCTAACTCTCTATCAGTCACCCTCATTCCAAATTTCAGAATTCTCGCTCTTTCCGTGTGGCTAATACAAAGGGGTGCCATTTTTAGTACTTTTTTTGGTGCTTTCCGTATCCTTCTAGTTCGAATTTCCAAAAACCCAGATTTATCTCATGGCTATATGAGAGGACAAAATGTGCCTCATCGAAATAATGGTTTCAGGCAATTTGGAGTTGATTTAGCCATGTCCGCCCGTGTCTGGCTGGTGCGCACGATTACTCTCGAACGCATTAACCGATTCGAACCAAATTTTATACTTCGTAATATTTTGCCTAAACTTAGTTAAAGTTCGAAGATGGGCGATATCGGTCCACTCCTTCAGGTACCTCCCACATAAAAGTTCAGATATTGTCTGCAAAATGGTGTGAACGATAACTCTCGAAGGAAGCAATCGATTTGGTCCAAACTTTGCGCATCGCATAACTCCTTTCAGATATAGATCGGGTTCGAATATGCATTATATCGGCCCACTAATTCGGGTACATTCTACACAAAATTCGGAAGAAGTGAAGTTTAAGAGCTCTTCTCGGATCGTTTTGACAAATTTTTCAACAGGTTGTCCTTGCAGCTCCCTTTACGACGGTAAATTTTTTCGGCGCAGGTCCATATTTCCGGAGATAATGGCCTAAACTCTCCAAGAAACTCTGACCGCACGAAATAAAATGACGACGACTATCAAAATAGTTATGTGCATTCTCTGCAATGTGGAGACACATGATAGTGGGAGTAGTTAATTTGGTTTACATATGCGGCTACGAGAGTTTTTAGGTGTTTCGGTTGAATTCGCATTTAAACAAATTCACTTATTCTTGAGCTCAAGTCGTCATAAAATTGGGGAATAGTTCTTTGTTTCAATACAAAGAACTAAGAGAACTGATGAGTCCATGTGGCGTTGGACGAAATATCAAAAGATTTGCGCAGGAGATACTTAAAGGAATGGATCGACATTGACCATTATGGAAGTGCATCTCCAGCCACGACATATGGTGCCATAGGGGGTTTTTACACCCTTCGGGCTGTTTGCTCAAGAAGTATGGACTTGCCCCTGAAAAAAAAATTACCATCGTAATTGAGGCTGCGAATGCAAGTTGCTTCAACAAAAATCAACGTGATTCGTTTGCAGGTCTTAAAGTGAACTTATCCGAAATTTTGTAGGGAGGTACCGGATGGAGTGGACAAATATAGTTCATATTTGAACCTGATGTATATCTGGTAGATATATTAGGATGTGTAAAGTATGGGCCAATTCGGCAACTGCCTTCAAGGCTTTCCGTACGAACAATTTTTCCGAACATTTTTGAACTTTTGTGGGGGAGGTATCTGAAGGAGTGGACCGAAATGCTTATCTTCGAACTTAAACTATGTTTGGGCAAAATAATACTAAGGCCAAATTTTGGACCACCTCGGCAGATCCGTTCGATAGTTATCTTGCGCTCCAACCACCTCACACGGTGTCATAGGGATTTTTGCAACTTTGGGGCCATTTTCTCAGGAAGTGTGGACTTGCCCCTGATGAAACTTGTACAGTCTTATAGGGGGCAGCGAATACAAGTTGCTACAACAAAAATCAAAGTGATTCGAGAGCAGGTCCTAAACTGAACTTATCCCAAATTTTGTGTGGGAGGTACTCGAAGGAGTGGATCGATTGAGTCCATATTGGAAACTCATCTAAGTCTGGTAGACATTTCTCGATTTTCAAAGTATGGACCAAATAGGTGACTCCGTTCAAGAGTTATCGTACGTACATATTTTCCGAACATTTTCGAACTTTTGTGGGGGAGGTACCGGAAGGAGTGGACCGATATAACCCATCTTCGAACTTAAACTAAGTTTGGACAAAATATTACGAAAGCCAAATTTTGGATCGAATCGATTGATCCGTTCGAGAGTTATCGTGCGCTTGAGCCAGCTAGCCAGACAGACAGACGGACGGACATTGCTCAATCGACTCTAAATTGTCTGAAACACATTTCGTCCAAACATACTTGGTGCCTAAAACCATTATTCCGCTGAGGCACATTTTGCCCGTATGAAAGTGTATATACCCTCGTTAGCATAAATGCTGAGGGTATAAAAATTAAAAATCTGTCAAATATCTCTCGCATGAAGTTTCTGATTGGTCTAAATTTTGCACATTGTATTATTTCACCCAGTCATGTATCAGGTTGGAGTATGGACTACATCGGTCCACTCCTTCGGGTACCTCCCACACATAATTCGGAAGAAGTGAAGTTAAGGAGATCCTCTCGGATCCTGTTGATTTTTTTTCAGTTGGTTGTCCTAGCGGCTCCTTTACAACGGTAATTTTTTTTCCATAGTCCATACTTCCAGAGATAATGGCCCAAAAGCTTCAAAAACCCTGGATATTTTGAAAGATAACTCTCGAACTTTTTCAAAAATTTCCTCCAACCTGAACTAATGATTTCGTATAGCCCCACATTACGGTACCTACAACTTTCATGTATTTTGAAGCAAACTCGTGATACAAAATCAATATATTTTTTTTTTTTGGTCACAGGCTCAGAGTATATCTCCGTCAGCACAGCTGACTGATACTTTCTTACTTGTTTTAGGGGGCAAGTCAACGGTCCTTGAGCAAACAGCCCGATAGGTGTAAAAAACCACTATGGACGAACTGATCAACCGATTTGGTCCAAAATTTGACCTTTGTCATATTTCGACCAAACTTCAGTTTCAGTTCGAAAATGGGATATACCGATCCACAACTTCCGGTATTTCCACCAATATTTAAAAAAAATGTTACAAAAATGGTATGTACGATATCTCTTAAACGGGGCAAACAACTTGGTCCAAACTTTGGATCTCCTAATATTTTGTCCAAGTTTAGTTTAACATTTAAATTGACCCATATCGGTCCTTTCCTTAGGGTTCCGCCCCCATAAAAGTTCTACATCCTTAGGAAATGTATACCAATACCGTTTGTTGTGGTCCTGTTTAAAAGGATATTATGTTTTCCGTGGACAAGTACATGCTTCCTGGCATACTGGTCCAAAAGTTATACGATGGCCCACTGAAACGACTAGTGGGCGCTATATTTATCGAAAAAAGTAAGATCAACTTCCATAATTTACTATATCGGTCAATTACTTTATGTACCTCCTCCGCAACACTTTTGAACTTTAATCCTAATCCACATTTTTATAGGCAAGTTCAAATGTCCAAAAAGGGCTACAAAATTCTGAAAAGACCCTAAATACATTCGATCTGTCCGTAGATGAAAGTTTATATTTACATAGTCCATGTCCTTCCGTCCGTCTGTCTGGCTGGTGTGCGCGATAACTCTCCAACGGATCAACCGAATCGGTCCAAAATTTGGCTTGAGTAATAGTTTGAAACTTAGTTTATGTTCGAAGATCGGTACCTCCCCCACAAAAGTTCGAAAATATTCGGAAATCGATTTGGTCCATACTTTGCACATCGTGAAATTTCTACCATGTTCCAATATGGACTCAATCGGCCCACTCGGGTACCTCCCACACAAAATTTCGGATAAGTTCACTTTAGTTTCAGTTCGAAGATGGGTAATACAGGTCCACAACTTCTGATACTTCCCCCAAAAATTAAATAATGTTACTAAAATGGTATGCACGATATCTCTTGAACGGGGCAACCAATTATGTCCACGTTATGCGATTACCTACTGAAAGGACTAGTGGGCGCGATATCTATCGAAAAGATATGACTCCCAAAGTAAGATCCAAAGTATACCGATGCCGTTTGTTGTGGTCCTGTTTAAAGGGATATTATGTTTTCCGTGGACAAGTACGTGCTTCCTGGCATACTGGTCCAAAAGTCATACGATGGCCCACTGAAACGACTAGTGGGCGCGATATCTATAGAAAAATAAGATCAAATTCCATAATGAACTATATTGGTCTATTACTTTATGTACCTCCTCCTATATTGGTCTATTACTTTATGTACCTCCTCCCCAACACTTTTGAACTCTAATCCTAATCCACATTTTTGTCAGCAAGTTCAAATATCCAAAAAGGTCCGCAAAATTCTGAAAAGATCCTAAATACATTCGATCTGTCCGTACAAGAAAGTTTCAATTCACATAGGGTGAGGGTATAGCTCTGTCGGCAAAGCCGACTGATACTGTTTTTTTCCCCGCTAGATTTGAATTTCGCCCACAGTGCGATCTAAGCATAGTAGGTAAGCTCTAGGGACGAGTTGCTCAAAATATTTCGTGCATTAGTAGCTGTAAGAAGGTTTTTCCTTTACTATCCAGCGGCAGATGAAAATAAAGAGAGGACACGTCTATGTTAATGTTGCGATAACGCATCAGAATTCAGAAGTATATGTCGCTTTTTGGGAAACGGAACAGCAAAATTAATAAAGCCTTCATTAAACAATGGAGGGTATAAAATTGTCACTAATGTCTTACATTTTCTCGTCAGTAGCGCGCATATCACAGTATTTAGAATATACGTTTTTTTGTTTTTATTATAGATTTTTATGTTATTATTAGGTTTGAAATTATACAAAATAAAAGCACACACTTTTGCACCACACTGTAATACTGAATCGATATCATCAACAATGTTTTTCTAATCTTCGGTAATTTTAATGCACACATTTTCCAATTGTCTCTGTAATACTAACCCAATGCAATCGATAATAATATGCATCAAATTAATAGCTTAAACGACCAAAACAATTGGACTATAATACAAAATACATAACTACATTTAACACTAAACTAAACTATGAATACCAAGGGATATGAATAGAAGATATTCTCATTGTGTTTATAATACAAAATCGTGTATACAAAATTGGTGTGTGTGTGTGTGAGTTAATACATTTTAATCCTATGAAAATGTTAGTTGGGAGTGTCGCTTTGTTAGTGCTTTTGTAAGTGAGAAGGTGAAAGTTTTCTCTAAAATTTATTGCGATAGCTTTATTTAACTTTGACTCTGAAACAATGCAAAGCTATGCATTTCCATTTCATGGCAGATGACCATTTGTTGGGAAAAGTTTAAATTTTGTTTTTATTTTTAAATAATTCCAATTGTTGGGAAGTTTTAGGTGTATATTTGAAGAGGATTGGAATAAAAAAGAAATACAATTTATATTTATTTTTTTAAATTGACACGTTTTTATGTTCGAGAACACACACATAGTTATTAAGTGGGGCACAACCCCTTGCTTAGGTCTTTAAACTAAGGATTGGGCCTTTTTATTATTTTAGAATATGTTAGACATTATCGTTCTATCCTAATGTAGTTGTATATCTTCAACCCCCCGTCTTCCACACAAAAATATAATAATAATACAAATGTATAAAGTTTTCAATATGTGAAAAATGTTGTAATAAATTACAATAAAAGTTGTAATAAATTTTTGTTAAAACCAAAAGTGCTGTAGTTAAAACCTGAAACTGAAACACAAAATAATATGTTGAAGTATAAATTTAATGAAGACTTGTTGGTCTTTAATAAAATACAATAATTTGTTTCCTTTCACAATTTTAGATGGAACAAGTGAGCAAAGGCTATAGTCGGGACTTTTCACGCAAAACATTTTTATTAATTAGATTCAGTTTGGCAGTCTTGTTGAGATGTGTGTTTTACTTAATATTTGTTGTAAGTCAAGCTTAATGTCATATTTGTTGTTTTCAAATGTAAAAACAACAATTTTAAAGTGGGATGTAGTTAAAATTTATTACTTTTGGGGATGGCAGAGAAGACTAGTTTCGTCCATCGCCACTTGGACTCATCAGTTCTCTTAGTTCTTTGTATTGAAACACAGAACCCTTCCCCAATTTTATGACGACTCGAGCTCAAGAATAAGTGTGACTGATGAATTCGTTTAAATGCGAATTCAACCGAAACACCTAAAAACTCTCGTAGACGCATATGTAAACCAAATTAACTACTCCCACTGTAAATAACTAAATAAATTTTAACTACATCCCACTTTAAAATTGTTGTTTTTACATTTGAAAACAACATTTTTATTAATTTAAAGATGAAAGTCCTCTGAAATGCAATTATATTGTAGACGCTGTAATGTTCAACGTCTAATCGTTTTTAATTGCAAAAAGGCGTGATTAAAATAAAAGTCCAAAAATTACAATTTGGTATAACTTGACACCTTTTGTTTTACATTTGACCTCTATCGACAATCTATTTGATAAAGATTTAAAGCTTTGCTAGGTTTGCTTCATGATTATCAGGTTAATCATTTCGAGTACACCATACAGAAGCAGAGATATTTTCCATTAAAATAAAAGTTTCAAAATATTACCGCCTATTGCAATAACTCTAATATTTGATCACCGTAACCAACACATTTGGTATTGATTTAAAGCTCAGATGGTATAAATTCATTATCAGATTCTCCCCTTGAAATATGTTCACTAGAAGCAGAGATATCCACCATGGAAAGAAAATTCCACAAATTGGTATTTGGGATACCTTAGCGTCTTCTTCTATACCGCTAATAATTTACCACTTTTGGTAACGCAAGTGGGATCAATTTAAAGCTCAGAATGTCTTCTTTCACATTGGCCACTTTTGTTGAAATGCACTCAACCAAAACATTGATATCCGTCATTACAATTAATATCCAGAAAATTGAAAATTGGAATGGATTAGCGACTATTGCGATATCTCCGTTGTTTGACCACCTACGCCAACCTACTTTGCATCGTTGTAAAGGTGAGATCTTCTTCTTTCATGACCAGTCTTTGTTTTTGGAAGACCCTCTACAAGAGCTGTGATATTCGTCATTAGATTTCAAATCCCAAACATGAAAAATTTGGTTAAATTAGCGACTATTGCGATATCTCCGTTGTTTGACCACCTACGTCAAACTAGTTTGCATCATTGTAAAGCTGGTATTTTCCTCTTCCATTGCTTTGCTTTTGGAATACCCTTACTAGAAGCGGAGATATTTGCATCAGAATAAAACCTTGACTTTTCTCGAAGTAAGTTTTTTGCCCATTACAACCTCTGAATATTATCCGACCATCACCAAAATCAATAGGATTCTTCCCCTCCGGGAGCCCCAAAATTTCGTGACGATCCGATCAAAATTGCGATCTGCAGCGTGATTACAAAGTTTAGATGGACAGACGGACGGACGGACACGCATAGCCAGATCGACTCAGCTCGTCGAGACATTCATTTTGGTATATAGAAGTATAGGCCTAAGACCATTATTTCGATGCGTTACATAATTTTTGGCCAAAGCCAAGTTATAATACCCTCCCCACATATTGGTGTAGGGTATAAAGATTTTTCGACCATGGACACCCTAAATGCCAATACCGAAAATCGGGAGGTACCGTTATATGGGGGCTATACCAAAACATGAACCTATGCCCATAATTTTTAGAATATAAGTTTGGTGATCACTAGGAACCCTAATTGTCAAACTATAGCTAGTTCGGTTTGAAAATGTGACTAAAAATGTCAAAATACCTGAAATCGGGCGGTACCGTTATGTGGTAAGCAAAACGTGGACCGATATAGCACATCATCGTACTTGACCTGCCTGCAAACAAAAGACGCATCTTCCCAAAATTTTAGCTTCCTATCTCAATTTTTTTGTGGATGCTAGAGTGAATACCGCAGAAGAATGGACGGACGGACATGCATAGATCTACTCAGAATATTTTTCACCTAAACATAAGCCATATTCAAAATTCCCCAACAGCAATTGAACACGCAGAGCTTAACAACGGTGGATGCAGTTCCAACACCTGAAAATGCATCCTTTTTGCATTTTAATTGCAATGGACTCCGAGGTAAAATCGAGAAAATAATGGACTCATGGTCGAGCCGGTGTAAGAAACAAAGATCAACAAAAACTGTAGCTTCTTCCTATTCAATACGGACCTATCTCCCTAGAGTCTGGATCTAATGACCACCAGTATACGGAATGTATGGGAGTACCAGTCAGTTGTGGAACTGCGGAGGTAGTACTGCTTAACGTATACCTTTATGCTCACCATGGATTGTGGCATTCGTTCCTGGGTAATGGCCAGAGGGGGTATAGCCCAAGCAGAGCAGATTAATAGCTCCACATTTCACACTGTCAATTAGAAACCTCCTATCATAATCAGTGGAATTAGTAGTGCTACAGTTCGCCAGACATAAGCATCGTGTCACTTGACAATGCATCGTTTCCTTTCTATACCCTCAGCATTTATGTAAACGAGGGTATATACAATTTCGTACGGGCAAAAAGTGCCTCATTGAACTAATGGTTTTATACCCCAAGTATGTTTGGACGAAATCCGTTTCATACAATTTGGAGTCGATTTACGATAACTCTCGAAAGGACTAACCGATTTGGTCCAAAATTTGGCTTTCGTAATATTTTGTTCAAACTTAGTTTAAGTTCGAAGATGTACCATATCGGCCCATTCCTACGGGAACCTCCACCACAGAAGTTGAAATGTTTTCGCAAAAATTATGCACATGATAACTCTCGAAGGGACTATCCGATTTGGTCAAAACTTTGCATATCGTAATATTTATACAGACATATATACAGTTCGAATATGGTCTATAACGGTTCACTCCTTCGGGTACCTCCCACACAAAATTTCGGAAAAGTGCAGTTTAAGACCTCCTCTTGAATCCTTTTGATTTTTGTTGAAACAACTTGTATTCGCTGCCCCCATTACGACGGCCAAGTCCATTTCCTGGGGAAATGGCCTGAAAGCTGTAAAACCACGAACGGATAAACCGATTCGAACCAAAATATGATAATCGTAATATTATGCCCAACGTTAAATCAAGTTCTAAGGTGGATCTTTTCGGTCCACTCCGTTGGGTACCTCCCTCACAAAAGTTCAAAACTTTTCGCAAAAATAGTGCAAACCGATTTGGTCCATACTTTTGGAATCGTAATATTTCTACGAGACATAGATCAGGTTGGAATATGGACGATATATGTCAACTACTTCGAAAACCTCCCACACCAAATTTCGGAAATGTGCAGGTTAGGACCTCCTCTCGAATCGTGTTGATTTTTCTTGCAACAGGTTGAACTCAAGGCCTCAATTACGATGATACAAGTTTTTTCAGTGGCAAGTCCATACTTCTTTAGAAAATGACCCGAAAACTATAAAAAAGCTCCTACGACCAGCATGTGTAGTGGCTGGATCGTACGACAACTACCGGACCGAATATTGCATTGGTCCCCACTTTGTATATCGTATTATTTCTTCGAATATTAGATGAAATTCGAAGATGGTGCTTAATGGTCCACTTCTTCCGGTACCTCTCCCCAGAAAATTTCGAAAATATTCGCTAAAATGGTAAGCGCAATATCTCATAAACGGAGTAACCGATTTGGTCCAAACTTTGGATCTCGAAATATTTTTCCAAACTTAGTTTATGTCCAAAAGTGGGCACTATTGATCCATTTTTTATGGGACCACCCACACAAATTATCGACATTCTTGTTTAAATGCAGTTAAGGGTCTGTGCGATAATCCTTTGGACATTTTTAACGAAGGTACTCCTAGTTTACAGCGATATGATGTTTTTCGTGGCCAAGTCCATGTTTCCTGATATAATTGTCCTATCGAGAGGAATGACTCCCACAATATGACACACTTCCAACATAAACTATGTCGGTCCATTCATTTAGATACCTCCCCCGCAAAACTTTTTAAATTTTAGTCTAATCCCTATCATTGTCGGCAAGCTCATACGCCCAAAATTCTGAAGACCCCCTAAATGAATACGTTTTTTGGGAAAAAGGTGTTTCAATTTACACAGGCTGAGAGGTATACCCTCGGAAAAAATGCCGACTTTTTTAACCGTTTAGCCAGACCATCTTCTCATATTCGTCTCCATCAGCAGACCGTCCGACTCCTTCATGGGGAAGCTCTTTGGTCTAGTTTCATAGATTTCAGCAATCACCACTTCAAAAAACAGCCCATCGCTTCAACACTTCTGTTCGGGTAGCAGAAAATATTATACCCTAAGTGAGACCGAATTTCTCAGTAGCAACTAGCAATTGAGCGTGACAACTACGTCAAACCTACCAAAGTGACCTCAGATTCAGGGAGTAACTTTGGAGCAGGAATTAGTGAATTGTGGGCAACCGTTAAGCCACTCTTGAATCCTCGAAATTAGGAAGATAGGACCTCAGTCACATTTGACGACGTTAAGTTGACTGATCCGAAGAGGACGCAAGTTATTTGAATCCACAATTTGTCGAGCATCCCGGGAATCCCGGGAGTAGCAGGGAGAAAAGAAGTTTGTACGTCACATAAGATTTCCTCCTTCCGAGGAGGAACCACCAAAATTTACAATGGATGAAGTTACAAATGCCACTAGGAAGTCTGGAAAATTTGCAAGTTGGTTCCGCTACTGAACACAGGTAAGGATGTCAGCAAAGGTGAAACGTTCAGACCGAAAGATAGTATTCACCCCTTTAAAAAGAAAAAGGATCAATAGAAATCCGTTGTAAAAAAGAAGAAGTTATGCCCTTTTACATTTTCACTACTTTTACTGTTATAAAACAGTAAAACGAAGTGTCCCAAACGAACCAAAGTATTTTTGTAGTCCACGGACCCCAACACGATTGAGACACATCAAAAACATGGCTTTTGAATGCTTTTACAGTATCTTCTGGCGATTGCTGCTACTTTTCGGGCTCATACGCATAGTTCCATGATTCGTCACCTGGATCCATCTTATAAATGTTTTTAAAGCACCGCGATCGTATTTTTCGAAATTTCGTGCACCGATCAACACGGGAACTAACAAGCAAAACCGCATTTTTGGCGCCATGGCGATATTGCATTATCCGTTCACGCAAGGCTTATTTTTTTTCTGACACAAAGGCCGTGTTTGGACGACCCGTGTTTTAGCGAGTGTCGGGCACAATTGAATTCACTAAACCAGTTTTTCATAGTGTTATAGAATGGCTCTTTATGGACATACAAAGATTTAATTTGATCGGTGAACGTTTGCCGTTATTATCCACGTCAAAATTTGTGAAAAATGATCGGACGAAAATGTTCACAAGTAAGTTCCATTTTTTTGCAAAGTGATTTTTTCAAGTCCCTGTAAACAACACAACACATGGTCGTGTGACAAACTGTCCTGACTACGTTTAGGCTAAAAACTTTCAAACTTACAAAAAAAAAAAAAAAAAAAATCAAATGGCGTCTAGCAACATTGTGTGTTGCCTAGGCCAGATAGTTTTCGTGCAGCCCTCGTATTACTTTTATAAGTTTTATAAAAACCTAATGAGTATTTTTTAATTTTCGAACAAAAAACTCAAAAGTTTAATTACTTAAAACCTTTGCAACTACTGGACCGAATTTGATCGCGATTGTGTTATCTGTCGAACAAAAAACGAACTGTGAAAATATCTCTATCCATTCAAAAGTTACAGAATTTTGAACAGGAAAAACCATTCTGAACAACTGTGCGAAGCAACATTTTAAATGCATTTCCTAAGTACTTCAGCTATGTATAACTTCTCTAAAGGTGGTGGTGACCTATGTTCAACACTTCCTTAAGACCCGGCAATAAGTTGTCCATAAAAAAGTTGTACATGTGTCCCAATTTCAATAAAATCCTAAAACTTCCCAACAATTTATTTAAATAAAAAAATTAAACAAATCATTTTCTATTTCATTAATTACATTTCTGTTCATACGAGTATTTAAATTAAAATTTTAATAAAAATATTTTAAATTTTCAAAATTTGTTTTTTGTTTCTTCTTTTGGTAAGTGTTCATTTTAATCTGTTTGTTTGCATACTTTTTCTGTATTAACTGTGAAACTGTGTTACTGATTGTAGATGCAAGTGTCAGTCAATCAATTTTTTATATTATAGATTTTGTTCGTTTAATTTGTTCTTAATACATTTTTAAATAAAATTATTTTTAACGCCTTCAGTAACAATTGACTGTGTCAATCAATGTATTATTATTTTTTGTTTTTTTTTTATGTTAAGTTAAATATTTACAATTGAGCGCTTGCTTTGCCCCAATAAAAGGTAACTTAATGTGTCAACAATGTCAGCCAAATTGTCAATTTTTTTTCTTCAGCAATAAATTTACATAAAGCTGACAATGTTTTGCATTGTTGTTGTTTTTATTGTTTGCATTATTAATTTGTTGCATAGAAACGCAAAATGAAACCATAACAGATGTGGTCAACAAGAGAATGCATTTTTTTTTGTAGCAGCGCGGCAATGCGGTGGGTCAGAGAATAGTTCATACAAAATCCATGATAGAAAATAATAACAACACATATGTATGTATGTATGTATGTAAGCGCATTGAAGCGTTATACAGGTGGATATATAAATATACTACCACAAAAAAGCAATTTGATTAAAAATACAACAACAAATATACAATTGTGTAAATAATGTAATAAATATTTATATGTTACTAGCTGAACTCGGTGCGCTAAGTCGGGATAGCGACTAAAATAAATTATAAAGGAATGACGATAATTATATTAACTTTAAATTATACCATTTTTAAATATTTTTATATATACATATAGTTGATATGAAGACGTTCTCTACGCGTTCAGTTCTGTGTATGAAACTTATGATATGGTATTTTTGTATGTTATAGGAGGTCACAATCCTCCTATATCCTTTCCGACTATAAGTACACCTAAGTCACACATGCAAACTTCGTATACCCTTAGCCTCTTAAGTTCTCTTAATTTCGACAGATTGGATGTAGATCTATCTGAGTCTACTATCCCCTTAAAAGAAAATTATGTTAGGAATAACACTAAGTTGGAGTACCTTAGGTTGGAGAATAGTTGTAATTTATTTTATTCAAGGGAGTATTTTTCCATGTGCATTTATCAACATTTTGTGACACCTTAAATTACCCTTACGATAACTCCCACATGTATTGATAATTTTTACTCCAATAATGATTTCCCCCTTAAGAACCGGTTTCAATACAATTTGATAAATTTATTTCCATAGGGTGTTTGGTGCATCAAATACATGAAATCGGCCGAAATTATATATGGCAGTTACATCCACAATTCGACCGATTTCAATATAATTTAGCAAACATATTTTTAGACCAACTTCCGTCACCAACTCCAAATTGCATTGAAATTGGACATACATAGCGTTGTTTGTGCATAAAGTACATAAAATCGGCCGAAAATATATATGGGAGCTATATTCAAATCTGAACCGATTTCAATATAATTTGGCATACTTATTTCTAGGCCAAATTCCGTCACACACTCCAAATTTCATTGAAATTGGATATATATAGAGTTGTTGGTGCATAAAATACATGAAATCGGCCGTAAATATATATGAGAGCTATATCCAAATCTGAACCGATTTCAATATAATTTGGCAAATTTTTTTAGACCGACTTTCATCACACTTTCCAAATATCATTGAAATTTGACATATATGGTAACATGGGGCGCCTTCGCCACGTTTTTGTTCAAAATGTTCTCATATCGACATCATTAAAGTTTTTCCAAATATTATTTTTGATAAGAATATAAGCATGTCTTGACTATAAGTTTTGATATATAATTGATCATAATTTTGTTTTTAAAATATTATTATTGATAATTTACAAAATGTCTAAAAAGTGGCGAAGCCTCCCCACCCATGGGGTAGCTTCGCCATCGACATAGGACATATATCAACGGACTCTAAAACTGGCATTTACCATACTTCCTCCCCAAATATCAACATTATGCATTAAAGGAACATGTTTTCTATTTAATAATCAAAAATGATTCAAAAATTTACAAAAAGAAACAAATTCTAGCCGTTAATTGAAGTAGGTACCTTGAATTTAGACATAAAAATGAAATTTTTGCCAAATTAGATAGGTTTAGGATAATTTTTGATTTCAACTTCACATTATAGCGTGGTATATCAATAGCATAAACAATTTAAGTTAAACCTGACATATTTCTCACATTAACCCACAACACCCCTATCATGGCGTAGCCGCCCCACCCCCTACATAGTTCATAATATGAATATATTGACATTTATAATTACTTTTATCATGCAAATTATTCGGATTTATATTCTTCAGTAGTTGTCTATTAACGGTATAAAATATAATTTTGATATCACAAAAGGTATACAAGATATCACAAAATATACCTACCATGAATATTTTTCGCAATACCCCAAAAATATGAAACCGCGTGCATTAGCAATCGTATATTTGATAGAAATGCCAATTTTTGGGAGATGAAAGATCTTCGTTAAACTCACAATTTTCCCTTTAACGGCATTTTTGTAGCTGTTATAATTATCAAGAAAATCGGTGCTGGCGAAGGCGCCCCAGTGGCGAAGCCGCCCCATGTTACCATATACAGCGTTGCCGACAGTTTTTGGTCGGAAATTGTCAAAAAAATCAAATCAAGTCAAATCGTCAACAAAATTTGGAAAATCGTCAAAAAATCGTCATCATGATCCAAAACTTGGTTTGGTTACCGTTTAATGACATTTTTTAGCCGATAGGTTTGTCAATGAGACCGACAACATAAAATATACAACCCACAGCAATAAATGTAACCCAATCTCACTTAAAGGGTTGTACCTAGTTGGGCAGACCACAAAAACTCATTTTCTTGAATTGTTTTCAAAGAAACTACCATTTTTTTTAAAGTTCGTTCATCAAGAAAGAAAGAGCACATCTTATACTACTTTTGGTATTTCGGTTGTTGAAAAATATTGCAAAGTCTTGCGGTAAATGGCTATAAAAGCGTTTTGCGATGCCAACGATGACTCCAAAACGAATGGGTCGATTATCGCACATGTGTGTAAGCATTTTATGAACCTACTAGCGGACCCTGCGAACTTCGTCTCGCTATTAAGGAATACAATTTCATACAAAAACTCAATTTTCGATTTTTCCAATTTTCCGACTTTTCCAGAGAGATTTTCCAAAATTTTCTTCCGTAAAGACCTTCTCCTCGAAAATACGAATAACTGACAAAAAATTTTATAGAAATCGGCCTAGCCGTTCTCATTTTATGAATTACTATACATTTTTTACACCATTTTTATATATATAGATTAATCTTAGTCCCAATTTACATTGGGCGAGTTTACTTGCGGCAATTGTCATTTTGTAGGAGAGAGAGGTGAGGCATATGGTAACCCTTTGCCTCTCAGCACCCTCTCTCACCTACAAACTGACAATGGTAGCAAGTAAACTCGCCTAATGTAAATTGGGACTTACCTTAAGGCGAAACAGAATTTTAATCAAACTTTTTTATAAAAAAATTTAACTGTCAAAGTCAAAATTTTGATTTTAACAAAAAAATTGACTGTTTTTTTTTGTCAAAAAATCTGGCCAATTTTTTTTTTTAAACTGTCTCGCTTAAGGGCAGCCTTTTATTTATTTAATAAGCTCACCAAAGCATGTGAAGATCAGTCAATTCGGTTTCGAGCTATCGTTGGCACCGATTTCAAAATGCCATTTCGAAAAAAACGCGTTCAAAGTATCAAGAAATTGTTCCCTCAAACTTCGCTTGCTTGACAGGGTGACCGTCCATGTTTGTCGGTACACGTACATTTGGTTGATGGGCAGTCGAAAATCGACAAAAACTCTCATTAAAGAGGCATGGGTCGGAAGTATTATATCTCGAAAAATTTTAAAGGTAGATTTTCATTCATTAACAATCCTACATGAAAATGTTCAGCTGATGTAAATCCAAGATGAGGCAAAAATTATGAAAATACCTCTATTCCAGATATGTATGTGCCTAAATAAAGCCATTCCGTCTCGAAATTGTTTAAAAACATTAAAATAGCTCATGAAACCGAGTTTGGAATATCGCTTCCCTTAAAGACTTTCGTGAAATTCTGGTCAAAATATAGTTATCATGTTTTATTTCATGAAATTCGGGATTACGTGAAAAATCGTCATTTTGGACCATAAAATCGTCAAATCGTCATTTTTCAATTTTAGGCCAAAAAATCGTCAAAATGACGATAAATCGTCAAATTCGGCAACACTGCATATATAGCGTTGTTGGTGCATAAAATCGGCCGAAAATATGTGTATGTGAGAGCTGTATCCAAATCTGAACCGATTTCCATATAATTTGGCAAACTTTTTTTTATTCCAAAGTTAATTGTGCTGACGGAAATATACCCTCAGCCCTCAGTATGTGCCGGCAATGTTTTGGACCTTTTGGGCCATTATCTCAGGAAGTATTGACTTACTCCAGAAAAAAAACAACCTACTGAAAAAAGAATCTAAACGATGCGAGAGATGATCTTAAACTTCACTTTTTCCTAGGGAGGTACCCGAAGGAGTGGACCGATATAGTCCATATTCCAATCTGATACATGACTGGATGAAATAATACAATGTGCAAAGTCTGCACCAATTAGAAACTCCTTGTGAGAATTATCTTGGGGATTTGCCATTTTGGTTGGTGCCGTCAGGGTTTCTTGGAGCTTTTAAGCCAATATCTCAGGAAGTGTGGATTTGCGCAAGAAAAAAATTGTACCGTCGTAAAGAGAGCCGCAAGGAAATTCTACTGAAAAAAATTTCAGAACGATCCGAGAAAAGTTCTGAAACTTCACTTTTTCTGAAATGTGTGTGGGAGGTACCCGAAAGAGTGGACCGATATAGTCCATATTCGAACTCGATATATATCTGGAAGGAATACACTATGTTCAATGTTTGGACCAAATTAATTGCTCCCTTCGAAAGTTATCGTTCACACTATTTTACAGGAAAATGTTGACTTTTTGCGGGGGAGCTACCGGAAGGAGGGGATCGATATGACCCATCTTCGAACTTAAACTAAGTTTGGACACAATATTACCATACCCAAAATTTGGTTCGCATCGGTTGATCCGTTCGAGAGTTATCGTGCGCACCAGCCAGACAGACAGACATACAGACGGACGGAAATGGCTAAATCGACTCCAAATTGTCTCAAACGAATTTCGTCCAAACATACTTGGGGTCTAAAACCGTTATAGCCTAAAGGCTGAGGGTATAAAAATCCATAAAATTGGGCCCTATATTTACCACGAACAAGTAAGAACGGCGTTAAGTTCGACCGGGCCGAACTTTTTACATCCTCCACCACCACTGTATTGAAGTAAATATGAACAATTAAAACTATTCTTTGGAGGAGAATAATATCTTAACTGACTACAAGACACAGCAATCTCGGTTTGAAAATTTGACAAAACTCTCTCGAAATATATAATATTGGGGAAATGCCAGTCCGTGGGGGTGGAAGTTTTGGAAAGTTCTATGGGTGCTATATGAAAACGTGGATCTATACCGACAAATTTCAGGTGGAAAGATTTATACCGCAAAAGAAGACTAAATACCAAATTTCAGCCATTTCGGTGGAATATTAAGGCCACAACCTTCGAAATACAGAAACTTGGGAGGTACCGTTCTAGTGAGGCTATATGAATACCTGGAGCTATACCGACAAATTTTAGGAGGAAAGTCTCATAACTCCAAAGATGAGTAAATATCAAATTTCAGTTATTTCGGTGGGATAATAACCTTAATAATACCGAAAATCGGGAGGTACCGTTGTACGAGGGCTATATATAGACGTGGACCTATACCGACAATTTCAGGTGGAAAGTTTCATACCCCCCAAGGAGGTTTAATACCAAATTTCAGCCACTTTGGTGGGATATTGAGGGTAAAATCTTCAAAATACCGAAAATCGGAAGGTACCGTTCTATGGGGGCTATATGAAGACGTGGATCTATATCGACAAATTTCGGGAGGAAAGTTTTGTTCCTCCAACGAAGTCGATCTACGAAATTTCAGCCATTTCGGTGGAATGTTGAGGTCAAAACATTGAAAAAACCCGAAAATCGGGAGATACCGTTCTATGGGGGATATATGAAAACGGGGAAATATACCGACAAATGCAGGTGGAAAGTTTCATACCTCCAGCGAAGTCAAACTACCACATTTCTGCCATTTTGGTGGGATATTGGTGCTAAAAAATACCGAAAATCGGGAGGTACCGTTTTATGGGGGGCTATATCAAAACGATATAGACTATTTTCAATACCAAACATCCTAGTAATAGAAACTTCCATACCAAATTATAAAGCTTTATCTTAACAAGTAAAAAAGTGTCAGTCGGCTTTGCCGACAGATATATACCAATCCCACGGCAGCGGGTTCTTACGTACCGGATTGACCCGAAACTAAAAGTGTTTCGGCCAGCGGCTGCCAACCCAGCATTATATGCTGCTACAACAACAACAGATATATACCCTCAGCCAATGTGAAGTGAAACTCTCACCTACGTACAGATCGAATGTATTCAAGGTCTCTTCTGAATTTTGTCGCCCCTTTGGACATTTGAACTTGCCGACAAAAAATTGGATTAGGAATTAACTGCACTAAGACACAAATGCTGAACTTTTGTGGGGGAGGTGCCCTTAGGGAGGACCGATATGGGCCATTTTAGAAGTTAAACTAAATTTTGACAAAATATTAGGAGATCCAAAGTTTGAACCAAATTGGTTGCCCCATTCAAGTGACATCGTCCTAGCATTTTAGTGACATTTTTTAAATATTGGGGAGAAGAACAGGAAGTTGTAGACCGGTATTGCCCCATGAAACTAAGTTTGGGTATAATATGACGAAGACCAAATGGTGGACCAAATCGGTTGAACAGTTTGAGAGTTATTCCATATTTACATTAGGCAATTTTCCTTGCGGCAATTGAAGGTGAGAGAGGGTGTTTAGAGGCAAAGGGTTACCATATGACTCACCTCTCTCTCCTTAAACTGACAATTGCCGCAAGGAAAATTGCCTAATGTAAATATGGACTTATCGTTCTCTCCGACCGCCACATATGGTGACATAGGGGGTTTTGACACCTTTCGGGCTGTTTTCCCAAGAAGTATGGACTAGCCCCTGAAAAAACTTTTACCGTTTAATGGAGGTAGCGAATGCAGATCGCTTCATCACAAATCAAAATGGTTCGAGATCAGGTCTTAAAGTGAACTTATCCAAAATTTTGTGTGAGACGTACCAGAAGGAGGAGACAAATATAGTCCATATTCGAACCTAATCTATATCTGGTAGATATATTAGGATGTGCAAAGTAAGGATTACATCGGTCACTCCCTTCAAGAGTTGTTATCGTGCGCACAATTTTTCCGAACATTTTTAAACTTTTGTGGTCGAGGTACCTGAAGTAGTGGACCGATATGGCTTATCTTCGAACTTAAATTAAGTTTGCACAAAATATTACGAAGGCCACATTTTGGACCGAATCGGCGGATCCGTTCGAGAGTTATCTTACGCTTCAACCTCTACACACGGTGTCATAGGGGCTCTTTGCAACTTTTAGGCTATTTTCTCAGAAAGTATGGACTTGCCCCTGATGAAACTTGTACCGTCGTATGGGGGGCAGTGAATACAAGTTGTTGCAACAAAAATCAAAGCGATTCGAGATCAGGTCCTAAGCTGAACTTTTCCGAAATTTTGTGTAGGAGGTACCCGAAGTCGAGGACCGATTGAGTCTATATTGGAACCTGATATAAGTTTGGTAGAAATATAACGATGTGCAAAGTATGGACGAAATCGTTACTTCCTTTAAGAGATATCGTGCGCACAAATTTTCCGAACATTTCCGAACTTTTGTGGGGGAGGTACCGGAAGGAGTGGACCGATATAACACATCTTCGAACTTAAACTAAGTTTGGGCAAAATATTACGAAAGCCAAATTTTGGACCGAATCGATTGATCCGTTCGAGAGTTATCGTGCGCTCCAGCCAGCCAGACAGACAGACAGACAGACGGACATTGCTAAATCGACTCCAAATTGTCTGAAACACATTTCGTCCAAACATACTTGGGGTCTAAAACCATTATTTCGATGAGGCACATTTTGCCCGTATGAAAGTGTATATACCCTCGTTAGCATAAATGCTGAGGGTATAAAAATTGCGATCTGTATATTGATTTCAATAGACAGACGGACATGGCTATTTCGACTTAGAACATTAAGAGGGTGAGCCAAACCGCTGAATCTTCTAAAAAGGCTGGGAACTGTGAAAGGATCCCATACCTTCCAGAAGAGGAAGATTTCCGCCCGCAGGGACTGGTAAGACACCCAAAAGGCACTACAGGGAAGAACTGTGCTATACAGTGATCGACACCAGTAGATGATCCGGCAGACTACATAAATACAATCAGGAAGCCATTGAGAAAGTGATCAACGGCAAATTGTTGGATTACAATAAAAATAATCAGCAGTGGAGTGATATATACCTCTTGTGCCCAAACGTGATTTATGCCACTCTTGGGAAGTTAGTGAGCAGTATTGCAACTCCTTGGTAGGCTGGCTTGTGAGGAAGGACGGATGGACCTGATTCCCGAAAGCGTCAAGAGATATGTCTGTGATGTGAAGAGATGGAAAGGCTTGTTGTGGAAATTCACTATCGCTTGCTGAACACTCTGACAAAGACAAATGACCGGGCGTACTACATCACCAATTCAGTCAACTTCAAGATTGAAAGGGCAAGAATGGGAGAGGAGATTAATACTAAGAGGAGTATTTGCTAATACAAAGTTTGGACCAATGTTTGCCACTCCTTTAGGTGGATATCGTGCCAACCTGTCATTATTTGTTGGTCACCGTGGGATTTATTTACAGTTGATGGACCATTATTTAAGGAAGCATGGACTAGGTCATGTGACTACCGTTAAAATCGAGCCTCCGGATTTTGAAGTTTTATAAGGTTTTTCCTTCCATACAAATCGCCCCGGCCTACTACTAGTGGTGTAGAGTATCACATCCCTACTTGTTTTTCAACAAAAGTAGCCTATAAGAATCTAAATATTCTGAGCTTAACCAGTGAAAAGCTTATGCGTAGAAATATGGTGTAGGGTATCACATAGTCGGTCCCAAGGCGAGTATAGTGTTTGCTCATTTGTTTTTTAATTTGTATACACGAAGGATTTTTATACCCTCAGCCTTTAGGCTAAAGAGGGTATTTACACTTTGATACGACCAAAAATGTGCCTCATCGAAATATTGGTTTTAGACCCCAAGTATGTTTGTACGATATCCGTTTCAAACAATTTTGAGTAGATATAGCAATGTCCGTCCGTCTGTCTGTCTGGCAGGCTGGTGCGCACGATAACTCTCGAACGGATTAATCGATTCGGTTCAAATTTTGGGTATCGAAATATTTTGACCAGATTCAATTTAAGTTCGAAGATGGGCCATATAGGTCCACTCTTTCAGGTACCTCCCCCACAAATGTTCAAAAATTGTCGCAAAACTTTTGCGACATAATAACCGATTTGGTCCATACTTTGCACATCGTGTAATTTCTACCAAACTTATATGAGGTTCTAATATGGACTCAATCGGTCTACTCCTTCGGGTACCTCCCACACAAAATTTCGGAAAAGTTCAGTTTAGGACCTGGTCTCGAAACGCTTTGATTTTTGTTTACGACGCTGTACGTTTCATTAGGGGCAAGTCCATACTTCCTGAGAAAATAGCCTGAAAGCTACAAAAAACCCTATGACACCGTGTGTAGTGGTTAGAGCGCAAGATAACTCTCGAACGGATCTGCCGATTCGGTCCAAAATTTGGCTTTCGTAATATTTTGTCCAAACTTAGTTCAAGTTCAAAGATGGATTATATCGGTCCACTCCTTCCGGTACCTCCCCCACAAAAGTTCGAAAATGTACGGAAAATTTGTGCGTACGTTAACTCTTAAAGGGAGTAACCGATTTGGTCCATACTTTGCACATTATGAAATAATTCTCGAACGGAAATGCCGATTCCGGCCAAAATTTGGCCTTCGTAATATTGTTTCCAAACTTACTTTAAGTTCGTAGATAAGCCATATCGGTCCACTCCTTCAGGTACCTACCCCACAAAAGTTGAAAAATATTCGGAAAAATTGTGCGCACGATAACTCTTGATGGGAGTGACCGATTTGGTCCATACTTTACATATTCTCATAATATCTACCAGATATAGATCAGGTTCGAATATGGATTATATTTGTCCACTCCATCCCGTACCTCCCACACACAATTTTGGATAAGTTCACTTTAAGTCCTGGTATTGAATCACTTTGATTTTTGTTGAAGCAACTTACATTCGCTGCCTCAATTACGATGGTAAAAGTTGTTTCAGGGGCAAGTCCATACTTCTTGAGAAAACAGCCCGAAGGGTGTAAAAACCCCAATGGCACCCCCATGGTCTATGTCGGTCCATTCCTTTAAGTACCTTTTCCGCAAAATTTTTGAACTTTAATCCTAATCAACATTTTTGTCGGTTCATACGACCCCCTAAATACATACGTTTTTTGTAAAAGAAGTGTTTCAATTTGCACAGGCTGAGGGTATATCTCTGTCGGCAAAGCCGACTGATACTTTTTTACTTGTTTAATTTGTATACACGAAGGATCCACTCCTTCAGGTACCTCCCCCACAAATGTTCAAAAATTGTCGCAAAACTTTTGCGCACGATAACTCTCGGAGGGAATAACCGATTTGGTCCATACTTTGCACATCGAGTAATTTCTACCAAACTTAGATGAGGTTCCAATATGGACTCAATCGGTCTACTCCTTCGGGTACCTCCCACACAAAATTTCGGAAAAGTTCAGTTTAGGACCTGGTCTCGAATCGCTTTGATTTTTGTTTACGCAAGTTGTGTTCGTTGTCCTCTATAAGACGCTGTAAGTTTCATTAGGGGCAATTCCATACTTCCTGAGAAAATAGCCTGAAAGTCACAAAAAACCCTATGACACCGTGTGTAGTGCTTGGAGCGCAAGATAACTCTCGAACGGATGTGCCGATTCGGTCCAAAATTTGGCTTTCGTAATATTTTGTCCAAACTTAGTTCAAGTTCAAAGATGGATTATATCGGTCCACTCCTTCCGGCACCTTACCCACAAAAGTTCGAAAATGTTCGGAAAATTTGTGCGTACGATAACTCTTGCACATTATGACATTTCTACCAGACTTATATAAGGTTCCAATATGGACTCAATCGGTAAACTCCTTCGAGTACCTCCCACACAAAATTTCGGAAAAGTTCAGTTTAGGACCTGCTCTCGAATCGCCTTGGTTTTGTTGTAACATCTTGTATTCACTGTCCCCTATATGAAGGTACAAGTTTCCTCAGGGGCAAGTCCATACTTCCTGAGAAAATAGCCTGAAAGGTACAAAAAAGCCCTATGAAACCGTGTGTAGTGGTACCTCCGTACCTCCCACACAAAATTTTGTAAAAGTTCACTTTAAGACCTGCTATTGAATCACTTTGATTTTTGTTGAAGCAACTTACATTCGCTGCCTTAATTACGATGGTAAAAGTTGTTTCAGGGGCAAGTCCATACTTCTTGAGAAAAAAGTAAGCCCGTAGGGTGTAAAAACCCCCTATGGCACCCCCATGGTCTATGTCGGTCCATTCCTTTAAGTACCTTTTCCGCAAAATTTTTGAGCTTTAATCCTAATCAACATTTTTGCCGGTTCATACGACCAAAATTTTGAAACCCCCTAAATACAGGGTGTTTTTTAAGCTAGATAGAACTTTAAATTGCAAAAAGTAACACAAAAAATTAAATTTTGACGAAACTTTTTTTATTTGTTTCAGTATACTCTGACAAATCATCATGAATAGACTCACGCTTTAACAACGCTACGAAATTATCCAAATTTACTTTGAAAATCAGTCGTCGATTCGCGCAACTTATAGACGCAAAATTGTGTTCAGCGATGAGGCGCATTTTTGGCTTAACGGGCTTGTTAATAAGCAAAATTGCCACATATGGAGTGAGACCAATCCACAAGAGACCCTACAGACTCCATTACATCCAGAAAAATGCACCGTATGGTGCGGTTTTCACGCTGGTGGCATCATCGGACCTTATTTCTTCAAAAATGAGGCCGGAGCTCGCGTTACGGTCAATGGAGATCGTTACCGCACCATGATCAATGATTTTTTGTTTGAAAATATGGATGACATTGATCCGGAGGAGATGTGGTTTCAACAGGATGGCGCTACGTGCCATACGGCGAACGCAACCATCGACTTATTGAAATCAAAGTTTGGCGATAAGTTGATTTCGAGAAGTGGACCTGTCAATTGGCCTCCAAGCTCGTGCGATTTGACACCTCTCGATTATTTCCTGTGGGGCTACGTGACGTCACTGGTTTAAGCTGATAAACCAGCAACAATTGATGCCTTGGAGGCCAGCATTGTTCGTGTTATTCGTGACATACGGCCAGCAGTGCTCGAAAAAGTGGCCAAAAATTGGACGTCCAGAATGCACTTCGTCAAGAACAGCCGCGGTGCCCATATGCCCGAAATCATTTTCAAATGTTAATGTCACGTATTGATCTGTCGAATAAAAAAAAACTTTTGATTACAATTTAATTTTTTGTGTTATTTTTTACAATTTCAAGTTCTATCGGACTTAAAAAAACACCCTGTACATAAGATTTTTGTGAAAAAAAAGTGTTTCAATTTGCACAGGCTGAGGGTATATCTCTGTCGGCAAAGCCGTCTAATACTTTTTTACTTTGCTATTCTAATATTGGATCTTTTAAAGGAATTGTTGTTTTGTTGTTGTCACTGATTAAAAAATATCTAGCTGTTAATCAAAAGTAAGATTTTCTTTTTATATAAGTTATTTAACAAAAATAATATAACAAAAATATTTATTAGTATGTGGCTGTTATGGATTTGAAATGAAATATTCTCTGATCCCCGGGCATTAGACTGTCTGTCATGCATTCTATTATATTGATATAGTTTATATACAAATAAATTATTCGTTTTTTTATACAAGATTAAATAGATTATAGTTTGAATTGATTGATGTTAGTTTAAAAAATATATATACATGTACTTTAATTACTTTAAATACCTTTTTGTGTTTCAAATTTTTTTGAATATTTACTTTACTTTTAAATAAATAAAAAAAATCTCTTATTGTGTTACTTAAATACCTTTTTTCTTTGCTGTTTAGTTTAGTTATATTTATATGTATGTATTGGAGTTAAGGTTAGTCAAAGATTATTTAAAAAAGATTAACAATATATTTCATATATTTTAAGTTATTCTGTGTTGTGAATTTTGTTTTACCTCTTCATTTTAGTTCATATATTTTTGGTTTGGTTTAAAGTATCTTAACAACCATATTATGTTACATAGGTATCCTTCTAGAAATTTCACAGTTCGGTACTTACTTTTTTGTGGTTTTGTTTTGGCTTTTTGTTGTCAAACTCATTGAAATTTTAAGCAACTAATTTCCGTAATATCCTATTATAGACATTTTGTTATTTAAACTATTAATAAAATAATAACACTAGACAACATAACTGTTGCCGACAATTCACTTCAAACTAGTGTTTTTGTCTGTGCCCACCTCACGTATTAGCGTGGAGAGCAAATTCATTTTAATTGCTTAAAACTTCCATGACAATTGGTATTTGGTTTTGCTGCTGTGATATTTAAGCGTGTTTCAAATATTAATTTCCTAACTAAGTTTTAATCTGCCAATCATCATTCACTCCCTTTGTGTTTACATCATCTACTACTACTACTACTACTACTGGGTAAATGTTATATTGAGTGACGGACACTTTCGGACATTTTGTCGTTGATTGTTTATATTTATAACGGGTATCATTTGATTTGGTGTAGCTGATACAGAAGTAAATTGTCTTACCATGCCACTGCCCAACTGTTGCAAAAGTCCCGAGCCAGAACCCAAAGGACCAGATGATAATGCAGCTGATGTACGCCGGGAACGTATCGATTGCATGCTAGATGATAGTAAAAATGGTACACTGCTCGAGGTATTCGGCATCGATCCACCCTGTTTGTTGGATGATAATAAAGGAGATTTCTTTGTAAAATTAATAAAAGTCATAAATAAAAAATAGACGAATGTATGTATGTTATTATATAGATATTGTATTGCTGTGTGGTGGGTGTTCGTATACGAGTTTTTTAGAAGATAAAAGATATTTTCGAGAAAATATTTAACTTGTGCAAAAAATGTGCTTTATTAAAAAATATACAAAAAGAGAAATACATGTTTTGCACCATTCCTTAAATTTCACAAATAAGTAATAGCATTTTTTTGAATTTTGCAGAAATTCTATAAATATTTAAAATACATATGTATGAAAATTGTAGTCTAGACATTGTAAAATTCCTATTAACCTACATAGCTACGAGTGAAAGCTTTACACGAAATCTGTGAACACATTATGAATTCAAAAATTAAATAAAATTTGGAATTTAATAGAATTTAACAGGAAATTCATTAAATCATATTCGAAGGAATTTATTATCCTCAGAAGCTAAAACTCCTTTACAATATTGAAATATGCATAAATTATTATGAAAATCCAATTCCATGTAGTTGAGGAAGATTAATAGCTAAGATAAACACATTATAAGTCGGAACAAATTTTCTGTTTAAGTCGACTCCTAGTGGGCTAAACGTTTTTATATTTTAATTTTTTTTTTATATTTTATAATTATATTTTATATTATAAATTTTATATTTTATAATTATAATTTGTATTTTATATCTTACTAGCTGAACCCGGGACAAGGGAGACTTCTCTCATATCAATGAGTGCACCCCGTTTCATTTTAGCTCAATGATATGGGACCTACAGTTTATTGCCGAGTCCGAACGGCGCACAGTGTTGCCGCGTGGACAAAAATCAAAAATTGTGATGTTAAATTTTACATATGTTTACGATTTTTTCGTACAGTAAACACATGCAATCTGAAAGAATTTTGTCGATATGTGCATCCATAATGAAGTTATAGCCCTTGAAATATGAAATATGAAAAATATTTCCCAGGTAATCTAAAGCGGTAATCATATGAAAATTATACAATTTTTAAAATAACATTTTCTGAAAAGTTTGTTGATAAAATAAAAAGTTTTGGATGGGGATTTTATGGGTGGGCTATAAATATAAAATTTTAGTACAAAAAGTTGACATCAACTGCACATGGGCAATGTACCGTTATCAAGAAATCAAAATTTAAATTTGATAAAAAAAAATTCAAATTCTTATTATTTAGTAGAGCAGATCTTTTGATTGGCACCTATTGCCACCTCGGCTCTTGTTTTCCGTTAATTGGACATCTCTTCCAAATAAAAATGTGCAAAAACTTTCTGCCCATCCCTGCAACCTTCTGAGATATATCGGTTCAGATTTTATATAACCCCCATATATATCTTTTTCCGAATTAGCTACAACTTGTTCAATTTTGATCGGATAGCCTTCAAATTTAGTACGTGTTATTTTCTTAGGCCCCTGAATAGCTACACCGATTTTCACAAAAATCGGTTCAGATTTGGATATAGCCCCCATATATATCTATCACCGATTTTGCTATAACTCGGTCAATTTTAGTCGAATAGCCTTCAAATTTTATGTGCGATATTTTCTTTTATGTGCGATATTTTTTTCTTCCCACGATTTTGCTATAATTCGCTCAATTTTTGTTGAATAGCCTTCAAATTTAACATGGGATGTTCCTCAGGCCCCTGTTCAACTTTGGTCCATATCGGTTCAGGTTTTAATATGGCTTCGATATATAATTTCGCCCGATGTCACTCAATTACGGATAATTACGTCATATTTTCTTATTTAATCAATATCTCACATACATTGCGTGTTTAGTGTAAATATATATGAGAGCAATATCCAAATCTAAACCGATTTTTGTCAAAATCGGTGAAACTGAGAAAGGCCTTAAGAAAAAATCCCATGTTAAATTTGAAGGCAATGTTTCAAAAATTGATCGATTTATAGCAAAATCGGTGATAGATTTATATGGGGGCTATATCCAAATCTGATTCGATTTTTGTGAGAATCGGTAGAGCTACTCATGGGCCTAAGAAAATACTACATATTAAATTTAAAGGCTATTCGATCAATATTGACCGAGTTATAGCAAAATCGGGGAAAGATGTATGTGGGGGCTATATCCAAATCTGAACCGATATGGACCAAAGTTGAAATTTGTCATTCCTATGCCCTTATAAGTACTTGTGCAAAAGTTCATCAACCTAGGTCAACTCCTTCTATTTTTGTCCACTTTTGTATGGAAGCGGCAACACTGTGCGTGTCTAAGACACCACTTTTGTAGAGAAGTTTTACATGGCTGAAATACTCAGGAAATGTCGCCAACAATACTGAGGGGTATTTTGCCACCGTTGAAAAGTGTTTTGATGTTGCCTGGACGGGGAATCGAACCCACGACCTTATGTGTGCAAGGCGGGTGTGCATACCATTGCACCACGGTGGCACCCTCCCCTCCCTTATGGGATGTTTGTGGAACAATTATTATTATTATAAGCTGAACCCGGTGGGCTTTGCTGCCCCGACTACGATAAAATATAATGGAATGCCATAATTATTTTAACGTTTTTAATTTTTTAACGAATAAATATAGGAGATATGAAGGCGTTATATACCTATTCAGGGTTGTTATGGAGCTACTATGGTATTTTTGTATGTTTCAGGAGGTAAAACTCCTCCGAAAGCCTTTCCCCCTATACTCGTAAGTATTCCTAATATATATCATAATAAAACATAAATCTTAAGAAGTCTCTCAAAGACATGATACTTAATAGCTGTAGCCTTGGTCAATTTCTTCCCGACTATAAGTACTTCTGTAAATAATGATGACTTTTACTGTCTTTGAAATTGGACATATGTAGTGTGTCCAAGTCTGAACCGGTCTCGATATAATTTGGCACATTTATTTTTGGAACAAATTCCGACAGATCTCCCAAATTTCAGCGACATTGGACACATACAGCGTGTTTAGAGCATCAAATACCGAAAATCGACCTAACATATAGATAGGAGCAATATCCAAATCTGAACCGTTTTCGATATGATTTCGCACATTTATGTCACCGAAATAGGACATAAATAGCGAGTTTGGTGCATAAAATGCAGGAAATCGGCCGAAAATATATACAGGAGCTATATCCAAATCTGAACCGATTTCGATATAATTTGGCACATTTATTTCTAGACCAAGTTCTGTAACACGTTCCAAATTTCAGCGAAATTGGACATATATATCGTGCTTGGTGCATAAAGTACAGGGAATCGGCCGAAAATATATATGGGAGCTATATTCAAATCTCAACCGATCTCTATATAATTTCGCACGTTTATTTCTAGAACAAATTCCGTCAGACCCTCCAAATTTCAGCGAAATTGAACATATATAGCGTATTTGGTGCATCAAATGTGGAAAATCGACCGAATATATATATTGGAGCTATATCCAAATCTGAACCGTTTTCGATATAATTCGGCACATTTATACCTAGACCAAATTCCGTTACACGTTCCAAATTTCAGCGAAATTGGACATTTATAGCGTGTTTGGTGCATCAAATGCGGAAAATCGGCCGAAAATATATATGTTAGCTATATCCAAATCTGAACCGATTTCGATATAATTCGGCACATTTATGTCTAGACCAAATTCCGTTGCACATTCCAAATTTCAGCGAAATTGGACATTTATAGCGGAAAATCGGCCGAAAATATATATGGGAGCTATATCCAAATCTGAACCGATTTCGATATAATTTGGCACTTTTATTTCTAGACCAAGTTTTGTAACACATTCAAAATTTCAGCGAAATTGGACATATATAGCGTGCTTGCTGCATAAAATACAGGAAATCGGCCGAAAAAATATATGGGAGCTATATTCAAATCTGAACCGATCTCTATATAATTTAGCACATTTATTTCTAGAACAAATTCCGTCAGACCATCCAAATTTCAGTGATATTCGACATATATAGCGTGTTTGGTGCATAAAATAAGGAAATCGGCCGAAAATATATGTGTATGGGAGCTATATCCAAATCTGGACCAATCTCAATATAATTTGGCAAATTTATTTCTAGAACAAATTCCGTGAGAAATTCAAAATTTCAGCGAAATTGGACATATATAGCATGTTTGAGCATAAAATTAGTAAGTCGGCCGAAAATATGTATGTATGGGAGCTATATCCAAATCTGAACCGATTTTGATATAATTTGGCACGTTTATTTCTGGACCAAATTCCGTCACACATTATAAATTTCATTGAAATTGGACATAAATAGCATGTTTGCTACATAAAATAAGGATATCGGCCGAAAATATATGTATGTGGGAGCTATATCCAAATCTGAACCGATTTGAATATAATTTGGTAAATTTATTTCCACATAAAATTCCGTCACACATACAAAATTTGGAGATTGTAATAGTTCTCAAGATATTTGCATACAAAATCAAAATTTTTTGGAGTTACCTCCGATTTTGATGCTATATCTCCAGATCAACGCTAAATTTCAAGAAATTATATAGCCTATTTTCATTCCAGGCCATGCAGCAATGTACCCTAAAAATTTCAGTAAGATCTGTTCAGCGGTTTTCGAGTCTAAAAGGCACAAACAAACAAACAGACAAACAAATTTCAATTTTATATATGAAGAAAAGACAAAATTTTTTAGTTTTCCATAAAAAAAAAATAATTTTTTTTTTAAGCTACATGAAAGATTTTTGGTACATCGATTGGAAAAAAATGTCATTCTTAAATCTGTTCGTGATACTAATTTTGGTTGTTGCGCGCAAAAGTTATGGCGGTTTCAATTTTGATAAAAAGAAAAAAATCTTTAAAAGACTCTAATCATTATATTGAGAAACTCTCTTAATTATGGGCTCCCTACATACTATATGTTTACTGAGGTTATGGGAATAACTTTAGTGAAAAAGTTGTGCATTTTCGCGGAAATTAGGAATGAATTCCAAACAATTGGTAGTTTACAACTTGTTCTAATAAAATTCAAGCTGTTTATGCATCTGAAAAATATATAAACAAGTAAAAAAGTATCAGTCGGCTTTGCTGACAGAGATATACCCTCAGCCTGTGTATATTGAAATAATTTTTTTCCCAAAAAACGTTTGTATTTAGAGGGTTTTAACAATTTTGGATGTATGAACCGACAAAAATGTTGATTAGGATTAAAGATCAAAAGTTTTGCGGAGGATATACTAAAAGGAATGGATCGACATTGACCATTATGGAAGTGGATCTCCAGCCACAACATATGGTGCCATAGGGGAGTTTTACACTCTTCGGGCTGTTTGCTCAAGAAGTATGGACTTGCCCCTAAAAAACTTTTACCATCGTAAATGAGGCAGCGAATGCAAGTTGCTTCAAAAAAAATTCAAAGTGATTCGATATCAGGTCTTAAAGTGTACTTATCCGAAAATTTTGTGTGGGAGGTACCGGATGGAGTGGACAAATATAGTCCATATTTGAGCTTAATCTATATCTGGTAGATATATAAGGATGTGTAAAGTATAGACCAATTCGGCCACTCCCTTCAAGAGTTGCCGTACGAATAATTTTTCCGAACATTTTTGAACTTTTGTGGGGAAGGTACCTGAAGGAGTGGACCGATATGGCTTATCTTCAAACTTAAACTATGTTTGGACAAAATATTACTAAGGCCATATTTTGGAGCGAATCAGCAGATCCGTTCGAGAGTTATCTTGCGCTCCAACCACCTCACACGGTGTCATAGGGTTTTTTTTGCAACTTTCATGCTATTTTCTCAAGAAGTATGGACTTGCCCCTGATGAAACTTGTACCGTCGTATGAAGGGTAGTGAATACAAGTTGCTTAAACAAAAATCAAAGCGATTCGAGAGATGGCCCTAAACTGAACTTTTCCGAAATTTTGTGTGGGAGGTAGCCGAAGGAGTGGACCTATTGAGACCATATTGGAACCTCATATTACTCTGGTAGAAAGTTTACGCTATACAAAGTATGGACCAAATCGGTCACTGCCTTCAAGAGTTATAGTGCGCACAAACTTTCCGATCATTTTCGAACTTTTGTGGGGGAGGTATCGGAAGGAGTGGACCGATGTAGCTCATCTTCGAACTTAAACTAAGTTTGGGCAAAATATTACGAAAGCCAAAATTTGAACAGAATCGGTTTATCCGTTCGAGAGTTATCGTGCGCTCCAGCCAGCAGGACAGACAGACAGACGGACAGACAGACGGACGGACATATCTATATCGACTCCAAATTGTCTGAAACACATTTCGTCCAAACATACTTGGGGTCTAAAACCATTATTTCGATGAGGCACATTTTCATCGTATCAAAGTGTATATACCCTCCTTAGCCTAAAGGCTGAGGGTATAAAAATATGTACGTAATCTAAACATCGCGAAGATTCAAATGAAACCAAAACTATACAAATCCGTTTAGCGGTTTGCATATTATAGCAAAAAACAAAAAATATATTGAGGAAATTTATAAAATTTTTGTATAAAAAAAAAATTTTATTAAAATTTATTTTGTGAGTTAGTTGAACAAAATGTAAGAAAAATAGGTCGGAGTTTTTCTTCTATTTTAGTAAAATTTCACGCAATAAATCACATTTTTTATTCTAATCACTTCTCGAAAACACGCTAACATCTAGCAGAAGATATGAATATATTTCAAATAAATGTTGGGTTCCTTTAAATGGGGTATAATCTTGAAATAAAATTGTAACGGGTAATGTTCATTTTGAAATGCGTGTAAATCGCGAAATCCTCAAAATCACTTGATGCGCATGCGGTTTACCAATACAGAGAATTCTTCTCTTTTAATTTGTACACATTTGCCAGGATTTACTTTGGCCGCTAAGATGTAGCATCGTCTGCAGTTTAGTGTGCAACAAACTGTATAACGCTTATATTTTGCACAAAGTGCATACACTTTTTATGCGCATCCGATTTCACTATCAACCGTGAAAAAATACACCGATCTAAACATATTTAAATAAAATCCATCAAGAACCGTGGATGTAGCATCACACAGTATTTTTTTGGATAAATCGGATACAGCTCCCATGCCACTAAATTTTTCAAAGCGCTGTTTTCGCACAAACGCGAGTGATGATTCACTTTCTTCATTGAAATGGAAACGATCCACATAAAACGCGAATTAGTCAGCGATATTTTGAAAAACATGTTTCGCAAATTTTTCAATTTTTGCAGTAGCCATTTCCGCCGTTCTAGTAGATGGATTTTTACGATCTGTGATTCATATGATCCGGATCGTCGAAAAACTAAAATATCGCGGGGTGCCACACACTCAAAACGATATTGTAAATACTGTACCCAAAAAATAGGTTTTTTAGAAAAAATATCGCACTAAATTTTGACCTTGGGCAGTAGATTACTCTGCTGCTGCGTGGGCTACATACTCAATATACATATCAGATTATGCGAAATCGCGAGTACTTTAATCCTATAATTGGTTTTTCGAAATATCCGAATGCGCGTTCCAGTTACATAAAAAATACAAAAAACACCTGAAATCCGGCTTCAAAATGTCAGCATCCATAAAAGGTGGATGCAGTGGAAATTTTGGAATGTGATACATTAGAAGTGTAATCTTCATTTTGTATTCTCCTACTTTTACTTTGGACAGATGTCCGTCATTTGAATGGTTTAATCAGAAATCGAATAGCAATGTAAAAAACCTGTTTAGCTTCAACGTGTTTTTACCTATGTTTTTTCCTTTACGCGCTCGTAACTACCACGTAAATTAAATTTTTTTGTTAAATTTTTGAGCTTTGTACAAAAACATCTAAAATAATCCAGCAATAGTCATAGTTACTGGTAAACTACAATAGTTCGCGTATTATAATAGTGCAAACCTTGGCTTCATGGAAACTAAAAAATTTTGACTTTTCCTCATATATAGATAGATTTATTTTTTATTTTATATTTTAAATTTTATATATTTTTATATTTTATAATTATATTTTAAATTTTATATTTTGTATGTTATATTTTATAATTATAATTTATATTTTATATCTTATGTTTTTTATTTTATAATGTATTTTTTATATTTTTTGTTCTATATTTTTGGTTTTATATTTTATATATTAAAATTTATACATTTTTTATATTTTATAATTATATTTTATATATTAAATTTTATATTTTGTATGTTATATTTTATATTAATTAATTATATTTTATAATTATTAGCCGATAGCTTTTATTGCTAGTGCTTTTTGTAATTTTTCTTTATTATAATTTATAATTATAATAAATATTTTGTTTTTCAAAATAGTCAGGCTTAATCCCATAGTTGTTGTTTTAATATTTTATTAAAACATCTTTAATTTATTAGTGGGAAAAAATTGGCGATGTTTACCAAGGGGTAAGGCAGGGAATACTATAGTTTCAGATCTCGCCACAGATCTTCATCAGTTCCCTTGTTTCTTGTTTTTCAACAAGAAACTTTTTATACCCAAGTGTCAATTGCTAGCTCAAATAGATACGTGCGCAAAGAAACACTCTGATCGAGAATTTCTTTGGCACTACCTAGACTCTAGCAACTTCACTTGCAAACAAATCCAAATTTTTCCCACTGCTATGCGTTCCAAAAAACGCCAACCCTCCTAATTGTGAGACCGGGCACCGTCAAAATGTTGTTTATTGCTGTAGTATGCAATACCAACAAATTAGTTATGTGCTTTTTCGTCGAGAATCGACGAACGCATAGCAGTGGGAAAAATTTGGATTTGTTTGCAAGTGAAGTTGCTAGAGTTTAGGTAGTGCCAAAGAAATTCTCGATCAGAGTGTTTCTTTGCGCACGTATCTATTTGAGCTAGCAATTGACACTTGGGTATAAAAAGTTTCTTGTTGAAAAACAAGAAACAAGGGAACTGATGAAGATCTGTGGCGAGATCTGAAACTATAGTATTCCCTGCCTTACCCCTTGGTAAACATCGCCAATTTTTTCCCACTAATAAATTAAAGTTGTTTTAATAAAATATTAAAACAACAACTATGGGATTAAGCCTGACTATTTTGAAAAACAAAATAGAAGTCGTCATCCCAAACAAAAAACGCCAACCCTCCTAATTATAATAAATATATTAAAATAAAATAGAATTATAATTTATATTTTATATTTTATATTGTATATTTTATATTTTAAATTGTATATTTTTTATATTTTATAATTATATTTTATATTTTGTATGTTATATTTTATAATTTATATTTTATATTTTATAATTATAATTTATAATTTATATCTTATGTTTTGTATTTTATATTGTATATTTTATATTTATTATTTTATATTGTATATATTATATTTTTGGTTCTAATTTTTTGTTTTATATTTTATATTTTAAAATTTATATATTTTTTATAATTATATTTTATATATATTTAATTATATTTGGCTTTTACAATATTTTGTCCAAACTTAGTTTAAGTTCGAAGATAAGCCATACGGCCATATCCTTCAGGTATCTCCCTCACAAAAGTTAAAAAATGTTCGAAAAAATTGTGCGCACGATAACTCTTGAAGGGAAGGACCGATTTGGTCCATATTTTACCCATCTTAATATATCTACCAGATATATATCAGGGTGACGTAGGGGGTGAGAGATACCAAGGAACGGTCCTGACCGGCTTTAACATAGCAAAGTCCAGGATTTATCTTGGTCTCTCTCTCATCTCAAGTGGACACTGATCTCCCCGTGGTGTCACTTGTGGAAAGGCTTTAACAGCCGTTAAAGGTAGTGAGCTAACATGTGCCGCGCGTTCACCCATAAGAACGTTAAAAACTTGGGTTTGGGCGTCGGGTTAGTAACCCTCCCCTAGAAGAAACAGCCTACTATGAAAAAACGAAATAAAAGAAAAACAAACCCTCTAAAGTTGACGAACCCCGCACACGTTTTAAGGACCATGATCTGCAAATCTGCACCTGGAATGTTCGCACTTTTCATAGAGAAGGTGCAGTCTTCGCATTGGCAGATGTACTTGAAAAGTACAAGGCCGATATTACTGCCATACAGGAAATACGATGGATTGGGAAAGGCGTCACAACAACAACTAAAGGTGACGCACTGTATTATAGCTGCCATGACGTAAAGCATGAGTTTGGTTGCGGATTCGTAGTTAGTCGGAGACTAAAACATCTGGTATCCACCTTCACCCCAGTGCTGCAATTCGAATAAAAGCTAAATTCTTCAACATCAGCTTTATTTGCGCTCATGCTCCCACTGAAGACAAGGACGAACAGACCAAAGATATATTTTACGAGCGCTTTGAAGAAACATATGACCGTTGCCCTGCCCATGACATTAAAATCATTCTAGGCGATTTTAATGCCAAAATTGGAAAAGAGAATATCTTTGGCCCAACAGTCGGGAAATTCAGTCTCCACAGTGAAACATCTGACAATGGTATGAGGCTGTTAGACTTTGCAGCTGCATAAAACATGGTAGTTATCAGTACCAGATTTAATCATCTCGATATTCATAAGGGCACATGGCTGTCTCCAGATCAAAGAACAAGTAATCAAATTGATCAAGTTGTGATAGATGGAAGACATTCATCGAGCGTGTTGGATGTACGATCGTTCCGAGGCGCAAATATTGATTCGGACCACTACCTTGTTCCAGCAAAGGTACGTACCCGTCTAAACGTTACAATTAAAGCACGAACAGACACAACGCGGAAGTTGGACATCGATAGGCTGCAAACACAACAGATAGCCACAGCATATTCCACTCAACTAGCCCAATTGCTTAATGAGAGCACTCCTTGTCCCGATAACGTAACAACACAATGGCAAAATAATGCCCACTCCATGCAAACAGCCGCAAGATTCATACTTGGATTCCAGAGACCTCCACAAAGGAATTCATGGTATGACCAGTAGTGTCGTGCTGCTAACGAAGAGAAAAATGCGGCACATAGGGCTGCTTTACAATCAGTAGAAACGCGTAGCGCACGAGAGAGATATCGGGAGAAAAGGAGAGAAGAGAAACGTCTTTTCCGCAATAAAAAGAGAGAAATGGAAAAGCGGGAGTGTGAAAAAATCGAGATGTACAGAAGCCACAATGAAGTCCGAAAATTCTACCAAAGAGTGAAACATCAAGCAGATGGCTTTGGTACATGCACATCCTCCTGTAGAGACCAGCAAGGTAATCTGGTAACAGATACAGATAGCGTGCTCAGGAAATGGAAAGAGCATTGTTCAAACATGTTGGTATCCAGCGAAAACGACGAAGATACCACAGATCCAATCCCAGAAGATGGTATTGATTGTATATCGCCCAGCCAAGATGAGGCTTACCAGCCGAGCTGTTCAAAACCGGAGGCGACACGCTGATAAGGTGTATTCATCAGCTAGTTAGCACCATCTGGCAGGAAGAACGAGTACCCGGCGATTGAAACCTGAGTATCCTGTGCCCCGTCCATAAGAAAGGAGATAAGACTGTATGCTCTAACTATAGGGGCATAAGTCTACTCCCGATTGCCAACAATATCGTGTCAGGGATATTGTGCGAACGACTAAAGCCTATGGTCAACGAAATAATTTGACCATACCAATGCGACTTTAGACCTGGCAAGTCCACCATTGACCAGATATTTACCCTGTGGCAAATCCTGGAGAAGACCCAAGAGATGCAGATCGACACCTACCACCTCTTTGTCGATTATAGAGCAGCCTTCGACTGCCCACTACATTCAAAGGCCAGGCCATGTCTGAATTTTGTACCCCGCAAAGCTCATTTGGCTTTGTAAAATGACTTTAACTGCCACGAGATCCTCAGTTAAAATAGGAAAGAACCTCTTCGAAGAATTTTATACCAAAAGAGGTTTCAGGCAAGGAGACAGCCTCTCGTGTGATCTCTTCAACATCCTGCTGGAAAAGGTTATTCGAGAGGCAAACGTCAAAAGAAGTGGCACAATCTACACCAATAGTCACATGGTACTTGCTTATGCTGATGATATAGACATCATGGGACGATCAGTAAAAGAAGTAACAGATACCTTTATGAAGGTCGAAGGAGAATCTGCTAAAGTGGGTCTGGCGGTAAACGGCGAGAAGACCAAGTTGATGGTGTCGACGCGCAATGCGTCCATAGAGATCGGGCCGACTGTAGACGTTGGTTCCTATCATTTTGAGGTAGTAAAAGACTTTGTCTACCTCGGCACCGCCGTAAACACAACTAACGACATCAGTTGTGAAATAAAAAGAAGAATTGTACTGGCTAACAGATGCTACTACGGTTTAAGTAAGCAATTTAAAAACAAAGCCACATCTCGTCAAACCCGTGCAGATAAGGCAGTGCTTGGTGTGTTTGAGAGGATAATTCTTCGAAAGATCTACGGGCCGATTTGCGTTGACGGTGAATATCGATGTCGTATGAACCACGAGCTATGTATATCAGTTATACAAGGACATGAATATAGTTAAACGTATCGAGGTGCAACGATTGCGTTGGCTAGACCATATCATAAGAATGAGCGATAATGAACCCGCTAAAAAGGCGTATGAATACATGCCACATGGCGGTGCACGTAGAATCGGCAGGCCTAAGCTTCGATGGAGCATACAAGTGGATGAAGAAATGAAAAGGCGCGGCACAGTGTCACGACAGTGGCCAAAAATGGTAAAAACTAAATACTTCGTTGAACAAATTTATTGATGGGGAGTGATAGAAAACATATTAATTAAGAAGAATCTGAATTTTGGTACTGATACGTGAAGTAGGTTTTGCTATATGAGGATTTAAATCCGACAATTTTAGTTAATACGCATTTTTGTGTTTTTTTTTTCTAAAATTAATAAACGGTCGCTGCAAAAATGATTCCTAAGTTCTCTTGGGATGTAATAAACTTGGCTACACTTTTGTTTGCATGTAAATATTAATCATATGGTGTTTACATTTACCCAAACATGTATTACTAAGTTTATTAATTTTCTGAAGCAAATTTTAAATTGAGTGGAGTGGGAAAAAAATTGTATAAAATGTATATCGATATTTTTTGCTGTATGTGTAGTAAAAAGTGAGTACTTCAAATATATAAAGGTCCCAGCTGCAGAGGTTTGCAGACGAATGTGTCATTTCTCTTTTTCAGCGACCACCTCACTGAGAGGATACCCCCTTTTTTAACAAATCGTTTTGCGGTGTTGGCTATAGCGCGAAAGCTAATGAACCGATCATCATATATTTTTGTGGGCTTATTAAGTACCTAATAATCTTGCTTTAAAACGAGAGAATTTTAAAAATATAAATTTTTAAAAAAGTTGTGAACGCCGAAAATCATAATTCGATTTTTTACAAAAAATTTACAGTTTTTTGACCACTAATCGGTCAAAAAAATTTGTTAAAGGAAATTTATCATATATAAAGGCAAGAGTTTGATAAATTCAATATGCTCACAAGCAATATGAAGACTGAACACCAAATTTCAGTCATATCGGGTGGATATTGAGGCCACAACAATCAAAATACCGAAAATGAGGAGGCAATGTTCTATGGGGGCTATAGGAAGACGAGGACCTATACCGACATATTTCTGGTGGAAGGTTATAAGCCCCCCAACGGAGACTTAATACCAATTTTCAGCCATTTCGGTGTGATAATCAGGCTGAAACCTCCAAAATACCGAAAATCGGGAGGTACCGTCCTATGGGGGCTATATGAAGGCATGGACCTATGCAGACAAATTTCAAGGTGAAGGTATAATGCCCCCTACGAAGGCTAAATACCAAATTTCAGCAATTTCGGGGTAATAATGGGACTAAAATCTTCAAAATACCGATAATCGGCAGGTACCGTTGTATGGGGGCTATATCAAAACGTGGACCTAAGCCCATAATTCCCTGTTCGAATGTTTGATACCTCTGCCGAAGACTAACCACAAAATTTGAATACTTTCGGTTGGACATTGTGTCTAAAACATTCAAAATACCGAAAATCGGGAGGTACGGTTCTATGGGGGCTATATCAAAACGTGGACCGACCAACCCAATTTTTTGTCCTGAAGATTGTAAGTCAATAATAGGGATACGCAGTAAAATGCAATAATCGGTTTTTAGATTATACGGTTTTCATAAAAAACTTAAAACTCCATTTTCGGTTAGTCGATTATTTGAGAGTGTACTAAAAGTCGAGTTTCGATTATTCGTTAACCGAGGAAAACCGATCATAATCGAATATAATGGACCATTTTCGTTGATGCAATCTGTGATGTACATATGTACAAAAAAGTACAGTCCATTACGCGGTTTTAGCACACGCAATAGTCAACTACGACTAATAGTCGTCCACGATTAATAGTCGACTACGAATAATATGGTCTGTTCCTTTACTTCTGAAAATGGTAAAACCGGCCAGAGTAGTAAAAGTTGTAAACTGCTCCTATATGAATTGTATTGTTTCTGAAGTAAAGGAACGGTTTTCGAGAAAAAAGCGGTAAAAATTAAAGATTCTTGAACGTAAAGGAACAGAGGTAATAATAGACTACGACTAATGGTCGACTACGAATAATAGTTGACTCCGACTTTCGAAAGTTGATTAAGAATAATCGGTTATACGGTTTTCGCACAGTCAATAGTCGACTACGATTTTTAGAGATTTTACTGCTAATAACCGATTAATCGATTAACCGAAATCGGTTTTACGTATCCCTAGTCAATAATAGGTACGTGTACCGAAATTGATGCACCTACGACAACTCCTTCTATTGTTGGCCACAGTTAATATGAACTCGCGACATTGTGCGCGGTATTCCAAAAAGCGAAGCGAAAAACAGAGAGGAATGGAAATCTTTTCTTAGTTCGGGCTATGAAACAAATGTTCTGTAATGGGCCAGCTAAGTTTGAATATGAACTATATTTGTCCATTGCCCATTTTGCAATTGCTGTCTCAATTACGACGGTAAAATTTTTTTCTGTGGCGAATCCATAACTTCTTGGGAAACAACATGAAAGTTGTAAAAAAAACCCTCTGGCAACATATCTCACAAATGTTCAACATTTGGGTCCAGGTGCAGTTTAGTGTCTGTTAGGAGATCCTTTGGAAATTTATACCGATGATATTCTTTGTTGTCCTGTTTACAGCCATATAATGTTTTCCGTGGACAAGTCCATGCTTCCTGGCATACTGGTCCAACAGGTGTACGACAACCCAATGAAATGACTAGTGGGTGCGATATCTATCGAAAAGATATGAAATAAGATCCACTTCGTTAATGCACTATGTCGGTCTATTCCCTCCTCCGCAAAACTTTTGAACTTTAATCCTAATCCACATTTTTGTCGGCAAGTTCAAATGTCCAACAAGTGCCACAAAATTCTGAAAAGACCCTAAATACATTCGATCTGCCCGTAAATGAAAGTTCCAATCCGCATAGGCTGAGGGTATATCTCTGTCGGGAAAGCCGACTGATACTTTTTTACTTGTAATATTTTATAATTTTATAATCGTAATGAGTTTTAATGACAACTTTTTATCGACTTTATGCTTGAAAATTCAAAAATAGGTATTTTCTACCTCATTTCTACGGTCTATTGTCAAACCGAGAAGGATTTTTTGTCTGTAACCTTTCTTTTCTCCTACGGACTTTGTCGGATTTTTTTCGCCAATTTATGCTTTTTAGGATTTATTATCGTCCATATTCCTGTCTTTATCCTAAAGCGATCTAATTTTAAAGGTTAAAAAGTGGTTAAATCGAATTCTCCCCGGCCCCGAAATTCGTCTACAAATATATAGCATTTGGGACCACGGGACATTCCTGAACATTTTCTGAATATTAGGTTCAGTAGTTTTGGAAAAATAATGTTTTGAAAAGAGTGGGCGTGGTTATCAGTTTTCAAGATATAACATATTAAAAAAAAAGTAGGTTGGTATCTTGGCTCCAAATATGTACCTAGGGTGCACACAACTTCAACTAAAATGTATGCTGAAACCGATATAATCATACATTTGGCTTATATATAGCGTTTAACAGAAAGGCATGGGGAAGGTACCCCACCTCTTCCGAAATTCATAATATACACATAACAACGGCAAACATTGAGCTTTTGTCGCAAATTTTATGGAAATCCCTTCAGTAGTATTGGAGTTATGACATATTAAAAAAAACAGGCGTGGTTGGGCCTATAGGCCCTAAAGAAGTACCTAGATTGTAGATTAATCCGTACATTTTTAATCCGATACATGCATAATTTTTGCAAATATAACGTTTTTTAAAAAATATAGCATAGGTACCCCGCCCCCTAGGGAATTCAATAAAATATGTAACCTGTTTTCGGGGGCGTGGTAAACTTTTCTTTCCAAAAAACCTAAGTTGCGATATGACAGCATTTGATTTTTATTCATAAAGGTAAGGCGTTTTTTTCAAATATGCCCCCTTCAAAATTCAAGAAAATATGCCAGTACATTCCCTGACATTTTCAGGAAAATCGGTTCAGTAGTTTTGTAGATGTAACATACATATTTTAAAAAGTGGGTGTGGTCAAGTCATTGGATCCTAAAAAAGTGGGTAAGGTCTTCCGAAATAGATATATTCGTAATTATTGGAAATATAACATTTTTAAAAAAGTAGGGTATAGGGGAAGTACCCCGCTCCTTCCGAAATTCAACTGAATTTGTAGCCTATTTTAAGCGGGGGCCATCCTTGTACATTCCCTGGAAATTTCAGGAAAATCGGTTCAGTAGTTTTTGTAGAAATGATAAAAATTGAAAATTGAAAAAAGTGGGCGTACATTTTCTTTGCATAAAAAAATATTGAAATCGGTCCAGCCATTCTCAACTGATGACATGACCAACGAACGACATTTGATTTTTATTTTTAAAGACTTAAAAGTTTAGACAAATCGCGATTTCCTTGAAAATCCCTTCAGTAGTTTTGTAGATATAACCTAATTAGAAAGTGAGCGTGGTCAGATCTTGAGTCCCAAAATAAGTACGTAAGGTTGGAGACACAATCGCCATTGACTCGCAAATAAATTCCGAAACCGATACATTCGTATTTGTTGCAAATATTGAATTTTTACAAAAATAGGGCATAGGGGAAGTACCCGCCCGATCCGAAAGTCAAAAAATATGTAGCCTATTTTTATCGGGGACCAACCCTGTATATTCGCTGAAAGTTTCAGGAAAATCGATTCAGTAGTAGATATAACATATTTAAAAAAGTGGGCGTTGTCCAGTCCTAATGCCCCAAATAAGCACGTAAGGTCGGAGACACAATCGCCATTGACTCGGAAATTAATTTTCAAAGCGATACATTTGTAATTGTTGCAAATATTGCATTTTTACAAAAATAGGGCATAGGGGAGGCACCCCGCCCGATCCGAAATTCAACCAAATATGTAGCCTATTTCAACAGGGGGCCATCACTCTACGTTCCCTGAAAATTTCAGGAAAATCTGTTGAGTAGTTACGTAGATATAACATATTTATAAAAGTGGGCGGACTAACATTTCCACAAAAAATTATCCAAATCGCTTCAGCCGTTTTCAACTGATTCAATTACCAACAAACGACAATTGAGTTTTATATATAAAGATTTTGTTTTTCAAAATAGTTAGGCTTAATATTTTATTAAAACAACTTTAAACACCTTGGTAAACATCGCCAATTATTTCCCACTAATAAATTAAAGTTGTCATCCCAATTAATAAACGCCAACCCTCCTAATTATATTTTATATCTTATAATTATAATTTATATTTTATACTTTATATTTTTTATTTATTTTTATTTTATATTTTTATATTTTTATTTTATATTTTGTTCTTTATGTTATATATATTTTTTATTATATATTTTATATATTATATTTAATATTTTATATTTTATATTTGGTCTGTGAACTAATATTGGTTATGGGGCAAGGTGGTCTAGCTACAATTTTCCAATAAAACCCTATATTAAATATAAAGTTAAAAGTTATTAAACATGTATTTCTCTTTTTGTTTATACGTGTCAGAATTTTTAAATATTTTTTATTAAACACAAAAATAGTTAAATTGTATAAGGGCAACTGTGTGTTACATGTGAATAATTAATTACATTTAATTTTTTATTCACATATATTGGATTTGTGTGTGTATGTATTCACATGTTTTTAAAATTGCACGATACACAGGTTTTTAATGTTTTACAGGTGCAAATTTTTTTTTATTTTTTATTTTTTTTTTTGTTAAAACCAATACATTAGTTGCAACATTTTACAAAAAGAAAACAACAAAACAAAAATTAATCAACACAATCCCAAGAATGGACAACAAAATCACAATACATTATCAGAGGAATCAACAATAAAACAAACAAAAATATTAAAGGACATTAAGTATGTTTGTCGGGAAATACAATTAAAGTTCAATATAAATGTTAAAGAATTAAAAAAAAATATTGATTAGAATTGAATAAAAAAATTCATTGTGATTGTTATCCGTGAAGTGAATAGTGAGTGATTGAGTGATTGAAAATACACAGAAAATATAAAAAATTATTTACACACAAGAAAGTAGCTTTTAAATATATTATACCAAATTCAATATACATGTATCGCAAACGAAAGTGAGATATAAGCTTTTAAGCTTTTAAAATTTGGTGAATTCAAAATATATAATTGCACGAAGAATATATGGCTTACTTACTTAGATGGCCCATTACAAAACATTTGTTCTATAGGCCGAACTAAGAAAAGATCTCCAATTCTCTCTATTTGTTGCTTCCCTTTCTGGAATACCGCGCCTTTTCATCTCATCATCCACTTGTTTGCGCCATCTATTCCTTGGCCTGCCGATTCTGCGTGCACCGCCAAGCGGTCCGTATTTATACACCTTTTTAGCGGGTTCATCATCGCTCATTCTTATGATATGGCCTAGCCAACGCAATCGCTGCATCTCGATACGTTTAACAATATTGATGTCGTTGTATAGCAGATACAGCTCGTGGTTCATGCGACGTCGATATTCACAGTCAACGCAGATTGGTCCGTAGATCTTTCGAAGAATTTTTCTCTCAAACATACCAAGCACTGCCATGTCTGCTTGCGCAAGAACCCAGGCTGCGGAGCCATACATCATCACGGGTAGTATCAGTGTTTTGTAGAGCGTTATTTTTGTTTGACGAGATATGGCTTTGTTTTTGAACTGCTTACTTAAACCAAAGTAGCATCTGTTGGCCAATATAATTCTTCTTTTTATTTCACAACTGATGTCGTTTGTTGTGTTTACGGAGGTGCTGAGGTAGACGAAGTCTTTTACTACATCAATATTATAGGAACCAACTTCCACAGTCGGTCCGAGCTCAATGGACGCATTGCGCGTCGACACCATCAACTTGGTCTTCTCACCGTTTACCGCCAGACCCACTTTAGCAGATTCTTCTTCGACCTTCATAAAGGTATCAGTTACTTCTTTTACTGATCGGCCCATGATGTCTACATCATCAGCATAAGCACGTAACATGTGACTATTGGTGTAGATTGTGCCACTTCTTTTGACGTTTGCCTCTCGTATAACCTTTTCCAGCAGGATGTTAAAGAGATCACACGAAAGGCTGTCTCCTTGTCTGAAACCTCTTTTGGTACCAAACTCTTCGGAGAGGTTATTTCCTATTTTAACTGAGGACCTGGTGTCAGTTAAAGTCATTTTACAAAGCCAGATGAGCTTTGCGGGGATACCAAATTCAGACATGACTTGGAATACCTTTGAACACAGCGGGCTGTCGAAGGCTGCATTATAATCGACAAAAAAGGTGGTAGGTGTCGATCTGCATCTCTTGGGTCTTCTCCAGGATTTGCCGCAGGGTAAATATCTGGTCAATGGTGGACTTGCCAGGTCTAAAGCCGCATTGGTATGGTCCAATTATCTCGTTGACCATGAGCTTTAGTCGTTCGCACAATATCCCTGACACTTTCTTATAGGCAATAGGGAGAAGACTTATACCCCTATAGTTGGAGCATACAGTCTTATCTCCTTTCTTTTGGACGGGACACAGTATGCTCAGGTTCCAATCGTCGGGTACGCGTTCTTCCTGCCAGATGGTGCTAACTAGCTGATGAATACACCTTATCAGCGTGTCGCCTCCGGTTTTGAACAGCTCGGCTGGTAAGCCATCGGCTCCTGCTGCCTTATTATTCTTCAGCCGAATTATTGCTGTCTTTACCTCATCTTGGCTGGGCGGTATACATTCTATACCATCTTCTGGGATTGGGACTGTGGTATCTTCGTCGGCTTCGCTGCTATTGGATACTAACAGTTTTGAAAAATGTTCATTCCATATCCTGAGTAAACTATCTGTATCAGTTACCGAATTACCTTGCTGGTCTCTACAGGAGAATGTGCCTGTACCAAAGCCATTAGTTTGATGCTTGACTCTTTGGTAGAATTTTCGGACTTCATTCTGGCTCCTGTACATCTCGATTTTTTCACACTCCCGCTTTTCCATCTCTCTCTTTTTCCTGCGGAAAAGACGTTTCTCCTCTCTCCTTTTCTCCCTGTATCCCTCTCGTGCGCTACGCGTTGCTACGTATTGTAAAGTAGCCCTATATGCCGCATTTTTCTCTTCGGTGGCAGCACGACACTCCTGACCATACCATGGATTCCTTGGTGGAGGCCTCTGGTATCCAAGTATGGATTTTGCGGCTGTTTGCATGGAGTGGGCAATGTTTTGCCATTGTCCTGATATGTTATAAGGACGAGGAGTGCTTTAATTAAGCAGTTGGACCAGTCGAGTGGAATATGCTGTGGCTATCTGCTGTGATTGCAGCTTACCGATGTCTAACTTTCGTGTTGTGTCTGTTCGTACTTTGTTTGCTACGTTTAAGCGGGTGCGTACCTTTGCTGCTACAAGGTAGTGGTCCGAATCAATGTTTGCGCGTAGGAACGATCGTACATCCAACACGCTCGATGAATGTCTTCCATCTATCACAATATGATCAATTTGATTTCTTGTTTTCTGATCTGGAGACAGCCAGGTGCCCTTATGAATATCGAGATGATTAAATCTGGTACTGCTAACTACCATGTTTTTTGCAGCTGCAAAGTCTATCAGCCTCATACCATTGTCAGATGTTTCACTGTGGAGGCTGAATTTCCCGACTGTTGGGCCAAAGATATTCTCCTTTCCTTTCGCCTAGAATGTTTCTTCTAAGCGCTCGTAAAATATATCTTTGGTCTGTTCGTCCTTTTCTTCAGTGGGAGCATGAGCGCAAATAAAGCTGATGTTGAAGAATTTAGCTTTTATTCGAATTGCAGCAAGTCTTTCATTCGCTGGAGTGAAGCTGGATACCAGATGTTTTAGTCTGCAGCTAACTACAAATCCGCAACCAAACTCATGCTTTACGTCATGGCAGCTATAATACAGTGCGTCACCTTTAGGTGTTGTTGTGACGCCTTTCCCAATCCATCGTATTTCCTGTATGGCAGTAATATCGGCCTTGTACTTTTCAAGTACGTCTGCCAATGCGAAGACTGTACCTTCTCTATAAAGAGTGCGAACATTCTAGGTGCAGATTCGCAGATCATGGTCCTTAAAACGTTTGCGGGGTTCGTCAACTTTAGAGGGGGTTGTTTTTCTTTTCTTTCGTTTTTTTCATAGTATGCTGTTTTTTCTAGGGGAGGGTTACTAACCCTTCGCCCTAACCCAAGTTTTTAACGTTCTTATGGGAGAACGCGCGGCATATGTTAGCTCACTACCTTTAACGGGTGTTAAAGGCAGTTCCCCAGGTGACACCACGGGTTGGTCAGTGTCCACTTGAGATGAAAGAGGGCCCAAGATAAATCCTGGGCTTTGCCATGTTAAAACCGGTCAGGACCGTTGCTTGGTATCTTCCATCCCCTACGTCACCCAATATGGCTAATATACATATTTTTTTGCTCCGGAAATTGTGACAAAATAACTCTTCCAAAAAAGCCCTTAAAATGCATTCAAGCAAACATTTTGAACTTTTGTGAGGCAGGTACCGGGAGGAGTTGTCCGATATAGTTCTTCTGCGAATTTGATTTAAGTTTGTGAGAAATATTGCAAAATTATGCCGGGAAGCATGGACTTGCCATGGGAACCCATTATTTAGTAATGGCATTTTTGCTGACTTGTTATTTTGGTATAATATATTTGCCAAATAACAATAATAAATATTGAAATAGCAAAAAATATTAAATATAAAAACAAGGAATAATAATAAATGAAATGAAAACGTGTACTCACGATCATGCTCCGTGCAAGCTGCTTCGATTCAATTTTAATATTTTCCATTTCATGGTTATTGTTGGTTTTTTGTTTTGTTTTTTTTTGTTTTTTTTTTTTTTGTAATTAGTAGTACACGTACGAAAGTAACGAAAAACCAATCAAAAATCAAACGGAACATCATCATCACCATAAACAGATAAAGAAGAATATAATGATAATACATACATAAATATAGTTAGTTAATAGCAGTTATGTATATAGTAAGAATGTTGGTAAGTAGGGAAATAGAGAGACAGAGAGAAAGCTGATGGTCTTCTTTTTTTTCTTTGAATTGTTGTTAGAGAAGAATATATTAGCAATTAATTGGATAAGATAGATTAGAATGTTTGGCGATCAAACAACCAACCAACCAACGAACCAATCATTTAGAACAAAAACAAAATTAGGAGAATGGGATTATCTCCACACACTGCAGAGAAAACAAATACCAAAAATTGAATAAGAAAATAACAACACAAGAGAAAAACAACGATTGGATGTTATGGAAACGGAAATGGAAACAATCAAAACTCAATAAATAAATCGGCCATATCATTACGAACATAGTTATGATCTGCAGGATATAAAAGACATATATACTTCTTTTTTGTTTTGTTTGGAAGTAGGAATTAGTCTGGGATATTTGCAATTATATTTATTTCTCTATGTTTTCTTGTTGGTAGTGTTATGTATATAAATCAGACATAAATCACATCAAATTTTAGTTCAAGGGACACAAGAACAACAACAACAATAATTACATAAGAACACTCAAATCGAATTAAGGTTTTAGTTGAATTATTTTATGTTTCGTTTCGTTTCTTTTGGTTTAGTTTTATTTTTAACCACATCACAGTCATGGACATCATCGTCCTCATCATCATCATCATTGCCATCCTTGGTAATCTTTATCTTCTTAACAAATCATATTTTGTTGTTGTTTTTGTTTCATTTTCATTCTTGGAACTTTGGGATATGAGGTTTTGGGAGATTTTGTTGTTGTTTTTTTTTGTTTAGCTCCAGACAGTTTATGTGTAAGTGTTTTGGGCATGTAGGTACGTTTGTGTGTGTGTGTAATAAAAGTTGTACACCATAGTTTTGTTAGTGTATAGCGAGCGTATTATATGGTATGTTACGAACAAGTATAGAAGCGCAAATCTGTAAACAATTTCATCAGACAACCAGAAGCAAGACTTAAGAATCAAAAGAAGAAGAAGAAAAAAACAAGATAACAAAAAAAGAAAAGTTTAAGAGACATCAAAATTATGTTAATAAATAAAATAGCATAATTTCTTAGAAAAGCCTTGAAGGACAATACTAATCGCCAGTCTGTCAGACAGCCATCCAGTCAGTCAGCCAGATTAGTGAGGTGTAAAGTAAACCTGTTATACAATTTTTTTTGTTTTTTTTTTTCATAAAATTACAAATTTACCGTAAACATCTGTTTCGAGGCAATAGACAATATAAGAAGAGGAAAGCAAGGACAAATATTGGGTTCTAAGAACTGAACAATATGTTATAATATACGAACATATTTAAATCACTGTGTGTAATTTTTTGAGTCATGGTTTATTAACCATATTCTGACACCGCAGCGGGATAAAAGACCAAAATTAAGAAGACACATGTCCCGGCGTTTTTCCCCTATCACTTCAACTTTCGCGGTTATGGGCCCCCAAAGACCTGAGGCCTTGATGTCAAGAGGGATCATTTTGTCAGGCACATATCTGCTAAACCACTAAAAATTTGGGTTTACTCGTAGAAGAAAAGTTGTAGCTCTCGTCTTGAAGAATAATAATTGTGAACACATAAAATCCATTCAAACTCACCTTCAAGGTCAAAATCGTCAAGGTCAAATTTCCCTTTTAATTTTTTCTCGGATTTTAGTCTACAGATATCAAACCGATCAAAATTGAAGCAAACAACCAACTAGAAAAATGTACCTTAGATCTTAGTTAACAACTTTCTAGAACATACGAACTCGGTAGAAACGGTTCTTGATGGTCAAAATAGCAAATCAAATACGATTTTTATCCTCTTTTTTCGGTTCCTGCTCCAAAGATACTAAACCGTTCAAAATTCAAAGATATCAGCAAACAACTTTCTGGAACATACGAAATGTCTACGACCGGTTCTTAAATCGACGCCTGCAAACAATAGTATGCTAAGTCGACTTAGCATGTTTTCAAGTTCTTTACATTTTTATATTTAACGTCCTTTAACTTAAATTCTGTCAAATTTTGGTAATGATCGGACAATCCGAACAGAAGTTATAAACAAATATTTACTTAGCATAGTACTGAAGGTCAAAGAAATTTCCAAACTTTTAGAGCTTCTCCTGCAAAACTCGCTTTTCAGAATTAGCAAACTATTATTTGGAGGTGTCGAACGTCCTTTAACTTAAATTCTGTCTAATGTTGGTAATGATCGGTCAATCCGAACAGAAGTTATAAACAAATATTGACTTAGCATAGTACTGAAGTTCAAAATATTTCCAAACTTTGAGAGCTTCTCCTGCAAAACTCACTTTTTAGACTTAGCATACTATTATTTGGAGGTGTCGAAATGTGAAAATAGCCAAAAACTTTTGAAGATATTAGATTTTTATACTTTTTTCTCGATTCCGATCCAAAGATACCGAACCGCCCAAAAATTAAAGATACAGTCAAATACAAAAAAATTTACCTAAGATTTCAATAAACAACTTTCTAGAACATAAAATGATTCTAGGAACGGTTCTTCAAGCCCAAAATTCGATTATTTTAGATCATTCTTTCCTGTTCAGGTCCGTAAATAGCAAACCTTTCAAATTTCCTCGAGTTTTGAACAATATGTTATTTCCAGACCTGAGCTGAGGGAAACGTTAAAAATAATTTATTTTTTTGTGAATTTCAGCTTGAAGGAGCGTTTCTAGAATCTTTTTATGTCCTAGAAAGTTGTTTCTAGAAATCTTAGGTACATTTTTGTTGTTGACTGTGTCCTTAATTTTTGGGCGGTTCGGTATCTGTGGACCGGAATCGGAGAAAAAAGTATAAAAATCGAATATTTTCAAAAGTTTTTCGCTATTTTCACATGTAAGAACCTGCCACAGACATTTCGTATGTTCCAGAAAGTTGTTTGCTGATATCTTTGCTACATGTTTGTGGTCCATTGTGTTCTTGAATTTTGAACGGTTTAGTATCTATGGAGCAGGAATCGAGAAAAGAGGATAAAAATCGTATTTGATTTGCTATTTTGATCATTAAGAACCGTTTCTACGGAGTTCATATGTTCTAGAATGTTGTTAACTAAGATCTAAGGTACATTTTTCTAGTTGGTTGTTTGCTTCAATTTTGATTGGTTTGATATCTGTAGACTAAAATCCGAGAAAAAATTAAAAAGGAAATTTGACCTTGACGATTTTGACCTTGAAGGTGAGGTTGAATGGATTTTATGTGTTCACAATTATTATTCTTTAAGACGAGAGCTACAACTTTTCTTCTACGAGTAAACACAAATTCTTAGCGGTTTAGCAGATATGTGCCTGACAAAATTATCCCTTTTGACATCAAAGCCACAGGTCTTTGGAGGCCCATAACCGCGAGAGTTGAAGTGAGAGGGAAAAACGCCAGGACACGTGCCTTCTAATTTTTGGTCTTCTATCCCGCTGCGGTGTCATAATATGGTTAATAATTTTCGTGTTGCACAGTCATACTGTGGAATCTCCTTTATAGATAGTATTAACGGGAGAGAATTGAATGTGAAATAAAGATTTGTGAGGCACCCAGACTAAAAAATGTCCTGATAACATGTTATTTCGCATGACCCACACCATCTTTCTATCAACGTCCCGACTTCATAACCTATGACAGCCATACTTTTCTGAACTATGGGAATGCTGATTGACCAGAGTTCAGAAATGTTACCAATCTATCTACGAGGATAAGAGGAGACTGCCACAATTTGCCAGACATCACCATTGTGGCATCCAATCTAACCGTTTTGCTTGGATCAGACCATCTTCCTATCATCGTACCCGTAACGGACCACACGGCTTCATAACTTCAGACCGCCGCACTTTTCTGAACCACGAGAAAGCTGATTAACAAGTATTCAGATAATTTACAAATCACTACTTCAGGAAACTGTCCATTCTTTCAGGTTCTCGAAGAGCTAAATGAACTTTCCGAGAAATCATCACACCTGCAGCCGCTCGCTACATATGTACCTGAAGGTTGAATACCCGAAATTAGAAAAAAATTCCTGAAGAGGCCACGGGACTAGCAATTGAGCGTTATGAGCTTCGCCACACGAACCCTGGAGACCCAAGAGTGGTTCAGGATTCAGTAACGGTTAAATCACTGTCGAAAACGGAAGAAAATATGATGCAACGGCTGTTACTTTCAACGACGTGGACGTGGACAGGTTCGAAGAGGTGAGCATATTGTTTTAAACGACAGTTTATAGTGCACCCCTCGAATGACAAAACAATGACTAGAAGATAAGACCACAATTTACGATGCTCGATGTTGCTGATGTCGTCCGAAACGGCAAATCATCGAAAGAATATGATTATTGCCGGAACCATACATCAGCACGGGTAGTATCAGTGTTTTGTAAAGCGTTATTTTGGTTTGACGAGTTGTGGCTTTGTTTTGGAAGTGCTTACTTAAACCATAGTAGCATATGTTGGCCAATACAATTCTTCTTTTTATTTCACAACTGATGTCGTTGGTTGTGTTTACGGCGACGCCGAGGTATACGAAGTCTTTTACTACCTCAAAATTATAGGAACCAACTTCAACAGTTGGTCCGATCGCAATGGACGCATTGCTCGTCGACACCATCAACTTGGTCTTCTTGCCGTTTACCGCCAGACCCACTTTAGCAGATTTTCCTTTGACCTTCATTAAGGTATCGGTTACTTCTTTTTCTGATCGTTCCATGATGTCTATATCATCAGCATAAGCAAGTAACATGTGGCTATTGGTGTAGATTGTGCCACTTCTTTTGACGTTTGCTTCTCGTATAACCTTTTATAGCAGGATGTTGAACAGATCACACGAAGGGCTGTCTCCTTGCCTAAAACCTCTTTTGGTACAAAACTCTTCGGAGAGGTTCTATCCTATTTTAATCGAAGATCTTGTGTCAGTTAGAGTCATTTTACAAAGCCGAATGAGTTTTGCGGGGATACCAAATTCAGACATGGCGTAGGGGGCTGTCGAAGGCTGCTTTATAATCGACAAAAAGGTGGTAGGTGTCGATCTGCATCTCTTGGGTCTTCTCCAGCATTCGCCGTAGGTTATATATCTGGTCAATGGTGGACTTGCTAGGTCTAAAGCCGCATTGGTATGGTCCAATTACTTCGTTGACCATGGGCTTTAGTCGTTAGCACAATATCCCTGACACTGTGGTATCTTCGTCGACTTCGCTACTATTGGATACCAACAGTTTGGAAAAATGCTCTTTCCATATCCTTGGCACACTATCTGTATCAGTTACCAGATTACCTTGTTGGTCTCTACAGGACGATGTGCCAGTTCCAAAGCCATCAGTTTGATGTTTCACTCTTTCATAGAATTTTTGGACTTCATTCAGTCTCATGTACATCTCGATTTGTTCACAATCCCGCTTTTCCATCTCTCTCTTTTTCCTGCGCAAAAGACGTTTCTCCTCTCTCCTTTTCTCCTGATACCTCTCCCGTGCGCTACGCGTTGCTACTGATTGTAAAGTAGCTATATTGCCGCATTTTTCTCTTCGGTAGCAACACGACACTCCTGGTCATACCATGGATTCCTTGGTGGAAGTCTCTGTTTTTCCGGCAGTTTGCATGAAGTGGGCAATGTTTTGCCATTGTCCTGATATGTTATCGGTACGAGGAATGCTTTGATTAAGCAGTTGGGCCAGTTGAGTGGAATATGCTGTGGCTATCTGTTGTGATTGCAGCTTACCGATGTCCAACATCCGTGTTGTGTCTGTTCGCACTTTGTTTGTTACGTTTAATCTGGTACGTACCTTTGGTGCAACAAGGTAGTGGTCCGAGTCTATGTTTGCACCTCGGAACGATCGTACATCCAACACGCTTGATGCATGTCTTCCATCTATCACCACCTGATCAATTTGATTTCTTGTTCTTTGATCTGGCGACAGCCAGGTGCCCTTATGAATATCGAGATGCTTAAATCTGGTACTGCTAACTACCATGTTTCTTGCAGCTGCAAAGTCTATCAGCCTCATACCGTTGTCATATGTTTCACTGTGGAGACTGAATTTCCCTACTGCTCGGCCAAAGATATTCTCCTTTCCAATTTTGGCATTAAAATCGCCTAGTATATATATAATTTTATAGTATAATTTTAATGTCATGGGCAGGATGACAGTCATAAGTTTCTTCTAAGCGCTCGTAAAATATATCTTTGGTCTGTTTGTCCTTGACTTCAGTGGGAACATGAGCGCAAATAAAGCTGATGTTGAAGAAGTTTGCTTTTAATCGAATTGCAGTGAGTCTTTCATTCACCAGATGTTTTAACCTCCGACCAACTACAAATCCGCAACCAAACTCATGCTTTGTGTCATGGCAGCTATAATACAGTGCGCCACCTTTAGGTGTTGTTGTGACGCCTTTCCCGTTCCATGGTATTTCCTGTATGGCAGTAATGTCGGCGTTGTACTTTTCAAGTACATCTGCCAATGCGTAAACTGCACCTTCTCTATAAAGAGTGTGAACATTCCAGGTGCAGATTCGCAGATCATAGTCCTTAAAACGTTTGCGGGGTTCGTCAACTTTAGAGGGGTTTGTTTTTCTTTTCTTTCGTTTTTTCATAGTAGGCTGTTTTTTCTAGGGGAGGGTTACTAGCCCGACGGCCTAACCCAAGTTTTTAACGTTCTTATGGTTGAACGAGCAGCACATGTTAGCTCACTACCTTTAACGGGTGTTAAAGGCAGTTCCCCAGGTGACACCACGGGGAGGTCAGTGTCCACTTGAGATGAAAGAGGGACCATGATAAATCCTGGGTTTTGCCATGTTAAAGCCGGTCAGGACCGTTCCTTTGGTATCTTTCATCCCCTACGTCACCCTGAACACTCCCTCCACTTCCTACAAAACAACAAATAGGTACAAACGCGAAGAACATAATACTGCTAAGCCGCCGATGACGATAACGAGAGTCCCGCCTGCAAATGTGCAAAACTCCTCAAGACCCACACAAAGCAGACTATCCGAAAGCCTGGGGATTTTTGAATTTTGTTTCAAAACAGAAACGTGATGGGGACCAAAAAGAAGCCATCATCAACTTACGCCAAAATAGCCAAGAAGCAATACAAGAACTGTGTTATGAGGTGATCGACTCCACTAGAGTGTCTGGTAGGCAGACCATCATAAAACTATTGAAGAAATGAAGCGGTGATCTGATCTCCCAAAAAGCAGGCCACGGACGTCAAAGAACAAAAAGAACTTCCCGCCGTGAATGCTTTGAGTAAACATCGTTAAGGCCCACACAAAAGAGCCCATACCAAGAATCTTTTGGTAGAAGGAGACACACTGAGCACGGACATGAAAACTGTGAGCCCGACCGCTAAATCTTCAGAAAAGCCAGGTGATTCTGAAAGGAATTCCCGGATTTTTCAAGGAAGGAAGATGGTCGTTGAGAATGGACATGAACCGCCATAAACTTACGCTACAATAGCCATGATAAACTGTGATATGTGGTGATCGACAGAGAGTCTTAAAACCATTGAGGAAATTGTCAGAAACAAATTTCCGATCACATTCTGCAGGGGCGTAGTCCAATTGAAAACGGGCAAACTAAAGTTTGTGGGGAGGTGTACGTTAAAGGATGAGACCGAAAACTCAAAATTGACTTTGGCAACCAAAATAACACTGTGGACGTATAGAGATGGGTGGTCTTCCACAGGAAGTAAGAGGAGGAGAATGACACACTTCTTTTGATGGGCCAGCTGACAAATTCTAAGGGTATGGCGTATATATTCTTAAATGCCATTTAGTTCAAAGTATACAATGGCAAAATATTGCCCACTCCATGCAAACAGCCGCAAAATCCATACTTTGATTGCAGAGACCTCCACAAAGGAATTCATTGTATGACCATACTTTGATTGCAGAGACCTCCACAAAGGAATTCATGGTATGACCAGGAGTGTCGTGCTGCTATCGAAGAGAAAATGCGGCATATGTAGCTACTTTACAATCAGTAGCAACGTGTAGCGCACGAGAGAGATATCGGGAGAAAAGGAGAGAAGAGAAACGTCTTTTCCGCAAGAAAAAGAGAGAAATGGAAAAGCGGGAGTGTGAAAAAATCGAGATGTACAGAAGCCAGAATGAAGTCCGAAAATTCTACCAAAGAGTGAAACATCAAGCAGATGGCTTTGGTACAGGCACATCCTCCTGCAGAGACCAGCAGGGTAATCTGGTAACAGATACAGATAGCGTGCTCAGGATATGGAAGGAACTTTTCTCCAATCTGCTGGTATCCAATAGTAGCGAAGACGATGATACCACAGATCGAATCCCAGAAAATGTTATAGAATGTATACCGCCCGGCCAAGACGAGGTAAAAACAGCAATCAACCGGCTGAAGAATAATGAAGCAGCAGGAGCTGATGGCTTACCAGCCGAGCTGTTTAAATCCGGAGGCGACGCGCTGATAAGGTGTATACATCAGCTAGTTAGCACCATCTGGCAGGAAGAACGCGTACCCGACGATTGGAACCTGAACATCCTGTGTCCCGTCCACAAGAAAGAAGATAAGACTGTATGCTCCAACTATAGGGGCATAAGTCTTCTCCCTATCGCCTACAAGATAGTGTCAGGGATATTGTTCGAACGACAAAAGTCCATGGTCAACGAAATAATTGGACCATACCAATGTGGCTTTAGACCTGTCAAGTTTACCATTGACCAGATATTTACCCTGCGGAAAATCCTTGAGAAGACCCAAGAGATGCAGATCGACACATATCACCTTTTTTCGATTATAAAGCAGCTTTCGACAGTCCCCTCCGATCAAAGGTATTCCATGCAATGTCTGAATTTGGTATCCCCGCAAAGCTCATCCGGCTTTGTAAGATGACTTTAACTGACACTAGGTCATCAGTTTAAATTGGAAAGAACCTCTCCGAATAGTTCAGTACCAAAAGAGGTTTCAGACAAGAAGACAGCCTTTCGTGTGACCTACTCAACATTTTGCTGGAAAAGGTAATACGAGGTGCAAATGTCAAAAGAAATGGCACAATTTACACCAATAGCCACATGTTACTTGCTTATGCTGATGACATAGATATCATGGGACGATCATTGAAGGAAGTAGCTGATACCTTTAGGAAGGTCGAAGCAGAATCTGCGAAAGTGGGTCTGGCGGTAAACGGCGAAAAGACCAAATTGATGGTGTCGACGCGCAAAGCGTTCATAGAGCTCGGACCAACTGTGGAAGTTGGTACCTATAATTTTGAGGTAGTTAAAGACTTCGTCTACCTCGGCACTGCCATAAACACAACAAACAACATCAGTTGTGAAATAAGAAAAAGAATTGTATTGGCCAACAGATGCTACTATGGTTTAAGTAAGCAATTTAAAAACAAAGACGCATCTCATCAAAGAAAAATAACACTATACAAAACGCTGATACTGCCCGTGCTAATGTATGGCTCCGAAGCATGGGTACTTGCGCAAACAGATAAGGCAGTGCTTGGTGTGTTTGAGAGAAAAATTCTTCGAAAGATCTACGGACCAATCTGCGTTGACGGTGAATATCGACGTCGCATGAACCACGAGTTATATCAGCTATACAAAGACATGAATATAGTTAAACGTATCGAGATGCAGCGATTGCGTTGGCTAGGCGATATCATGAGAATGAGCGATGATATTTACTTCTAAAGATTATTTTTATATTAATAGAAAAAGTGCACTACAAGCATTCGAATAAGAAAGACGCATTGTTTTGTCCTCAATAAAAAGATCCCAGTTTAATAGTAGGGCTTACTAGGCAGATCGTTGCAGTTCCTTAGGAAGTTCGTCGGCCGGTTGTCCTTCTTCACAACGGCAAGAGAAAGCGCTTTGATGCGTATTAATATGAGGATAGTAATTAAATTTGAGAGAGAGAAATCCGGTTCTCAATAAACTTTCTTTTTTTATGATGGTCGCCAAGAGGAAGTTAAATTCGGATGCAACATCAAATCAACTAGCCCCTAATAGCCAAATTATGAGTGATGCACAAGCGACACAACATCACATTTTACAAAATTGGCATCTACTTTAATGGAAGTATCATTTGTCACTATATCATCTGCGATTACAGAGTGCTCGAGACCAACTATTTTCAAAGTCCTTACGGACAGTGAAATATCAAAAAAAAAAACTACAACAACAAGACAGTTAGAACAAAGAATTGTGTTGGACTGCATAAATTCAATTCACAACTACTCTCGACATGGCTCGGTGTTCATAATATGCTTACCAGGACCACATGACATGTTGGATTTTCATCGACCCTCTTTTTCTTCAACTTAACATAACCTGATGCATGCTATTGGGCATGCAACACAGTGCAACCATTTATAATGATTAATATTAATTAATTAATATACTTTAATAAATTTTAATTATAAATGTCCGTTGTTTGTCACCCAACCAACCCGAACGGCTGCTGTACACGTGATATTTGTCATTCCGGCGAATTAACATCAATTTTGCGAATCAATAAACATAAAATTACCATTGAATGTAAACTCAAATCGAGGAAACACCAATTAAATTCATTTGAATACAAAATAACAGAAACATACAAACAAAAAAATTAAAGGAAAAACAACAAAAAAGTGATGCAGACATAACAAAAGAATGCCATCAAACAACAACAGCGAAAAAATACACTTTTCATTGCCATTCATCAAAAGGAATGCAACAGTTGATGCAGAAGCGACGTTTTCATTTCAATTACAGAGACAGAGACGTTGTTTAATTTTTGTTTTTTTTTTACTGAAAGATACATCATCACCCATTGATAGGTGATAGAGTGAGTAAAAAAGGAAAAGAAGGAATTGCGGGCAACAAACAAAAACTATTAGTGACACGGTTGCTTCAAGGATTGCATTCTGTACAGAGAATAATTTTTGTTTTTAAGTTTTTGTAGGAAAATGGTACAGAGAGAGAGAGGAGCAATAACTACTGAGCAGACATTGCATCACATTAAAATTTCATGGGCACAAAATATGAATGCTTAGGTGGAAAACTGCGTGTTTATCGTTTGTTCATTCATAGATTTTTTTATGGAATTTTTATGCTCAGCTGTTGTGACCAGGATAAAAAGCATTGCAAAGTTCGATTTGCTGATGTTGGATTACGGTTGAAAATACGAAGCACTTTATTTTAGAGTTTCTTCTTTGGTTCACCTTATTGTGAAGCACAAATTTCGTTAGAAGTGCCAAAATTGATTTTAGACCGGGCATCGATATTGATGTCAATTACCTCTTAACGATGCTTATTGACAGGCATTTACCTTTTTTATAAGAGCTTTTCCTAACTCAGCTATTTTAACAATCGTGTTTTTATTGTGATCTGTGATAACATCGAAAGAAAATGCTTCGTAACATGCATGAAATTTTACGTTATATTGATGAATCTATTAATTGAATTTAAATCATAGTACATTACAAAATATTGCATTGATTTTCATTACACTAAAATTACTAAATTTATTCATTAATGTAGTTAAATACTGTCACTAAAGTAATGAAACCATTTCATTATTACTATGAAATAGTTTCATTCATATTATGAAACAGTTTCTTTACATTAATGAAAGCTTTTTATTGCATTAATGAAAAACGTTTAATTTCTTTCATGTTTCATTCTATTAATGAACACATTCATTAAAATAATGAAGGCTTTCATTTGCTCAAAATAAATGACAAATTTCATTGGTTTGACGTAAATGTCATTAATGTTCTGAAATAATTATATTAGAGCCGACTAATTTTATTCCATTAAAACGCAAAATTATGAATGAAAAGTTCAAATAAAAATTGACGACACTGTTGCTATCAGTAGAACTTTATGACTATTGTTTTATATGTCGTATTATGCCGAAAAATATCGAAAATTACCAAAATTATGAGCATTTTAATTTTACCGATTTTGTCGGTAACTCCAAAAATTAATTAGAGAATAGCACTACAGTAGTGGAATTCTGTAACTCATTTTTCGAGTTATCGACAAAAATCGGTGAAATTTAAATGCTTATAATTTAGGTAATTAACGAAATTTTTCGGTAAGTTAACAACCAAAATAAAGTCTTCGCTAAGTCATACCGATAGGAAAAGTCATCTCCGGTGAACTTTTGTATAGGAAAAGTCATCGCTGAATTTTGTATTGGAAAAGTCATGGGTGCCACCGTGGTGCAATGGTATGCACGCCCGCCTTGCACGCAGAAGGTCGTGGGTTCGATTCCCCGGCCAGGCAACATCAAACATTTTCAACGGTGGCAAAATACCCCTCAGTAATGTTGGCGACATTTCCTGAGTATTTCAGCCTTGGAAAACTTCTCCATAAGTGGTGTCTTAAGACACGCCGTTCGGACTCGGCGATAAACAGTAGGTCCCATATCATTGAGCTAAATATGAATCGGGGTGCACTCATTGATATGAGAGAAGTCTCCCTTGTCCCGTATGGGATGTTGTGGAAAAATGTTTTTTTTTTTTGTTGTTAAAGTCATTTCCGGTGAACTTTTGCATAGGAAAAGTCATCTCCGGTGAACTTTTGTATAGGAAAAGTCATCTCTGGTGAACATTTGTATAGGAAAAGTCATCTCCGATGAACATTTGTATAGGAAAAGTCATCTCCGGTGAACTTTTGTATAGGAAAAGTCATCTCTGGTCAAATTTTGTATAGGAAAAGTCATATCCGGTGAACATTTGTATAGGAAAAGTCATCTCCGATGAACATTTGTATAGGAAAAGTCATCTCCGGTGAACTTTTGTATAGGAAAAGTCATCTCTGGTGAACTTTTGTATAGAAAAAGTCATCTCTGGTGAACTTTTGTATAGGAAAACTCATCTCCGGTGAACTTTTGTATAGGAAAAGTCATCTCTGGTGAACATTTGTATAGCAAAAGTTATCTCCGATGAACATTTGTATAGGAAAAGTTATCTCCGGTGAACTTTTGTATAGGAAAAGTCATCTCCGGTGAACTTTTGTATAGGAAAAGTCATCTCTGGTGAACTTTTGTATAGAAAAAGTCATCTCTGGTGAACTTTTGTATAGGAAAAGTCATCTCCGGTAAACATTTGTATAGGAAAAGTCATCTCCGGTGAACTTTTGTATAGGAAAAGTCATCTCCGGTGAACTTTTGTATAGGAAAAGTCATCTCCGGTGAACTTTTGTATAGGAAAAGTCATCTCCTGTGAACTTTTGTATAGGAAAAGTCATCTCCGATGAAATTTTGTATAGGAAAAGTCATTTCCGGTGAACTTTTGTATAGGAAAACTCATCTCCGGTGAATTTTTGTATAGGAGAAGTCATCTCCGGTTAACTTTTGTATAGGAAAAGTCATCTCCGGTGAACTTTTGTATAGGAAAACTCATCTCCGGTGAACTTTTGTATTGGAAAAGTAATCCCGGTGAACTTTTGTATACTTTTCATTCATAATTTTGCGATTTTTGTCGGTAACTCAAAAAATGGGTCCCAGAATTCCACTAGTGGTCTGTGTACAATTTGCCAAGTCTAAACCCGCAATTGCATGGTTGTATTTTATTGACCATAGACTTTGGCCTATAAACAGAGATTTCGCCCACAACATTCTTGACGCAATGTGGGTCACAATTTAATGCACTCAAAATTTTGAAAATATTAAAGGAAGGAAGGACATTTGTACTGCGACATATATTATACACGTAGTGATCCCCAAATAACGGGGTGGGGGCCAAGACACTTGATGCGTCACCAATAGCATCTCTAGTGCAAACGTCAACCTCAGGCTTCGCGCGCCGTTCCCTGTGTTCATGGATGAGGAAATGACGTCCGAATAAAAGGTCGAATAACCTTTCAACACCAGATACCAAAACCGAAGTAAGGAGGCATGTTTGGAGGCCCCCTTCTCAACAAACATCGAGAATTTAAAGGTAGCAATCCAGACTAGGCACCACTAGGCCAATCCCCTAGTGACGCTGAAACATAAACGATTACAAATCCGAAGAAGAGAAACGTAAAACGAACCGATTTTCTGATGACGAACCCTTCATGCCCACGGATAAGATTCGCAACATGGAACGTAAACTCCCTATTCCAAACAGGAAAACTTGCACAATTAACGGCACAATGCAATAGACTAAATATCCACATAGTCGGAATTAGTGAAATGCGTTGAAATGGCAGCGACGACTTTACAAGTTCACAAGGAGACCGGAGCGGATTGATCTTTCTAGTTCCTTTTCCCAAAAGGAACTAGTACCTTAAAATACTTCCATAATTCCAAATAGTTACGAGACCGAAATAGTTCAACGAGCCTTTCTCTTTCATCGTTCTTTTCGTTCCAAATAGTTCCGGGACCGAAATGTTTTCATTGTTTGGTGGATGAATTGACATACAAATAAATAAATTGCAGCGAACAAGCAGCAACAATGAAAGATCGACGTAGGCGTTAAATTAAAGGAACGAGAAACACGAAGGGAACTATATAAACGCAAGAGCTGGATATAGTTCCAGTATACTCCGGACTCTAAGAAGGAGAGCCCCATACACACGGCGTTGGCATTTTCGTTAGCAAGACGTTCGTGACTCCATACTATCTTGGTCAGCTATCTCAGAGCGAATAATTACGATTCAGCTGAATAGCAAAATTACTATAGTCCAATGCTATACCCCGACGGAAAAGAAAAGGTTTACGATGATCTAAACCGAACTTTACGACGCTTCGATAAAAAAGTTTACTTATATTGATGGACGATCCAAATGCACGCATAGGCAATAACAATTTCGGATTCACGAACATAATGGAAAGGCACAGCCCTGGCGAAAAAAAAATGCAAATGGAGAATTGTTTCTTGAAATATGTTCAAAATTCGACCTCGCGATAGGCGAGTCCTTCTTCCCGCCCAAAACTTTTCACAAAATAACATGACGATCGCGAAATACACGTATCCCAGTAGAAAGTCAAATAGATCATTTGTGCATTGCTAAAAAGAATTTTAGAATGCTGCAAGACTTGAGAGTCCTACGTAGTGCCGAGGCGATTCATTTTCTTCTAATAGCTGAACTTAAAATCATGCTCCGAAGATAGACTCGCCAATCCACAACCAGAGAACCGAAACGCCACACTTTTAACACCAACAAACTGCAATCTGAAGAAACAAAATGTAATTTTCTGCTCAGTTTCTCAAATAAAAAACCCGCAGATACCATTAACACAAGCACCGAATCTTAACATAGAAGCTGAATGGACGAAAATTAAAAACGACCACTGTGAAAAAAGTAAACTTCCACAAAAAAATCATAAAGAATGGTTATCCCATGAATTTTGGAATCTAGCAGAGGAGCGACGTAAAGCAAATACAAAATTACTGTCGGAAAAGATCCCCTCCAAAAATCACAAATCTTTCGAAGAATTCTTCTCTTCTTATCTGCTTGCGCAAGTACCCAGGCTTCGGAACCATACATCAGCACGGGTAGTATCAGTGTTTTGTAAAGCGTTATTTTTGTTTGACGAGTTGTGCCTTTGTTTTTAAAGTGCTTACTTAAGCCAAAGTAGTATCTGCTGGCCAGTACAATTCTTCTTTTTATTTCACAACTGATGTCGTTTGTTGTGTTTACGGCGGTGCCGAGGTATACGAAGTCTTTTACTACCTCAAAATTATAGGAACCAACTTCCACTGTTGGTCCGAGCTCTAAGGACTTATTGCGTGTCGACACCATCAACTTGGTCTTCTCGCCGTTTACCGCCAGACCCACTTTAGCAGATTCTCCTTCGACCTTCACAAAGGTATCGGTTACTTCTTTGACTGATGTCTATATTATAAGCAAGTAACATGTGGCTATTGGTGTAGATTGTGCCACTTCTTTTGACGTTTGCCTCTCGTGTAACCTTTTCTAACAGGATGTTGAAAAGATCACACGAAAGGCTGTTTCCTTGCCTGAAACCTCTTTTGGTACAAAAATCTTCGGAGAGGTTCTTTCCTATTTTAACTGAAGATCTTGTGCCAGTTAGAGTCATTTTACTAAGCCGAATGAGCTAAGCGGGGATACCAAATTCAGACATTGCTTGGAATACCTTTGAACGTAGCGGGCTGTCGAAGGCTGCTCTATAATCGACAAAGAGGTGGTAGGTGTCGATCTGCATCTCTTGCGTCTTCTCCAGGATTTACCGCAGGGTAAATATCTGGTCAATGGTGGACTTGGCAGGTCTAAAGCCGCATTGGTGTGGTCCAATTATTTCGTTGACCAATTATCCCTGACACTATCTTGTAGGCGATAGGGAGAAGACTTATGCCCCTATAGTTGGAGAATAAAGTCTTATCTCCTTTCTTATGGACGGGACACAGGATGTTCAGGTTCCAATCGTCGGGTGCGCGTTCTTCCTGCCAGATGGAGCTAACTAGTTGATGCATAGAACTATCAGCGTGTCGGCTCCGGTTTAAAACAGCTCGGCTGGTAAGCCATCAGCTCCTGCTGACTTATTATTATTCTTGGCTGGGTGATATACATTCAATACCATCTTCTGGGATTGGATATGTGGTATCTTCGTCGACTTCGATACTACTACTTCCATATCCTTACCACACTATCTGTATCAATTAAGAGATTACCTTGCTGGTCTCTACAGGAGGATGTGCCAGTTCCAAAACCTTCAGTTTGATGTTTCACTCTTTGGTAGAATTTTCGGACTTCATTCTGCCTCCTGTACATCTCGATTTGTTCACACTCCCGCTTTTCCATATCTCTCTTTTTCCTGCGGAAAAGGCGTTTCTCCTCTCTCCTTTTCTCTCGATACCTCTCTCGTGCTCTAAGCGTTGCTGCTGATTGTAAAGTAGCCCTATATGCCGCATTTTTCTCTTCGGTAGCAGCACGACACTCCTGGTCATACCATGGATTCCTTGGTGGAGGTCTCTGGTATCCAAGTACTGATTTTGCGACTGTTTGCATCGAGTGGGCAATGTTTTGCCATTGTCCTGATATGTTATCGGGACGAGGAGTGCTTTGATAAGCAGTTGGGCCAGTTGAGTGGAATATGCTGTGGCTATCTGTTGTGATTGCAGCTTACCGATGTCCAACTTCCGTGTTGTGTCTGTTCGCACTTTCTTTGCTACGTTTAATCTGATACGTACCTTTGCTGCAACAAGGTAGTGGTCCGAGTCTATGTTTGCACCTCGGAACGATCGTACATCCAACACGCTTGATGCGTGTCTTCCATCTATCACAACGTGATTAATTTGATTTTTTGTTCTTTGAACTGGCGACAGCCAGGTGTGCTTATGAATATCGAAATGCTTAAATCTGGTACTGCAAACTACCATGTTTTTAGCAGCTGCAAAGTCTATCAGCCTCATTCCATTGTCAGATGTTTCGCTGTGGAGACAGAATTTCCCGACTGTTGGGCCAAAGATATTCTCCTTTCTAATTTTGGCATTGAAATCGCCTAGTATAATTTTAACGTCATGGGCAGGGCAACGGTCATAAGTTTCTTCTAAGCGCTCGTAAAATATATCTTTGGTCTGTTCGTCCTTGTCTTCAGTGGGAGCATGAGCGCAAATAAAGTTGATGTTGAAGAATTTTGCTTTTAATCGAATTGCAGCGAGTCTTTCATTCACTGGGGTGAAGCTGGAGACCAGATGTTTTAACCTCCGACCAACTACATATCCTCAACCAAACTCATCCTTTGTGTCATGGCAGCTATAATACAGTGCGCGACCTTTAGGTGTTGTTGTGAGGCCTTTCCCGTTCCATCGTATTTCCTGTATGGCAGTAATGTCGCCCTTGTAATTTTCAGGTACATTTGTTAATGCGTAGAGTGCACTTTCCATATAAAGTGTTCGAATATTCCAGGTGCAGATTAGCAGATCATGCTCCTTAAAACGTTTGCGGGGTTCGTCAACTTTAGAGGGGGTTGCTTTTCTTTTCTTTGGTTTTTTCATAGCAGGCTGTTTTTTTTCTAGGGGAGGGTTACTAACCCGACGCCCAAACCCAAGTTTTCAACGTTCTTATGGGTGAACATGCGGCACATGTTAGCTCACTACCTTTAACGGGTGTTAAAGGCAGTTCCCCAGGTGACACCACGGGGAGGTCAGTGTCGACTTGAGATGAAAGAGGGACCAAGATAAATCCTGGGATTTGTCATGTTAAAGCCGGTCAGGGCCGTTCCTTGGTATCTTCCATCCCCTACGTCAACGATAAACTCAGTTTTATAAATTCTATGGCTGCCGAAGCCGAGGCAGCAGCAAGTCGTGGAGAATTAAAAAAAGTTTTTAACACAACAAGAAAACTTTCGGGGGAAAAACCAAAATTCATGTATACCGATTTAAGACAAAAACGGAACTATTCTCACGGACACAGACGCCCAGCTCAAAACATGGAAGTAGCACTTTGAGGATATCCTAAAGCACACTGCCGAACTCGATAAAATTGGGTACCCCCTATATAATTGAAATAAAAGAGACAATAATACTATTAAAAATGGTAAAGCAGCAGGTAATGACAATCTGCCTGCAGAATTTTACAAATGCGACACAGAATATTTCGCTAAAATACTCTCGCCACTTATAAAAAAATCTGGGAAACAGAAACAATCCCGTCAGAATGGAAAGAAAGCCTCATAATAAAATTACCAAAGAAAGGAGACACAAAACTTTGCAACAACTGGAAAGGCATAGAATTATACTCACCCGCACATTCGAGCCACTAGACAAATGCCTTCGTAAAGAACAAGCAGTGTTCGGACCTAACCGCTCCTGTGTGGGCCAAATGAATAGTCTGCGATTGTTAATCGAACAGTGCAACGAGTTCAACACGCCATTGTATTTAATCTTCGTCGATTTTGAGAAAGCCTTCGACGTTCTTAACAGAAACAAACGCCAAACCGTCTATCGGTAAACCATAAAAATATTGAAATGCGGAAAGGTACCAATGTCAAAGTAGCCCTAAAAGCTGAACAAATCTACAATTGATCTGATCCTGATGGGAAAATTAGTGACAATTAGCACAGTAGGAAACCTTTGGGCAAGTTATCAACTCGGGAATGTGTCGATGATGTGAACTGTGAAGAAGGTTAGGTTAGGCCAAAATAGCCATACGGCAGACATCAAACGACAAAGGTCTATCAAATTTCCGTTACCATTTCAGGTAATATCCAGATCCAGATCTAACAAGGGCAACGCATGAACAATGGTCCTGGATGATCTTCAAGTGGATGCTGTACCTTTAGAGAGACATTGTGTTCTCAGGCGAAGGAGAACCTCCCAAACATACACAGTTTGGTAGTGCCGCTCCTTATAGTGAAGTTAAGTGTATGTGATGCGTGAAAAAGAAATCCTTCTTTGGACTTTCTTTCAGAACAGGCGCCAAAGTTTCTCTAGGGTCACTATCTTCTAATCCATCTACACGACCTTTGAATACCCTGACCACACCAGTCAAAATGTGGATAGGCCTCCAAAAGAACGGGGAATAAAAGCTTTGCTATAACATCATGTTGTCTAATTGTGCTTCAGATGATGATTTGCTTCTTCTCTCAACTTTTGTGGTTAGGGGGTTCACATATAATATTGCCTACTGGAATTGTTTTCGTTGTCGCTGCCGGTATCAGTTACCTTTATTATACAGATTATTATTATTTTTATTATTATTATTATTACCTTTTTGGCTCTTCTGTAAATAAAGTATTTATTAAAGGATTCGTTCTTTTTGCTTCCCTACTTTTAATTTCTCACAAAAACGTTTCGATTGCTGTTACATTGTTTACCCACTGCATAATTACGTTGTCAAAAAAATTTAGCATAATACAGTAATCCACAACCAGTCAAATGCATCGCTTTATCCTGGTCTTGGTCTGGTCTTCCTACATGCTATAATCTTTGCCACAAGCAGTTAAGAACTGAACTTTTTTGCAAGTTAACTTTTTTCAACGGGTAGCGTTGATTATTTCTTCTCTTTTTTCTTCTTAACCTTAAAAAAAAAAAAAAAAACAGAAAAACAGAAAAAACGCAAACATAAAAGACATCGAACGAATCCAAAAAAAGTTACAGTCAAAACTAAGAAAAACTTTAAAAGAGTCCCCAAAGAGGTAATTCTCCCCTACTGTTCCATCGAAAACGTAAAAAAAATGTAATTAAAAAACAGATTTTAACCCAGTTAGATTTTTTGTCTGAAAAAAAACTTCAACTCCAGGTGTTTTTAGAAAAGAAAAAAGAAAATTTACGGAAAAACAACACAACCAAACAGAAATACAACAAACAAAGTACATAGGAAACAAACGACAACGTTGAAACACGCAGCATGAAACCAAGGAACCAACCACCACCACCAAACTCGCACAAGCAATTATTTTTCTGTTTTTTTTTTGTTTTCAATTTTTTGTTTTGAATGTTTTTAAGTTTTTTAGACTTACTACATAGACAGACGATGAGGGAACCGAAAGACTTGATCCTGAGCCACCTCTTGCACCGAAACCGTATGCCTAGTATAATTGATTTGAGAATGATGTTTTTTTGTTGGTGAGTAAATGATTATTTTTTAATTTTTGTTGTCGATGTTGTAAAATATGTTATAAAATATAAGAGGAGTTTGGTTTAATACAAATATGAGATTTAATTGGTCCATTTTGAAAATATCACTTTTCATTTTCATTTTTTTCCTTTTGTAATGCATTGAAATATACATTTGCGACCATATAAAGCATATATTGTCTTGATCAGGATGAAATTCTGATTCGACATAGCCATGTTCGTCTGTCCGTCTGTTGTAATCACTCTAGCGTCCACAATAATTGAGCTAGAGTGTCTTTTTCCATAGGCAGGTCAAGTTCGTTGATGGGCTTTATCGGCCACCGTTTTGGTATTACCCCCATATAATGGTACCTCCCGATTTTCGGTATTTTGAGGATTTTAGCTAAAATTTTTAACCGAATTACCTGTAATTTAAGTGTTGAGGTTCTTGGTGGTCACAAGCATATCCACCAAAATCTGTCAACATAGGTCCGCGTTTTGGTGTAGCCCCCATATAACGGTACATCGCGATTTTCAGTATTTTGAGCTACCTGTAATTTGACAGTTAAGGTTCCTAGTGATAACAAAATATTTCCACCAAAAAATGTTTTGGTATAACCCCAAAATCAGTACCTCCCGATTTTCGGTATTTTGAGGAATTTAGCTACAATTTTTAACCGAACTACATGTAATTTGAAAGTTGAGATTGTATTGAAAAGGTGAATTTTAGCGAAGTCTCAAACACCCAACCAATATGCTACGATCGTATTCCTGGTGGCATATAGGATGTGAGGCTAGTAGACAAAGACTGAGTTTGATAACTTCTATTTATACGGACATTATTGGAAATATGCAGAAATGAAGTCTGATTTCACTCAGAAATTCCCATATATTCTTGATAAAGGTATAAGTCTGAGTCGATCTATGCTTTGTGGTAGTCACTCTAGCATCCACAAAAATAGAGATAGGACACTGAAATTGAAAAAATGCGTCTTTTGTCTGCAGGCAGGTGAAAGACTAAACACCAACTTCCAGCAACTTCGGTAAAACAATGTTGCAAAGTTTCACAATACTAATATTCGGGAAGGTACCGTTCTACGGACGCTACATGAAGGCGTGGACCTGTATGGACAAATTACGGGGGGGAAGTTTTTTACTACCAACGATTACTAAATACCTAATTTCAGCCATTTTTGTGGAATATTGAAAACACAAATTTTAAAATACCGAAAATCGGGAGGTACAGGTTTATGGGGGCAATATGAATGCGTAAACCTATATCTACAAATTTCGGTGGAATATTGATGCCACAAACTTCATGTATCTAAACCGACAAAATTCTGGGGAAAAGTTTTATACCCCCAACGAAGACTAAGTACCAAATTTCAGCCATTTCCGAGGCCACAATCTTCAAAATACCGAAAATCTGGAGGTATTGTTCTATGGGGGCTATCTGAGGGCGAGGACTTATACCGACAAATTTCACATGGAATGTTTTATACCCCAACTGAAGACTTAAAACTAAATTTCTGCCATTTCGTTGGAATAGTGATGTCACCTGGGGAACTGCCTTTAACACCCGTTAAAGGTAGTGAGCTAACATGTGCCGCGCGTTCACTCATAAGAACGTTAAAAACTTGGGTTTGGGCGTCGGGTTAGTAAACCTCCCCTAGAAAAAACAGCCTACTATGAAAATACGAAAGAAAAGAAAAACAAAACCCTCTACAGTTGGCGAACCCCGCAAACGTTTTAAGGACCATGATCTGCGAATCTGCACCTGGAATGTTTGCTCTCTTTATAGAGAAGTTGAAGTCTTCGCATTGGCAGACGTACTTGAAAAGTACAATGCTGATATTACTGCCATACAGGAAATACGATGGATTGGGAAAGGCGTCACAAAAACACCTAAAGGTGACGCACTGTATTATAGCTGCCATGACGTAAAGCATGAGTTTGGTTGTGGATTCGTAGTTAGTCGGAGACTAAAACATCTGGTATACAGCTTCACCCCAATGAAAGACTTGCTGCAATTCGAATAAAAGCTAAATTCTTCAACATCAGCTTTATTTGCGCTCATGCTTTCACTGAAAAAAGGACGAACAGACCTAAGATATATTTTACGAGCGCTTAGAAAAAACATATGACCGTTGCCCTGCCCATGACATTAAAATTATTCTAGGCGACTTGAATTCCAAAATTGGAAAGGAGAATATCTTTGGCCCAAGAGTCGGGAATTTCAGTCTCCACAGTGAAACATCTGACAATGGAATGAGGCTGATAGGCTTTGCACCTGCAAAAAACATGGTAGTTAGCAGTACCAGATTTAATCATCTCGATATTCATAAGGGCACCTGGCTGTCTCCAGATCAAAGAACAAGAAATCAAATTGATCATGTTGTGATAGATGGAAGACATTCATCGAGCGTGTTGGATGTACGATCGTTCTGAGGCGCAAACATTGATTCGGACCACTACCTTGTTGCAGCAAAGGTACGTACCCGTCTAAACGTTGCAATTAAAGCACAAACAGACACAACGCGGAAGTTGGACATCGATAGGCTGCAAACACAACAGATAGCCACATCATATTCCACTCAACTAGCCCAATTGCTTAATCAAAGCCCTCTTTGCCCGATAACATAACAACACAATGGCAAAACATTGCCCACTCCATGCAAACAGCCGCAAAATCCATACTTGGATACCAGATACCTCCACAAAGGAATTCGTGGTATGACCAGGAGTGTCGTGCTGCTACCGAAGAGAAAAATGCGACATATAGAGCTACTTTACAATCAGTAGCAACGCGTAGCGCACGAGAGAGATATCGGGAGAAAAGGAGAGAAGAGAAACGTCTTTTCCGCAAGAAAAAGAGAGAAATGGAAAAGCGGGAGTGTGAACAAAATCGAGATGTACAGAAGCCAGAATGAAGTCCGAAAATTCTACCTAAGAGTGAAACATCAAACAGATGGCTTTGGTACAGGCACATCCTCCTGCAGAGACCAGCAAGGTAATCTGGTAACAGATACAGATAGCGTGCTCAGAATATGGAAGGAACATTTCTCCAATCTGCTGGTATCCAATAGTAGCGAAGACGATGATACCACAGATCCAATCCCAGAAAATGGTATAGAATGTATACCGCCCGGCCAAGATGAGGTAAAAACAGCAATCAACCGGCTGAAGAATAATGAAGCAGCAAGAGCTGAATGCTTACCAGCCGAGCTGTTTAAACCCGGAGGCGACGCGCTGATAAGGTGTATGCATCAGCTAGTTAGCACCATCTGGAAGGAAGAACGCGTACCCGACGATTGGAACCGGAACATCCTGTGTCCCGTCCACAAGAAAGAAGATAAGACTGTATGCTCCAACTATAGGGGCATAAGTCTTCTCCCTATTGCCTATAAGATAGTGTCAGGGATATTGTGCGAACGACTAAAGCCAATGGTCAACGAAACAATTGGACCATACCAATGTGGCCTTAGACCTGTCAAGTCCACCATTGACCAGATAATTACCCAGCGGCAAATCCTGGAGAACACCCAAGAGATGCAGATCGACACATATCACATACCCCCAACGAAGACTAAGTACCAAATTTCAGCCACTTCGGAGGAATATTGAGGCCACAACCTTTAAAATCCCGAAAATCGGGAGGTATTGTTCTAGGGGGGCTATATGGAGGCGAGGACCTATACCAACAATATTCTGGGGGAAAGTTTTATACCCCAAATGAAAACTTAATACCAAATTTCAACAATTTCGGTGGAATATTGATGCCACAAACTTCAAAATACCGGAAATCCGGAGGTACTATTCTATGGGGCCTATATGGAGGCGTGGAGCTATACCGAAAAAATCTCTGGGTGAAAGTTTTATATCACCAACGAAGATTAAGTACCAAATTTCAGCCATTTCGGTGGTATATTGATGCCACAATCTTCAAAATACTGAAACTCGGGAGGTATTGTTCTATGGGGGCTATATCAAAACGTGGACCGATAGAGTCCATTTGCAATACCAAACATCCTAGGAGCAATAGAAATTTCTATACCAAATTACAAAGTTCTATCTTAAAAATTGCGAGCTGTATCTTGATTTCAACAGACGGACGGACAGATGAACTTGGTTATACCGACTTAGAATTTTACTCTGATCAAGAATATACGAGGGCGGTTCGGAAACTTCTTAGCCTATCAATGAAAGAGAATAGTTAGTTTTTCAAAAATATTTTTATTTTTCAATATAATCTCCTGAAACTTCAATACACCTAGTCCAACGCTTTTCTAGCAATTCTATCCCTTGATTAAAATAGTTTTCCTCAAGGTCTTCAAAATAGTGGTTTACAACTGTAATTGCATCTTTATTTGAGGTAAAACGCTTGCCAGCAAGGAATTTTTTTAGATTTGGGAACAAGTAAAAGTCACTGGGAGCTAAATCAGGAGAATAAGGTGGGTGGTCAAGTAACTCGTACTTTAATTCGTTGATTTTAGCCATTGTTAAAACACTCTTGTGCGCTGGTGCGTTGTCTTGATGAAAAATTATTTTTTTGTGTTGTAAGCCAGGACGTTTTTCTCGAATTTGTACATTTAATTGATCCAAAAAGTTGCAATAGTACTCTGAATTTATTGTTTTACCCGATTGCAGATAGTCAATCAATAAAATACCTTTGAAGTCCCAAAAAACCGTTGCCATAACCTTACCAGCCGATTGAATTGTTTTTGCCTTCTTTGGGTTTTTGATCGGCTGTTAACAAATGCGGCACCCATCTTGCAGAAAGCTTTTTCATCTGTAGTTCTTCATGCAAAATTAAATGGACTCGATCATTTGAGATGCCCATGAAATTAGAAATTTCACGCACTTTTATTCGTCGATCATTTAATTCCATATCATGCACTTTGGCTACAATTTCTGTTGTTGTTGCTGTTTTTGGACGTCCACTACGTGGTTCATCTTCAATGCTTGTACAACCACGTTTATATTCAGCAACCCAATTTTTTACTGTTGTATATGAAAGAGCACTTTCACCTAACACATTCAGCATATCATTACGAATTTCTTGTCCCGATAAACCTTTTTTATGTAAATATTTTATGACAGCACGAATTTCTAATTTTTTCCATTGTAAAAAAATTGCGGATGCGTCTTTTTTGAACACCTGTTTCTATATGAAGAAGTTGCCAGATCGAAAAAAAATTTAACATGTGTTCATAACAGAGATGGAAGTTTCGAAAACACTTAACTTTTTTCTGTTTATACCGCGCTTTTTGTGCTAGGCTAAGAAGTTTCTGAACTCGTATATGGCAATGACAAATTTAATTATACCCTCCATATTATGGTGGAGGGTATAAAAATGGAAGTGACCCAAAGAAACCACAGGTATTTTCGTTTTCCATGTACCCTAACAAGACAAAATTTGTATCCCATAATTTTGGTGTATCTGATATAAGTCAGATTTAAAATGACTAGATAAATAAGGAGTACTTGTGAAAAATATAAACAGTCTACCCCACTTATTTCAATCCTAAATATTTTTTGTCAAACAGAATATTGCCTTAATAAGGCCTTAAATGTACCATTTTATATATTCATATGTATATACCCATACATGTATTGTGTGTATATATACTATTCTGTTTTTTTAGGACTATACCCCTTCTTAACTACTAAAATAATCTTCAAAGTTATTGTTATTTAACTTTAATTAATACCCTTAAAGTGCTTTAATGATAGACTAATCCCTGTAAAAAATCAAAACAAAACAAAACAAAAAGAAACTCAACTGGAAGAGAAAGACTTTATATTAACAACAACAACATTTGTAAAAAAAGAGGCAATATAACTCTTCTTTCTTTCGTTGCCATTACAAAATTGACCTTCAAAACTGAGGATAAGAATATTTTCAACACAAACTAAAGCAAAGTGTAAGTGGACCTTTTTAAATCTCATCGCTTGTATACACCCAAACCCTCATGTTACATAGAAGTAATATGTATGTGTGTGTGTTTTGTATTTTTTGCTTTCAACGTGGGATTGTAGACAAGTGTTTAGGTATTAGAGTGATTAGTGTTTGTATGGTTTTTTTAAGGATATGTGTTTTTATTTAGGTATAGCGTTTTTGTTTCATGTGTTTAAATGTGTGTGTGTAATTTTAAAGGGGATTTTTAGAATTTATTTATTGTGTAATTAATTTTGTTTTGTTGAGCGGAAGGAAATAAAGGAAATGAGTTAATTTTAAAATGGATATTAGGGTTGTTTTTGGTTTTAAATTTTTTGTTTGCCAAAAATTTAACATAAAATTAGAAATTAAATTAAAGAAACAAAATTTTATAGTCGTTTGATTGCTTTTGACTACAAAACGAAATGTGAGAAAAATATTTTTTATTTATTTATATATATGTAATTTAATATTAAGCCGTCATTGTTTGTAATTTCAGTTTATTTAATGGAAAGTTGAAACAAGAGAAAAAATAATTTAATAAAACAATTACCTATTTAGTTAAATAGTTTTAATATTTTTTCGTCATAGAGGTAAGAGCCAATTCTAACAACGTTTGTATAAGCTCCCAAATTAATTGAGAGATTTCATTGAAAATTTAGTAGTATTTATAGCACAGTTGGACTAAAAATACACCAACAGACTTCGGTGCGTTAGAAAAGTCTGCGTTAGAAAAGTCTGTAAACCCAAGTAGTTGCTAATAGTTTAGGTTTTTGAAGGTCAACGAAGTAAGGATATGCTTACTTAGTTGGCCCCCTACAGAACATTTTTCTTATAAGCCGAACTATGAAAACATTTCCATTTCTCTCTATTTGTTGCTTTGATTTTCCAATTTGTAATACCGTCTTCCACTTCATCGAAACCATGGTCTTCCAGTTCTGCATGCACCGCCATGTTACCCGTATTTATACGCCATTTTAGCGCATTCATCATCTCTGACATGGCCTAGCCAACGCAATCATTGCATCTCAATACGTTTATCTATACCAGCCAAGATCACCCATATACGTTAACGTGACTGCAACAACAGCATACGTACTCTTTATTCTCATCTGTCGTGGTTTTGCAAAGGAAAAACACACTCAGAGAGACTAATGCACAAAATATTTTGAGCATCAATGATCGATACTGATGTCGTTATATAGCCGATAGACTCTCAATTCATACGATGCCGATATTCTCCGCCAACAAAGATTAGCCCGTAGATCTTTCGAAGAAATTTTTTCTCAAACACACCAAGAACAGCCTTATCTGCGCAAGTACCCATGCTTCGGAGCCATTCCATAGAATTGGTAGTATCACCGTTTTGTAGAGTGTTATTTTTGTTTGTCTAGAAATGACTTTGTTTATACACTCAGCATTTATGCTAACGAGGGTATATGGTAATATTCAAAAATGTTTTACAATCGTTGAAGTTGAGGTTCACCATTTAATAAGTCGCGAACTGTCAATATATTTTATATAATATGAATATATTTATATTAATTGAAGTGTTTTAGCCGGGGTCGCATAAAATGGACCATAACAAATAATTTATGTGGAAGCTGTGTTGGTGGTAATATTAAAAAATGGGTAAAATGAGTTGAAGTTTACAAGTTTTTTTGTGTTCTTTCTTGATTTCTGGTCAAACCACGGAAAATTCAGACCTGAGCCCAAAGAAAGAATTGAAGAATACCCCTTGGGCAACATGGTTCTAATGTATGACTTTTCAATATATGCACTGCATCCCCCTAAAATCGATGCTGACATTTTGAAGTTTTGAAATCTGGGTTTTTTGAATTTTTCTTATAATTGGAGGGCGCAACCAGATAATTTCCCAAACTATTTATTGGATTGTAGAACTCGTGATTCCACGTCGTTTGATGTATATCTCATGAGTGTGCTTCATACAGCTCCCTAGTAATAAGAGTCCAAAGTCGAAATGTTGGTGCGTAAATTTTCTTTAAAACCCTATTTTTTGGCTTCAAAATTTACAACTGTGACTCAGGTACCCTTGAACCCCGCGTGATTTTAGTTTTTTTACGCGCCGGATCTAATGAACCCTTCCGCGTTCAAATCCATCCACTAAAACGGCGGTTATAGATACCTTGAAAGTAGGAAATTCTGTAAAATTATATTTTGATGATTCCGCGCATTGAACCGCGATTCTCTTTGGTTATTTTTGCATAAATGGAATCCTTCATACGCGATTATATTATTTTCCAAAACCGTGTGACATAAATTACCGAGATTCTGGAGTAATATTCGTATTTCGTATAAAATAGAATTTGGTAGCACATCCGCGGTTCTTGACGAATTTGTTTAAAATTTGTTATAATGACGTATTTTTTATAGGCGGTCACTGAAATCGCATGCACCTTATAATCTTATGTACACCGCGCAATTTTTACCCACATAATGGTTTTTTGAACAGTAAGATGCAGCTGACGGCACACTTTGGCCGTTGAATGAAAAGTGTAAAAATCTCTACATATTGATAGAGATGCACTCGCTGTGTCTGAAAAGCGCATGCGCCTTAACTGATTTTAACGAATTCGCGAATTATACGTTTTTTAACATTTATGTATTTTCTTTGGTTGTAATTTCAATATTACTTTCTATTTCGTAATCCTATTGTTTATCAAAGTAAGCAAATATACTTTTGGGTTTGTCATCGCATTCTCCTTGAAAAAGTTTCAGCGAAGTCCGTCAGTCCTTGCATCGAAATTTAGCGAAATAGTAGAATAACTCCCAAAAATGTTTTTTCTATTTTTCGTATTAAACAAAAAAATATATTTTTGAAATAATATTCCAATAATAAGTTTTCGTCTTTTGTTGTTGCTATAATATGTCAGTTATAAATCCTATCGTTAAAATGTTGGTCTCATATTTTTCTACGCGTTGTCTAGAATCTGTACGTATTTTTAATTTATTTTTTCGAGTTTTATTTGGACTTTAAATTAGAATAAATTAAATTTACTCCAAGATTTTTTCAGTATTTCTTGATTTTCCGCGAAAATAGAAATACATTTAGTAAATATTTAGGCATCTACGGATAGATATTAAATGCTGTTAACGCTTTATATATACATTTTCTTATTACAGCAAAAATGGAATTTTTAAATATTTGTTCTTTATAAGGGAATAAAACCCCCCATAACTTTGGAGCGCAGCATCCAACTTTGTGAACGCGAACAGATTTGAAACCACGACTTTTTTCTTAATCTATGTTCCAAAAATTGCGGATGTGCTCGCAAAAAATTTTTTAATATTTCTTCCAATGGAATTGCAAAAGAAATTTGAAATTTACCATATATACTTTTATAAGGGCTAAATATGTGCCTCATCGAAATAATGGTTTTAGACCCTAGATATTTTTGGACGAAATGCCATCTCTGTCCATAGGTCTAGCTGGTTGGAACGCACGATAAATCTCGAAAGGAACAACTGATACGGTCCAAAATTTGGCGTTCGTAATATTTTGTCCAACGTTCGAGTTTACGTTCGAAGATGAATCATATCGGACCACACCTTCGGGCCCCTCCACCACAAAAGTTCAAAAATGTTCGGAAAAATTTTGCCATTCTTTGCACGTCGTAATATTTATACAGGCCATAGATGAGGTAACAATATGGACTATATATGAGGCGCTCAGTGCCAAAAGCGGCCTAACCCAGCGCCTAAAATATCAACTTCTTCGGGTACCTACCACACAAACATTTCGGAAATGTTCAGTTTAAGACTTGCTCTCGAACAGCTGTATTCACTACCCCATTTGCGACTTCCTGAGAAAACGGTAGAAAATGTAGTTGTTGGAGCGCTGGATAACTATCGAACGGATTAGCCCATTCGGTCCAAAATTTAGCTTTTTTAAAATTTTGTCCAAACTTAGTTTAAGTTCGCACATGGGCAAGGTGCGCACTTTCTGACCTTCTGATACCACCCCCATAAAAGTTAGAACAAGTGAGAACGGCATTAAGTTCCACCCAGTCGAACTTTTTTACTCTCCACCACGAGTTGTATAGAAGTAAAATTGAACAATTAGTTTCTTTCGTTGATGAAGAAGACTAATTACCAAATTCCAGTAATTTCGGTAAAACAATGTGGCTAACTTTCAAAATAGCGAAAATCGGGAGGTATAGTTCCATGGGTGCAATATGAAGGCATAAACCTATACCTACAAATTTCAGGTGGAAAAATTTGCACCGCAAACAAAGACAAAATACCAAATTTCAGCCATGTCGGTGGAATATTGAGGCCACAACCTTCAAAATACCGAGAACAGGGATAAACCGTTCTATGGGGATTATATGAAGGTGTGGACCTATACCGACATATTTAAAGGGTAAAGTTGAATACACCCAACGAAGACTAAATACCAAATTTCAGTTATTTCGGGGGAATATTAAAGCCATAACCTTAAAAATATCGAAAATCGGGAGGTATACTTTTATGGCGGCAAAATGAAAGCGTGGACGTATGCTTAAAAAAATTTAGGTGGACAGTTTTGCACCCCCAACGGAGACTAAATACCAAATTTCAGGCATTTCGGTGCAATATTGAGGCCACAACCTTTAAAATACCGAAAATATACCGTTCTATGGGGATTATATGAAGGAGTGGACCCATACCGACATATTTAGAGGCGAAAGTTGAATACCCCCAACTAAGACTAAATATCAAATTTCAGTCATTTCGATGGATTATTGTGGCCATAACCTTCAAAATATCGAAAATCAGGAAGTACCATTCTATGGGGCTATATTGAGGCATGGACCTGTACTAACACATTTCCGGCGTTAAATTTTTAGCCATTTTGGTGGAATATTGAGGCCACAATTTCAAAATACGGTAAATCGGGAGGTACCGTTCTATGGGGGCTATATGAAGGCGTGGGCTTATACCGACAAAATTCTGGGGAAAAGGTTTGTACCCCCAACGAAGAGTAAGTACCAAACTTCAGCCATTTCGGTGTGATAATGAAGCTAAAACCTTTAAAATACCGAAAATGGGGTAGAATGGAAAATGTGGTACCAGCAACAACAAAAACTTCTGTACCAAATTACAAAGCTCTATCTTAAAAATTACGAGCTGTATCTTGATTTCAACAGAAGGACATGGTTATATCGACATAGAATTTTACCCTGATCAAGAATATATATACTTTATAGGGTCTCCGATGAATATTTCTCTTTCTTAATTATATCCTCCATATTATAGTGGGGGGTAAAAAAATGCCACTGAAATGCTACGCGCTTTACCTGTTGAACAGAGCAACCGACCAAACTATGAATCTCCTAATATTTTGTCTACATATAGTTTTACTTCAGAAATTGTACATATCGGTATCCTCATTAGGATACGTCCCGCAGAAAAATTCAACATTTTTCAAAATGCTGTTTAGTTTCTGTTCAAATATGCTTTTGAAAATTATACCGATGCTACTCTTTGTGGTACGGTTCAAACGATATTATGTTTTTTCATGGGAAAGTTCATGCTTCCTGACATGGTGGTCCAAAAGCTCTAATGCCTGATGGGCCCAATATATACTGAAAGGAATGTCTCCTAAGCCAAGATCCACTTCCAAAATGTACTATGTAGGTCCATTCCTTTAAGTACATCCTCCACAACACTTTTAAGCTTCAAAGAAAATATTTTTTTGTCGGCAAGTTCATACCTAAAACAAGTGAGCAAAGGCTATGTTCGGGACGGGGCCGACCATGTGATACCCTCCCTACACCACTACCCCTGTGCATAAGCTTTTCACTGGTAAACATTTCTTTTAGGAAATATAAACCGACTACCACCAAAAATAATATGCCTCTTTGTCTCTGGGACCCCCATAAGCAACCAAAATTGCGTGACCATCCGATCAAAATTACGACCTGTACCTTGATTGCAAAAAAATGGAAGAATTGGATGCATTACCGACTATTGTGGATTCTCCCTTGTTTGACCACCTTCGCCAACTGCTTTACACCAATGTAAAGGTAATATTTTCTTCTTGCATTGACAGGCTTTGTCGTTGGAATACCCCTACTAGAAGCCAATATATTCACAAAGAATAACACTTTGAATTTGTCTCCAAATGAGTTTTTCCCCATTCCGACCCCTAAATATTATCCGGCTATCACCAAAATCAATAGGCTTCTTCCAATGTGGGACCCGCATCAACTCCCAAAAAATTCGTGACGATCCGATTAAAATTGCGACCTGTAGCGTGATTACAAACAAATCGGAAAATGGGATGCATTACCGACTATTGCGATATCTCTGTTGTTTGAGTAGCTACGACAACCTACTTTACATCGTTGTAAAGGTGATATTTTCTACTTTCCTTGCCAGGTTTTGCTTTTGATATACCTCTTAAAGAAAGAGAGATTTTGGCTTTGAAATAAAACGTAGACCTTTTCTCCAAATAAGTTTTTGCCCATTCCGACCCTTGAATATTATCCGACCATCATTAAAATCAGTAGGCTTCTTCCTCTGTGGGAACCCCATTAACCCCCAAAATTTCGTGACGATCCGATCAAAATTGCAAAAAAATCGGAAAACGGGATGCATTATCTACTATTGCCATATCTCTGCTATTTGACCACCTACGACAACCTTCTTTACATCGTTGTAAAGGTGATATTTTCTACTTTCCTGGTCAGGTTTTGCTTTTGATATACCTCTTAAAGAAACAGAGATATTGGCTTTGAAATAAAATGTTGACTTTTCTCCAAATAAGTGTTTGCCCATTCCGACCCCTAAATATTATCCGACCATCACCAAAATCAATATGCTTCTTCATCTGTGAGACCCCCATTAGCCCTGAAATTTTCTTGACGGTCCGATCAATATTGTGACCTGTAGCGTGATTTCTAAAAAAATAGAAAAATGGGATGTATTACCGACTATTGCGATATCTCCGTTATTTGGTTACCTACGCCGACCTAGTTTGCATCATTGTAAATACGGGATCTTCTACTTTCATAGTCAGGCTTTGCTTTTGGAAATTTTTCAACCAAAGCTGTGATATTTGTCAATATAATTAAAATCGCAAAAATGAAAATTGGGGTTTTAATTGCTACTATTGCGATATCTTCGTTGTTTGATCACCTACGAGCACCTACTTTACATCATTAGAAAGGTGATATTTTCTGCTTTTATTGTCAGGTTTTGCTTTTGGTATACCCCATATAGAAGCTGAGAAATTGGCTTTGGAAAAAAACGTTGTCTTTTTATCCACTTTAGTTTTTTGCCCTTTCCGACCCCTAAAAATTATCCGACCATCACCAAAATCAATAGGCTTCTTCCCCTCCGGGACCCTCATCAACATCCAAAATTTCGTGACGATCCGATCAAAATTGCGGCCTGTAGCGTGATTACAAGGTTTAGATGGACAGACGGACAGACGGACGGACGGACGGACTGACGGACGGACACACATAGCCAGATCGACTCAGCTCGTCGAGACATTCATTTTGATATATATAAGTATGGGTCTACGACCATTATTTCGATGCGTTACAAACTTTTTGGCCAAAACCAACTTATAATACCCTCCCCACATAGTGGTGTAGGGTATAAAAAGGGCCACAAAATCTGCGTAGCCTGTATTAGATTCGATATTATCAATAGATAAAAGTTTCAATTTACGCAGGTTGGGGATATATCTCTGTCGGCAAAGCCGACTGATACTTTTTTACTTATTTTAAACTGCATCTGCGAAAGTAGCACCTGTTAGCCAATACAATTCTCCTTCCTATTTCACAACCGATGTTGTTTATTTTCTTTATAGAAACCAACTTCCACATCTGGTCCAAGTTTTATTGACGCATTGCGCGTCACCACCATCAACATGGCCTTTTTATCGTTTACCCACAGACCCACTTTAGCAGATTCTCATTCGACCTTCTTTAAGGTATCAGTTATTCCTTTTACTGATCGACCCATGATGTCAATGTCTTCACCATAAGCAAGTAACATGTGGCTATTGGTGTAAATTTTATCATTTATTTTGACGTTTGCAACTCGTATAACCTTTTCCAACAGAATATTGGATAGGTCACACGAAAGGATGTCACCTTGTCAGAAACTGTTTGGCATTGAACTGTTCAGAGAGGTTCTTTCTTATTTTAACTGAGTGTCGGATATGAGTTAGAGTTATCTTACAAAGCCGAATGAGCTTTGTGAAGACATTAAATTCTCACATGGCTTGGAATACCTTTGAAGGCTGCTCTATAACACTGGGGAACAAGTCGGGCGGTATACATTCAATATCATTTTCTGGGATTGGACCCGTACATTCAATATTATCTTTTAAGGTTGGTCGTCTTCTGTAGTTGGGATACCAAAAGTTTGGAAAAATGCTCTTTTCCTATCTATTACCAATTTGTCTTGCTCGTCTCTACAGGAGAATGTGCCTGTACAAAAGCCATCAGTTTGATGTTTCACTCTTTGGTAGAACTTTCGGATTTTTCACATCCCCGCTTTCCCATTTCTCTCTTTTCCTGCGGAAAAGGCGTTTCTCATCTCTCGTTTTCTCCAGATACCTCTCTTGTGCGCTACGCGCTGCTACTGATTGTAGATTAGCTCTATTTGACGCACTTTTCTATTCGGTAGCAGCACAACACTCCTGGTCATACCATGCAGATAGGTTTGGCAGATGTTTGCATGGAGTGGCCAATAGTTTGCCACTGTGCTCATATGTTATCGGGACGAGGAGTGTTTTCATTAAGCATTTGGGCCATTTGAAGAATTTTGCTTTTATACGTATTGTGACAAATCTTTCATTCACTGGGGTGAAGCTGAAGACCCGATGTTTTAACCTACGACCAATTACAAATCCGTAACCAAAGTCATGCTTTATGTCATGGCAGCTATAATACAGTGTGTCACATCTAGGTGTTGTTGTGACGCCGTTCCCATTCCATCGCACTTCCAAAATCCTTATAAAAGCCAAGATTTTCTTACATTAGTCTCATCTAAAGAGAAAGATAAACAAATCAAGGATATATTCTACGAGCGCCTAGAGAGAGAGAGAGAGAGCATATTACCGCTGTTCTGCCCATGCCAGTAAGAATATTCTAGGAGAATTTAATGCAGAAATTGGGATGGAAAATATATTTGGTACCACGGTCGGTCGGCAAATGTGGCTTTCATTAGGTAATATCTGATAACGGAATGAGGCTGATTGCTTTTGCAGCGGCAAAAATCATGGTAGCGAGGATATCCTCAGATGGGGAAACGAGACCAGATTGATCTTGTTGTAATAGACGGAAGACACCCGTCCATTGTGTTAGATGTCCGATAGATTCGAGGACCGAACATCGGTTCGGACCATTTCCTTGTAACAGCCATGGTACGCACTCGTCTTAGTGTTGCGCCAAAGTGCTATCTAACACAGGACGGAAGCTGGATGTCAAGAAGATGGAAGCACAACAGATAGACCAAGCCTATACCGCTCAACTGACCCACATGCTGGAAGACGGCACTCCTTGTCGTGATAACGTGTCGCAGTGGTAAAGAATAGTCCACTATCTTCAAACAGCCGCAAAATCTATTTTTCTGTACCTCAATTCAGTAGCAACACGAATCACCAAAGACAAATATCGGGGAGAAAGTGGAGAGGAGAAGCGTATTTCCAGAAAAAGAGCAAGAAAAAACAAGGGCGTGAGAAACACGAGATGTTCAGGAGTTAGAATGAAATCCGCAAATTTTACCAGAATGTAAAACACCAGACTGACGGTTATGGTGCTGGCACATTCTCCTGCAAAGATAATGAGTGGACTCTGGTAACTGACACAGATAGCTTATTGAGGATCTGTAAGGAGAATTTCATGAAGTTCTTAGCACCGAATATGGGCGACGATGAAGATACTTCAGAACTCAACGACGTTGAATGTCTACCACCTAGCCAAAATGGGGTCATGACTGCAATTGGCTACCCGCCGAGCTGTTCAAGAGTGGTGGCGAAATGCTGATAATGAGTATGCATAAGTTAATTAGCGACATTTGGCAGGAAGTAAGCCTAACCAAAGACTGCAACGTGAGTCTGCTATTTCCCGTACACAAGAAAGGAGATAATACGTTTTGTGCCAATTACAGAGGCATAAGTTCCCTACCCATCGCAAACAATGTGCTGTCGAGCATACTGTGTGAACGTCTAAAACCCACGGTCAATAAAATAATCGGGTCATACCAATGCGGTTTTCATCATCATCATATGTTCCCACAACATCCCCGAAGGTACAAGGGAGACTTCTCTCATATCAATGAGTGCACGCCGATTCATATTGGCTCAATGATATTGGGACCTACTTTTTTATTGCCGAGTCCGAACGGGGTGTCTTCCGACACCACTTTTAGAGAAGTTTTTTATGGCTGAAATACTCAGGAAATGTCGCCAGCATTACTGAGGGGAATATTGCCACCGTTGTAAATTTGATGTTGTTTGGTCTGGGATTCGAACCGCAGACCTTCTGAGTGCAAGGCGGACGTGCTAACCATTGCACCACGGTGGCCCCCAATGCGGTTTTAGACCTGGTAAATCGGCAATTGATCAAATCTTCGCATTGCGCCAAATTTGACATTAATTTGACACTTAAGGTTCATAGGAGTCACAACACTACTCCACCAAAACTGTCAACATAGCTCCATATTTAGGTATAGCCCTCATCTAACGGTACCTCCCGATTTTCGGTATTTTCAAAGTTTTGGCTACAAGTTTTAACCAAACTAGCTGCAATTTGACATTTGAGGTTCTCAGTGGTCACGAAAGTTCTCCATCAAAAATCAACATAGGACCGTGTTTTGGTATAGCCCCCATGTAGAGAGAGTTTCCTACCGATTTTCGTTATTTTGAGGATTTAAGCTACGACTTTTAACCGAACTAGCTGTTATTTGACATTTGAGGTTCCCAGTGGTCACGAAACTTCATTTTCAGAAATCGTCAGCGTAGGACCATGTTTTGGGATAGCCCTCATATAGAGGTACCTCCCGATTTCCAGTATTTTGAGGATTTAAGCTACGTTTTTTAACGCAACTAACTTTTATTTGATATTTTTTGGTCCATAGGAGTCACAACACTGCTCCACCAAAACTGTCAAAATAGGTCCTCCCGATTTTCGGTATTTTGAAAGTTTTAGCTACAATTTTTAACCGAACTAGCAGTAATTTGACAATTAAATTTCCCAGTGGTCACAAAACTTCTCTACTAAAAAATCGTCAACATAGGTCCATGATTGGGTACAGCCCCTATATAAAGGTACCTCCTGATTTTCGGTATTTAGAAGATTTAAGCTACAATTTTTAACCGAACTAGCTGTAATTTGTCATTTTAGGTTCCCATTGGTCACGAAACTTCTCTATAAAAATTGTCAACATAGTGTTATGTTTCGGTATATCCCACATATAACGGTACCTCTGGATTTTCGGTATTTTGAGGGTTTTAGCTACATTGTTTGACGCAACTATCCGTAATTTGGCATTTGAGATTCACGGTAGTCACAAAACGTTCTCAATAGGCCCCATGTAAGTACCTACCGCTTTTAAGTATTTTAGATTTTTTTGTTGGTGGAGGGTATAATAGGTTCGACCCGGTCGAACTTAACGGCTTTTTGCTTTATTTTATTTAAAATAGGAAAAACTGAAATAATTGCTTCTATTCATTAAATGAACAAACATTGGTAATAAAGTCAAAGCTATTACCACAACCAGAGGCAATTCTCTCATTTAACAGAAGCTTATTTTCATTTGACCACACAAAGTACATAATGAATGGCGGCATAAAAAAGTTGTTTCGCAACGATACGGTCATTTGTTTGCGTGCATATATACCCAGCAAACCAAATGTCGGATGTCCGACATGTCTGAACAATTTCGGAAGCAACGTCGTTCAGATTTCGTTCCGATTTCTAAACGATTTTTTGGAGCGGAAATAGTTCAGATTTTGTGCCGATTTCGTACCGAATTCGGAACGAATATCGGAAAGAAATTTCCTTTCCGAATTTCCCAAGGATTTTCTTCAGATTTCGTTACGAAATCGGATCGAAATCGATATGATGTCGCTCCGACATTTCGTTCCGAAATTATGTCGACCACTTCATACAACTTTCGTTAAGATATCGTTACGATTTCGGATCAGACATCGGACGTATCGTCCGAATTTTGTTCCGATTTCGTTAAGATGTCGGTACGATTGGTTTGTTGGGTATTTACACACACGCACACACATACTTATATCCCTGTACTAGCAAAATGCCCGCTACTTCGTAATAGGAAAAGGAATAATATACAAATAAACAATATTTAATATGGAGAACACTGAAAATTTTGATGTACTAATACCTATTTGAATTGATATTTAATTTCTTTCAAGTATTGCTCTCTACACTTCAACAGCGGCCTATATTTTAAATTCAAGTCCATGTTTAATTAGAACGGTATGGGCATTTTGAAAATTGTATCCACATTTTCCAACCGAATTTTGGAATTTTTGAAATGTAGAAAACCATTATTCAGAAAATGTTACCCTATATAACAGCTAATTTTTCAGAAATTTTATTTTAGGCCTTTTTTTCTTAGGATGTAAAAACCTTCTTGTAAAACATTAGCCGCATAGATCTACCTTTTCAAATGAACTTACTATAACGTTTAGAATAGACAACAAAAATAAAAACAATATTGTTGAAAAGGTACGTTTGACTTTTTGATATCAGTACATTATTTAGAAACCGAATTCGTGTTAACCTGGAAACAATAGTACATTATTCAGTAAAATTTTTAAAATCCAGGACCTTAGCTCAAATGTTACAGTTTTAGCTCTACTTTAAATAAACATTCTGATCCAATCTCAACAGTTATCCTCATAACAAATTTCATTTATCGATTCACCCAGTACCAGTGCTTCAATATTTAGTATTATTTAATACTTCTAGTACACTTATTGTACGACCACCTTTAACAATGAACCTGACAAATTAATAATATAAATAAATTCTATTCCTTGGGGTCCAAGGTGTAGTGATGCGTACATATCTCATATGATAATATAAAGCCTCTCCTACATTAATGTCAACCTCCCCGACCAGTGGCGGACCCTGTTGTTTTGCAGAAGAGGCTCTGACGTCCGATTATTGGCGGAATAACCATAACATCTGTTTCTAAGAGGAAATGTTTAGAAATCGCATCATAATTATGGCAGGTTCGGAGGCCTGAAATTATAAATAACAAATCCAAGTACAAGATAGCAGCCCTATCACCGAACTAGGTATCGTTGGTCTAATCTACCATCGACTGCCGAATAAATCTGGATTCGAGTATTTACAAAGAAGAAAAATAACGAACGGAACTATTTGATGACGAACAAAGGCTATGTTAAAAGGATAAGATTTGCACAATAGAATGTCAGAACGCTCTATCAATCTGGGAAATTTGCTGAACTGTCAAAAGAATGTGATCGATTGAATATCAGTGTATGTGGTCTCAGCGAAGTCAGATGGAATGGATGTGGCGAGGTACGCAATAGAAAAGGTGATATACTACTGTACTCCGGAATGCCGAACCATGATGATAACCACATAAGAGGCGTAGGGATATTTTTGACAAGGTCATCTCAAAAAGCCCTCGTAGACTGGAAGGCAATATCGGAAAGGATTATTACTGCCAACTTAAGAACTAAGCGTAATATAATTACTGTAATACAGTGCTACGGTCCCACAGAAGAAAGCGATCTAACAGAAAAAGAGTCATTTTACAGTCAGTTGAGCAACCTACTTTCCCATATACCAAAGAAAAATGTTGTACTACTGCTCGGAGATTGATCTCAAGATAGGTGGTTCGCTTTTCCCTCACAAGCGAAACCATAAAACTACGTGGAGAGCTCCCTCTGGCAATTATGAGAACCAAATTGACCATATTTGTATATCAAGAAAGTGGAGCAGTATGCTATGTGATGTACGTAACAAAAGAAGTGCTTAAATCGGAAGTGACATTATCTCGTTTTAGCAGAGGTAAAACTTAAACTATCCCAGCAGAAAAAGAAGAATGTCGACTCACAAAGAAAAACCTTTGATATCGAGAAACTAAAAAACAGCACAACCAAAAATATGTTCATAGACAAAGTATGTAATATCAACATAAACTCCCTTGATACACTAGAAGAGAAATGGAAACGATTTAAGGACAATGTAACGGAAATATGCACGACAGTTTTAGGATTGAAGCGAAAACAACAAGATGCCGACTGGATAACGAGTGAAACATGGGAACTAATTGAAGAAAGGAAAATCGTCAAGGGCAAAATGCTTTCTGAAAATGCTGAAGACAAGTTGGAACTGTTCAGAGAGAATCACAAACAGTTATCCAAAGATATTAAAAAGCATGTAAAAAAGGAAAAAAAGTCTTACTATGGTAAAATGGGGAATGAGGCTCAGACAGCTGCTAACAAGGGGAACTCAAAAGAACTCTATAAAATTATAAGGAAACTGAGTGGCAAGGATACACTCATAAGTAACTCGCCTGTAGAAGATGAAACAGGGTCTCTCGTGACATCAAAAGACGAACAAACTAAAGTTTGGAAAAGACATTTTGAAAAAACGCTGAACATCAGCCAAAACCACCAAGCACAATTCCTCATCTCAAAAATACATCCCACAAATGCAGAGGTAAAAACAGAAAATCCTTCAATTGCTGAAATAGAAGCGATTAATACCCTAAAACCCGGTAAAGCCCCAGGCAACGACGGTATTCCAGCAGAATGCTTTAAAGTCTGTAGCAATATAATGGCTGAAAAACTACACCCGTTATTCAAACAGATATGGGAGGAGGAAACTATCCCACAAGACTGGAAAGAATCAATTATAGTGAAACTTCCTAAAAAGGGTAACAGAACAAAATGTGGCAACTGGAGAGGCATATCCTTACTGCCATCAACACTACAAATTTTCAACGAAATAATTTTAAATAGAATAGCCGAACCATTAGAAAAATTGTTGCGAAAAAACCAAGCTGGTTTCCGAGCAAGGAATTCATGCATCGACCACATATGCACAACAAGAATCATCATTGAACAATCCGTAGAGTATAACGCAAGTTTATATCTAGCATTTGTGGACTATGAAAAAGCGTTCGATGCCCTAAATAGAAAATACATATGGAGCTCACTTCTATCAAAAGGAATACCCAAGAAACTAGTGACACTTATAGAAAATAGCTATATTGGTACGACTTCCAGAGTGTTGCACGAAGGACTCCTCAGCGAAGCGTTTTTTACAACCAGCGGAGTGCGACAAGGCTGCACATTATCACCGCTATTATTCGTCACAGTTCTTGACGCAGTGTTTAAAAATCTAGACTCAACACCATCTGGTCTAAATTGGAATTTGTTCGACAAACTTGGGGATTTGGAGTATGCAGACGATGCCGTTTTACTTACAACAACATACTCAGATATGCAAAACAAATTACTCAACCTGTCAGAGGAATCATTAAAAGTTGGTCTGAAAATAAACTGCGGCAAAACAAGAACTATGAGGATAAATGCCAATAATAACAACCCGTTTATGATATATGGAGAAGCAATACAGAATGTGGACCGTTTTGAATATCTTGGTAGCATTTTATCAACAAAAGGAGGTACCACGGAGGACGTTGATAACCGTATTAGAAAAGCCCAAGGAACGTTTGCGTCGCTGAAAAACATTTGGTCATCTGAGACATTAAATATAAAAACAAAAATCAATATCTTCAATTCTTGCGTGAAATCTACGCTACTGTATGGATCCGAGACATGGCTTACCAATACCACATTAACCAATAAACTTCAAGTATTTATAAACAGATGTCTTCGCAACATATTAAAAATATGGTGGCCACAAACTATATCTAACGAACGTCTCTGGAATATAACAAATCAACAGGAAATAAAATCTACAATCATTCAAAGGAAATATGGCTGGCTCGGCCACACTCTTAGAAAAAGCGAAACTGATATTTCCCACTCAGCTCTCCATTGGAATCCCTAAGGACGACGCAATAGAGGCAGGCCGAAAACAACATGGAGAAGAACACTAACAACAGAAACCAACTTATCAATCGATCAATTAAAATATATAGCAAATGATAGAAATGAATGGAGAATCTTTGTAAATAGACTAAGTTTATAATATGTTACACGTTTATAAACATGTCATAATAATAAAATAATTCCTTAGCCCAATAATAAATTTATTGCATATTTTTTCTTTTCACGCACTAATGATATAATTCCATCTTCATTGCTACACCCAACGTCAAATTTAACAGCAACATTACGTATTTCTCAATAAATCATCCAGCCCTCAGCCTAATTTTATAATTTGAATGCATTTCAAAAAATCCGTATTTAAACACCAACACAATCCCTCATACAACAATTCGAAATTCCATCTATATCCCATCATGCAACACCAAACTGGCGCTCAATTCTGTTTCTATGAAAATGTGAAATGAAAACTTTTATAAAGGGAAAAACTGTCAAATGAAAAAAATTATAAAGGAAATATTTTTCATTTCAAATTTTCATAGAACAAGAATCCACCCCCTGGTACCAAATTTAGTACTTATAGTATGTATAAGTTTCAAAAATTACTTCCTTTTATCTAAAACTATATCTAAACCGCGATTTAGTATTTTTCGTATACATTAGTACGAATTTCCAAAACTTCCTTCTTTCTCACTCTAAACGTCAAGTGCTATACTAATACCGAATTGCACAATTTCAGCTCTACCCCTTTACACAATAACAATTTGGACCAAATTCTGTGTCATTTAGTAATTTTCGTACACTTATTGTACGTATATCCACAACCACATCCATATCTCAACCATACACACCAACAGCGGCTATAATACCAAATTTCCGAATTCCACCTCTATTCATAATGCCATTAATACTTTTCGTATGAAAGTACGAATTTCAATAACTATCTCCAACATTAATTGCGAATTTCAGGATTCCACCTCTATCCGTCCATTTAAATCTAAATTGAACCATTTATTACTTTTCCTACCCATAAGGACGAATTTCCAAAACTTCCTCAATCCTACACTCCAACAGTAACCTTAATTCGAAATTTCAGGATTCCAACTCTATCCGTTCCCCCAAATATAAATTGTACCAAATTTAGTACATTTAGTACTTTCCGTACCCATAAGTATGAATTTCCAAAACTACCTCAATCCTACACTCCAACAGTAACCTTAATTCGAAATTTCAGGATCCCAGCTCTATTCGTTCCCCCAAATCCAAATTGTACCAAATTTAGTACATTTAGTACTTTCCGTACCCATAAGTATGAATTTCCAAAACTACCTCAATCCTACACTCCAACAGTAACCTTAATTCGAAATTTCCGGATCCCGGCTCTATTCGTTCCCCCAAATCCAAATTGTACCAAATTTAGTACTTTTCGTACCCATAAGTACGAATTTCTAAAACTTCCTCAATCCTACACTCCAACAGTAACCTTAATTCGAAATTTCAGGATTCCAACTCTATCCGTTCACCCAAATATAAATTGTACCAAATTTAGTACATTTAGTACTTTCCGTACCCATAAGTATGAATTTCCAAAACTACCTCAATCCTACACTCCAACAGTAACCTTAATTCGAAATTTCAGGATCATAGCTCTATTCGTTCCCCCAAATCCAAATTGTACCAAATTTAGTACTTTTCGTACCCATAAGTACGAATTTATAAAACTTCATCAATACTACACTCCAACAGTAGCCTTAATTCGAAATTTCAGGATTCCATCTCTATCCGTTCACCCAAATATAAATTGTACCAAATTTAGTACATTTAGTACTTTCCGTACCCATAAGTATGAATTTCCAAAACTACCTCAATCCTACACTCCAACAGTAACCTTAATTCGAAATTTCAGGATCCCAGCTCTATTCGTTCCCCCAAATCCAAATTGTACCAAATTTAGTACTTTTCGTACCCATAAGTACGAATTTCCAAAACTTCCTCAATCCTACACTCCAACAGTAACCTTAATTCGAAATTTCAGGATTCCAACTCTATCCGTTCACCCAAATATAAATTGTACCAAATTTAGTACATTTAGTACTTTCCGTACCCATAAGTATGAATTTCCAAAACTACCTCAATCCTACACTCCATCAGTAATCTTAATTCCAAATTTCAGGATTCCAACTCTATCCGTTCACCCAAATATAAATTGTACCAAATTTAGTACATTTAGTACTTTCCGTTCCCATAAGTATGAATTTCCAAAACTACCTCAATCCTACACTCCATCAGTAACCTTAATTCGAAATTTCAGGATTCCAACTCTATCCGTTCAACTAAATTTAAATTGTACCAAATTTAGTACCATTTAGTACTTTCCGTACCCATAAGTACGAATTTGCAAGACTAACTCAATCCTACACTCCAAAAGTAATTAAATTCAAAATTTCAGGATTCCAGCTCTATCCGTTCACCCAAATCCAATTTGTACCAAATTTAGTACCGTTTACTACTTTTCGTACCCATAAGTAAGAATTTCCAAAACTTCCTCAATCCTTCACTCCATCAGTAATCTTAATTCCAAATTTCAGGCTTCCATGACTATCTAAATCCAAATTGTACCAAGTTTGGTACCATTTAGTACTTTTCGTACACATAAGTATGAATTTCCAAAAGTACACCCATAGCTCAATCGTACGCTTCAACGGTAATCTAAATTCCAAGTTCAGGTTTTCAGCTCTATCCGTTCACCCAAATCCAAATTGTACCAAATTTAGTACCATTTAGTACTACTCGTACACATAAGTACGAACTTCCTAAATCATTTCCTTATATCAACCCCACTTCCCAACCTTAATTCCCATACCATATATGAAGATTGTAGCCATATCCGCTCAAAATATACAATTGGTACCAAATTTAGTAACTTTTCGTACACTTATAGGTCGAATTTCCAAAAACCCTTTGGTACATCTTTCTAACTCTCCATCAGTTACCCTAATTCCAAATTTCAGAATTCTAGCTCTTCCCGTTTGCCTAATACAAAGGGTACCATATTTAGTACCTTTTAGTACTTTTCGTACCCTTCTAGGTCGAATTTCCAAAAACCCAGCCTTATCTCACCCCTACACACCGACAGCAACCCACAGTCAAAATTTCAGCTTTCTAGCTTCAGCAGTTTCGTCTGGGCGATGATATGTCAGTCACTCACTCAGTCACTCAGTCACTCACTCACTAAGCTCTTTTATATATATAGATTGTTTTTATACACTGACATCATTCAATTAAATACAAACAATCACGGCTTAATATTATTCAAATTAAAATTTACAAAACACAAAAACAAAACAAACAACAATTGAAAAGAGAAAAGGAAAACTATACTGTATGTATATATAGAAAGAGTACCGCGAATGAAACGAAAATAAATAAAAAAATAAAAATAATATTTTTTCTCCTCATATATCATTTCATTTGTTTGTCGCCTCCAATGTCGAGGGTGGAGAGAGGGCAATATCAGACAACCATTGTTGTCGCCTTTTTTTCTCTGAACTCTTGCAATTCATGGACCAAAACGCTGAATGCAACTACAACTTACCGTTGGCGGAGATAAATTTATGGTAGAGCCGCGCCTCTCTTGTGGTCCTATACTTGAGTGACGACGCGTTGGCAGACCACTGCCCGGTGTACCACCCGGTGATGAGGCGCAGGATGGTGCTATACGTATTTTTGGTGTCATTAATGTATTGTCCGATAGACGTCGATTTGGGAATGCATTGGCCACACGTAGAAAATTACTATCCGGCGACGATGGTGAACAGCCAAACCACCAGCCACCCAACATGCCAGAGCCTGTACGACAGAGAGTGAGAGAGAGAGAATATTAAGAAAAATTAATAAAATATTTATCATTTAGTCAGTGTAAATATTTGAAAATAACAATGATGCATTTTTTACATCATTCGTTGTAATGTTTGGTTATTGACTATTGGCATGACCTTTAAAAATTAATAATAGGGACATATTTTTTTATTAATGCTAAACGTTGAATATACAATGTAATTCATTAATTAAATGTTGCTGTTAATTATTATTTCTTTAGTTTTTTTGTCGCCAATAGAGTTATTTTGAATAAATGTACAAAATATGATTTTTTTTTGCCGTTAATATGCATTTCTACTGAGAGAATAAAATTTCGAATTGTAGCCACTTCTTATTGGGTGACGTAGGGGATGGAAGATACCAAGGTACGGTCCTGACCGGTTTTAACATGGCAAAGCCCAGGATTTATGTTGGTTTCTCTTTCATGTCAAGTGGACACTGACCTCCCCGTGGTGTCACCTGGGGAACTGCCTTTAACACCCGTTAAAGGTAGTGAGCTAACATGTGCCGCGCCTTCACCCATAAGTACAGTAAAAACTTGGGTTTGGGCGTCCGCTAGAAAAAACAGCCTACTATGAAAAAACGAAAGAAAAGAAAAACAAACCCCTCTAAACGTTTTAAGGACCATGATCTGCGAATCTGCACCTGGAATGTTCGCACTCTTTATAGAGAAGGTGCAGTCTTCGCATTGGCAGACGTACTTGAAAAGTACAAGACCGATATTACTGCCATACAAGAAAATACGATGGTGGCGCACTGTATTATAGCTGCCATGACGTAAAGCATGAGTTTGGTTGCGAACGCAACCATCGTCTTAATTTGGCGATAAGTTGATTTCGAGAAGTGGACCTGTCAATTGGCCTCCAAGGTCGTGCGATTTGACACCTCTCGATTATTTCCTGTGGGGCTACGTGAAGTCACTGGTTTATGCTGATAAACCAGCAACAATTGATGCCTTGGAGGCCAGCATTGTTCGTGTTATTCGTGACATACGGCCAGCAGTGCTCGAAAAAGTGGCCAAAAATTTGACGTCCAGAATGCACTTCGTCAAGAACAGCCGCGGTGCCCATATGCCCGAAATCATTTTCTAATGTTAATGTCACGTATTGATCTTTCGAATAAAAAAAATTGATTACAATTTAATTTTTTGTGTTATTTTTTACAATTTCAAGTTCTATCGGGCTTAAAAAAAACACCCTTTAGTTAGCAGTACCAGATTTAATCATCTCGATATTCATAAGGGCACCTGGCTGTCTCCAGATCAAAGAACAAGTAATCAAATTGATCATGTTGTTATAGATGGAAGACATTCATCGAGCGTGTTGGATGTACGATCGTTCCGAGGCGCAAACGTAGATTCGGTACGCACCCGCTTAAACGTAGCAAACAAAGTACGACCAGACACAACACGAAAGTTAGACATCGATAAGCTGCAATCACAACAGATAGCAACAGCATATTCCACTCAACTAGTCCAATTGCTGAATCAAAGCACTCCTCATTCCGATAACATTTCAGCGCAATGGCAAATCATTGCCCACTCCTCCATGCAAACAGCCGCAAAATCCATACTTGGATTCAAGAGACCTCCACCAAGGAATCCATAGTATGATCAGGGGTGTCGTGCTGCCACCGAAGAGAAAAATGCGGCATATAGGGCTACTTTGCAATTCGTAGCAACGCGTAGCGCTCGAGAGAGAGACACAGGGAGAAAAGGAGAGAGGAGAAACGTCTTTTCCGCAGGAAAAACAGAGAGATAGAAAAGCGGGAGTGTGAAAAAATCGAGATGTACAGGAGCCAGAATGAAGTCCGAAAATTCTACCAAAGAGTGAAACATCAAACTGATGGCTTTGGTACAGGCATATCCTCCTGTAGAGACGAGCAAGGTAATTTGGTAACTGATACAGATAGTGTACTCAGGATATGGAAAGATCATTTTTCAAAACTGTTGGTATCCAATAGCAGCGAAGACGACGAAGATACCACAGTCCCAATCCCATAAGATGGTATTGAATGTATTCCGCCCAGCCAAGATGAGGTAAAGACAGCAATAAATCGGCTGAAGAATAATAAGGCAGCAGGAGCCGATGGCTTACCAAAACCGGAGGCGACACGCTGATAATGTGTATTCATCAGCTAGTTAGCACCATCTGGCAGGAAGAACGAGTACCCGACGATTGCAACCTGAGTACCCTGTGCCCCGTCCACAAGAAGGGAGATAAGACTGTATTCTCTAACTATAGGGGCATAAGTCTACTCCCTATTGCCTACAAGATCGTGTCTGGGGTAGTGAGCGAACGACTAAAGCCTATGGTCAACGAGATAATTGGACCATACCAATGGGGCTTTAGACCTGGCAAGTCCACCATTGACCAGATATTTACCCTGCGGCAAATCCTGGAGAAAACCCAAGAGATGCAGATCGACACCTACCACCTTTTTGTCGATTATAAAGCAGCCTTCGACAGCCCGCTGCGCTCAAATGTATTCCAAGCCATGTCTGAATTTGGTATACCCGCAAAGCTCATCCGGCTTTGTAAACTGACTTTAACTGACACGTGGTCCTCAGTTAAAATAGGAAAGAACCTCTCCGAAGAGTTTGATACCAAAAGAGGTTCCAGACAAGGAGACAGTCTTTCGTGTGATCTCTTCAACATCCTGCTGGAAAAGGTTATACGAGAGGCAAACGTCAAAAGAAGTGGCACAATCTACACCAATAGTCACATGTTACTTGCTTATGCTGATTATATAGACATCATGGGCCGATCAGTAAAATAAGTAAATGATACCTTTATGAAGGTCGAAGGAGAATCTGCTAAAGTGGGTCTGGCGGTAAACGGTGAGAAGACCAAGTTGATGGTGTCGACGCGCAATGCGTCCATTGAGCTCGGACCGACAATGGAAGTTGGTTCCTATAATATTGAGGTAGTAAAAGACTTCGTCTACCTCGGCACCTCCGTAAACACAACAAACGACATCCGTTGTGAAATAAAAAGAAGAATTGTATTGGCCAATAGATGCTACTTTGGTTTAAGTAAGCAGTTTAAAAACAAAGCCACATCTCGTCAAACAAAAATAACGCTCTACAAAACACTGATACTACCCGTGCTGATGTATGGCTCCGAAGCCTGGGTACTTGCGCAAGCAGATAAGGCAGTGCTTGGTGTGTTTGAGAGGAAAATTCTTCGAAAGATCTACGGACCAATCTGCGTTGACGGTGAATATCGACGTCGCATGAACCACGAGCTGTATCTGCTTTACAACGACATCAATATTGTTAAACGTATCGAGATGCAACGATTGCGTTGGCTAGGCCATATCATGAGAATGAGCGATGATGAACCCGCTAAAAAGGCGTATAAATACGGACCGCTTGGCGGTGCCCGCAGAATTGGCAGGCCAAGGAATAGACGGCGCAAACAAGTGGATGATGAGATGAAAAGGCGCGGTATTCCAGAGTGCGAAGCAACAAATAGAGAGGAATAGAGATCTCTTCTTAGTTCGGCCTATAGAACAAATGTTCTGTAATGGGCCAGTTAAGTAAGTAAGTATAACAAAATCGAACTTTTTTTAAAATTACAAGAAACCCCGCACAGATAGAGAAAGAGGACTGAAAAAAAAAGAAGACACGTGCATCGGCGTTTTGAAAGATTACGTCGGGAAGTAACCTAAATAGGCGTGGCAAATTCCGGCCATTTCTACAGGTTTTGAAATATTCGACATCAGATTCCTTGGAATCCTAACATTCTAGGTATAAAGTGTCTTTGGCACAATTACTGACAACAATGCGGGGTATCTTTTTATGAAAAAATTAACCCTCATACGAGTCACTAAAGGGGTCTTTTTGGTCCCTTTTTTCAAAACCGTTTAAAACCTCCTTTAAAATGTGATCGTATTAGATCAAAATATTCGTATCGTGTTAGATCAAAATTATTTGTCTTAAAATTTTACTATAGGTTTTGGTGTATTCGGGGACACCAAAACTCTAAATTGTACCTGAACGCCAGGAATCTGCCAAAAGCAAAATCACGTTTTAGGGTTAATATTGTACTTTATCTGAGTTTATTACGTTTTGTCCCACAAAACTTCATTCTAGATAGAAGACGTCAAAGACAAAAATAATCTCCATTAAATTTCAATATAAGTCACCGAATAAATGAAATATGTATTTGCAATATATATCAAGAAAATATATACATCAAGTTTGCCAACAAAACACCCAAATATTTTTTGAATAAATTTGTTTTGTTCTTTTTTTGAGTTGATGCATGAAAGTAACATTAAATTTAGTTCTAGACAAAAGGTGTTAAAAAAAGAAATATTCTATACAAAATTTCATTCTAAGTCCTAGAACAAACTAGATATCTGAGTAAAACACTTTGTTAAGAAAATGACGTTACAAAATTAGATATTATAGGTAGAAATTATTTGTTAAACTTTTAGACTCTTAATTAAAATTTATTCCATACTGAGTCAAAATCTCCTAAAATGGTTCAATTTTTGGGGGTTGTCTCAAAAGAAGAAATGTTCCAAATCAAATTTCATTATGAGTCTCTTACCAAAAGAAATTTGTAGCTATAATATTTAACATCTCCAGAAGCTTTCGCTTTTTATATATGATTAAGGACCATGTTCTGCCGTTTTTATTCACATTTTCGTTATCTGCGGTCACAAAATATATTTTATTGATGTTTTTTCATAATAAATTCTTTCAGAAGATTATGTGTGCTCGATCCAAACTGTTTTTAAAATATCTATGGTGAATATATCGACGCCTCCAAACAATAGTATGCTAAGTCGACTTAGCATGTTTTCAAGTTCTTTACATTTTTACATTTTACGTCCTTTAACTTAAATTCTGTCAAATTTTGGTAATGATCGGTCAATCCGAACAGAAGTTATACGCAAATGTTTACTCAGAATAGTAGTGACGGTCAAAGAAAACTGTAAACTTTGAGAGCTTCTCCTGCAAAACTCACTTTTCAGACTTAGCATACTATTATTTGGAGGTGTCGATATATAGGGCAAATATTGATAACCCAGATCGGACTTTTCCCTACATATATTCACCATAGATATTTCAAAAACAGTTTGGATCGAGCACACATAATCTTCTGAAAGAATTTATTATGAAACAAGTAAAAAAGTGTCAGTCGGCTTTGCCGACAGATATATACCCTCAGCCAATGTGAAGCGAAATGAATTTAAGGTCTCTTCAGAATTTTGTGGCCATTTTTGGACATTTGAACTTGCCGACAAAAATGTGGATTAGGAATTAGCTGCACTAATACACAAATGTTAAACTTTTGTAGGGCAGGTACCCTTAGGGAGGATCGATTGGTTGCCCCATTCAAGTGATACCGTCCTAGCATTTTAGTGACATTTTTTAAACATTGGGGAGAAGTACCGAAAGTTGTGGACCGGTATTGGCCATGAGACTAAGTTTGGATATAATATAACGAAGACCAAATGTTGGACCAAATCGGTTGAACAGTTCGAGAGTTATCGTGCTTTCCGACCGCCACATATGGTGACATAGGGGTTTTTTACAACTTTCGGGCTGTTTTCCCAAGAAATATGGACTTGCCCCTGAAAAACGTTTACCGTCGTAATGGAGGTAGCGAATGCAAATCGCTTCAACAAAAATCAAAGTGATTCGAGAGCTGGGCCCTATTCCACGAAACAACTTATCAACTTTTCATTTTGCACTTATCGATATTTTTGACAATGCTCAAAGTTAAGTGTTCCACAGAACCATTGTTTTTTGATAAGTGATAAGTTGTTAATTATAAAGTGAGTTTTCTTACTTTTCAAAATAATGTAGCTCTTTTTTTGATTTCTGTTCCACAAACTTCATTTCTGCTAAGTGAAAAGTTGTAACGGCAAAGCGTATTTTGCTAAGATTTTGCAAAAAAATTTGCTCTTTCGTTCCACAGAAAACTCTGCATTTTGATTTTGCAGATCAAATTTTGATAATTTTGCCTTAAATTTGCGAGGTAAACGTTCTCTTTGCCAATGTACATTGTTAAAGCGAGATTTTGTTCGGAAATACTGAAAACACGGTTATGACAAGAAATTGTAAAGATTTTTCCGAACTTCTACCCTCTGAATCAACCATTCTACTTCGAACTCTCACTATCCGAAATTCCACCCTACGAACAACCCCATTCCGAACTTCCACCCTGCGAACAACCTCACAAATCGATGTTTCTCGATTTTACATTTAGACTAAACTCTATTTTAGAGACTATTTTTATTTATTACTATACCCTCCACCATAATATTTCATTTGTAACTCATCGAAATAATCATTTGCGACCCTATAAGTTACATACATATATTTTTGATCAGCGTAAAATTCTAAGTTGATTTAACCACATCCGTCCGTCTGTTGTAATCACGCTATCTTCCGAACGAGTTGAGATAGGGGGATGAAATGCTGTTCACACGTGTCTTAAATCAAGTTGGAAGTTGAGCTTTGTTATAGCCCACTATATGGGGGCGTCGATTTCAGCTATTTTAAGGTTTTTAGCTACATTTTCAGAACGAATTAGTTATAATTTGACAAGTAACTTCCCTTCATTTTATTTTAGATTATTTTTTTCACTTAATTTTATTTTACTTTATTTTACTTATTTTTTAACTTTAATTTCATTTAATTTTATTTTATAACACTTCATTTCATATTGTTTTATTTTTTTATTTTATTTCATTTTATTTTTTATTTTATTTTAATTCATTTGATTTATTTGATCTTATTTTAATTTATTTCGTTTAATTATTATTTAATCTTTATTAAAATTATTTTATTTTATTTTTATTTCATATTAATTTATTTTGTTTTATTTTATTTTTTTAATTTTATTCAATTTTATTTTATTTCATTTTACTTTACTTTATTTCATTTTATTTTACTTTATTTCACTTAATTTTATTTTATTTTATTTCACTTTATTTTATTTTGTTTTGTTTTATTTTAATTTATTTTATTCTATTTTATTTTTTATTTTATTTTATTTGATCTTATTTTACTTTATTTTAATTTAATTTCATTTATTTCGTTTAATTTTATTTTATAATATTTTATTTTATTTTACTTTATTTTATATTATTTTATTTTATTTTATTTTATTTTATTTTATTTTATTTTATTTTATTTTATTTTATTTTATTTTATTTTATTTTATTTTATTTTATTTTATTTTATTTTATTTTATTTTATTTTATTTTATTTTATTTTATTTTATTTTATTTTATTTTATTTTATTTTATTTTATTTTATTTTATTTTATTTTATTTTATTTTATTTTATTTTATTTTATTTTATTTTATTTTATTTTATTTTATTTTATTTTATTTTATTTTATTTTATTTTATTTTATTTTATTTTATTTTATTTTATTTTATTTTATTTTATTTTATTTTATTTTATTTTATTTTATTTTATTTTATTTTATTTACTTTTAATAATATCAGTTTCATTTCATTTTTTCGCTCGTCTCAATTTTACATGTCTTATTTATTATTGCCAAGTAAAAAATAATGCAAAGATGATAAAACGTTCTGTGGAACAAATATCATTCACACTTTGCAAAAGAACTGAGAGACTTACCAATATGGCGGAAAAATTGAGCAAGAGAGCACAACAACTGTGCTAAAAGAACAGTGATAGACAAATTTGCTAAGTGCAAGGGAAATTGAAAAGTAATTTTGTGGAACAAAAAAAGGTTATCACTTTTCAAAATAACTACTTTTTGATAAATGCAAAATGAAAAGCGATAAGTTGTTTCGAGGAATAGGGCCCTGGTCTTAAAGTGAACTTATCCGAAATTTTGTGTGAGAGGTACCAGAAGGAGTAGACAAATATAGTCCATATTGGAACCTGATCTATATCTGGTAGATATATTAGGATGTGCAAAGTATATATTACATCGGTCACTCCCTTTAAGAGTTATCGTGGAGGAGACAAATATAGTCCATATTCGAACCTGATCTATATCTGGTAGATATAAGGATGTGTACCAGAAGGAGGAGACAAATATAGTCCATATTCGAACCTGATCTATATCAGGTAGATATATAAGGATGTGTAAAGCATGGACCAAATCGGTCGCTACGTTCAAGAGTTATAGTGCGCACAATTTGTCCGAACATTTTTGAACTTTTGTGGGGGAGGTACCTGAAGGAGTGGACCGATATTTAATCTTCGAATTTAAATTATGTTTTGATAAAATATTACGAAGACCAAATTTTGGACCGAATCGACAGATCCGTTCGAAAGTTATCTTGCGCTCCAACCACTACACAAGGTGTCATATGGGCTTTTTGCAACTTTCCGGCCATTTTCTCAGGAAGTATGGACTTGCCCATGAGGAAACTTGTACCGTCGTATGGGGGGAAGTGAATACAAGTTGCTGCAACAAAAATCAAAGCGATTCGAGAGTAGGTCCTAAACTGAACTTGTCCGAAATTTTGTGTGGGAGGTACCCAAAGGAGTGGGCCGATTGAGTCCATATTGGAACCACATCTAAGTCTGGTAGAAATTGCACGATGTGCAAAATATGGACAAAATCTGTTACTCCCTTCAAGAGTTATCATGCCCACAAATTTTTCGAATATTTTGGAACTTTTGTGGGGGAGGTACCGGAAGGAGTGGACCGATATAGCTCATCTTCGAACTTAAACTAAGTTTGGAAGAAATATTACGAAAGCCAAAATCTGAACCGAATCGGTTCATCCGTTCGAGAGTTATCGTGCGCACCAGCCAGCCAGACAGACAGACGGACAGACAGACAGACAGACAGACAGACGGACGGACATTGCTTAATCGACTCCAAATTGTCTGAAACACATTTCGTCCAAACATACTTGGGGTCTAAAACCATTATTTCGATGAGGCACATTTTGCCCGTATGAAAGTGTATATACCCTTTCTAGCCTAAAGGCTGAGGGTATAAAAATATCAATAAAATATATTTTGTGACCGCAGATAACGAAAATGTGAATAAAAACGGCAGAATATTTCAAAGCCTGTAGAAATGGGCGGAACTTGCCACGCCTATTTAGGTTACTTCCCGACGTAAACTTTCAAAACGCCGATACAACTGTCTTCTTTTTTTCGGTCCTCTTTCATAATCTGGTCGAATTTTCTTGTAATTATTTTTTGTGTTGTACTGTGTAATTTATCATTTATAATTTATTTTTTATTACTTATTATTTATTATATACTATTTATTATTTAGTAGTAGTAGTAGTCGTACTATTTATTAGTAGTATTAGCATTACTTATAATTTATTATTTGTTAATTTTTTGGGAATTAATTTATATTTAAATTGTATTACGTTAATATTTATTTATTAATTGGATTTTTATTATGAATTATTTTTTAAAATAGAGTACAAATTTAACAATGGTTCCCGTGTTTAAATTACCTGCCGTCTGAACCTTAAAAACTTTACACACGGCTGCTCTTTCTTGCTCCTCTTTTATAATCTTCCTGCTTTTTGTAGGTATAGAAAACGTGCATATGTCAATATTAAATTTCGCAGTAAAATACTTCTGTTTTCCGTGTAAAAGACTTAACAAAATGTAGAAAAAAGCACATAAAAATAAATACCATTTTTCCATGAATTGTTTCTTAATACCCTTTTCTTCATTCATTTGCTATGAAAGGGCAAATGAAATTGTCCACCAAACTCAAAAATTCGTAGAATTTTATATCGGAAATTGTATTAGTTTGTATGTGTGAGTCTGTGTATGCTATGACTGTTTGGTTGGTTAATGGGATTGTTTAAAGATTTATCTCATTGCATGATGATGTCTGTCACATATCATCCGGTCTACATTCCCGTCAAGTCCAGCCCATTCATTCCTCTGTCATCCATTGATGTAGACATGACAAATAGTTGACGAGTTAAAGAGATAAATGTCAATTATCTCATCTTAATTTGCTGAATAATAGACATGCCAAACCAGCAATAGGCTCTAATGACATGTGCGAGTGTGTGCGTGTGGCTGAGGAAAGTCTATTAGATATCATAAATATGCACAAATGTAACATTTACAAACAACTTGTTGTCGACATAATTAATTTTCTAGTTTCCATCCAAGGGAGAAATAATACTTTGTCCCCCTTCTGCCTACCCCGAAAAAGTGTGGCTACAAGTTTTCAACAAAGTTTTCTGTGTGTGTGTCTGTATATAATTTTCCCCTTGCACATACACAATATACATATATTTACATCACTTAATTTAGGTTTGTGCGGTTTGCTTGGCTAGAAAGGCAACAACTTCGTAAACATCAAAGTCCTTAACATTATTAACATCTTCATTATCGTACACATAACCATAGCATTAACCAAGGCCAAGAAAGTTTTACATATACATTTACATACTTTATTAAAGACAAGTTTATATACATTACCTCCAGAATTCTTTCTGGCCATATCTTCGGCACTGGATGTTTTACGCTGATCAATGCGTAAATTGGGTATATTAAAGGGTGGTATCGCATTCATATTATCTGTCGAATATTGATGCCGCAGTGTACGATGTCGTTCGGGTGATGACATTGATAGATTTTCCATTTTTAAACGTGTCTTTTGTTGGCGATCTATACTATCCAAAAATGCATGAATGGCCTGTAATGGAAGAGGAAACAATGTGAAGAAGACATTTAAATATTTATATGAAATTACAAAAAAAAAAAAAAAATAAAAAATATTTTTTTAACAGCTGATTTGGATCATATTAGGGTAATTGGATCCAGTGGGATTACATTGTTTTTGTTCAGTGTATTTCTTGGACCCTGATTCTGTGTCCCAATGTGGAGTTGGCTAAAACTTCATCGGGACCCTATGCAAAAAGTAGTTGGTGACCAAATTCTAGCTTACGATGTGTTAGACGGTTGTCCAACATCTTTAAATAGCGAAGTTTTAGTCACTACGGCAAGCGTCCAGGAACTAAAAGCTTGTGGTAATTTTTTAGTGAACAAGTAAAAAAGGATCAGTCGGCTTTGCCGACAAATATATACCCTCAGACTGTGTGAATTGAAACTTGCATCAATGGACAAATCGAATACTAGCTAAATATGGATTTGGATTAAAATACACATTTCATGTGGAGGAGGTAGTTGCAGGAATGGGAGACATCCCTTTCGTGCCAGTGTGTCACCGTAGTATTTAGAGCTTTTGCACCATTAAACATTGAAACGCTGTTTTCCAAAAATGTTTTTATTTATGTGGTCTGAAAATTTTGGGCGTATGAACCGGCAAAAATATTGATTTCGATAGAAGCTCAAAAAGTTTTGCGGGGAAGATGTCTAAGGAATGGACCGAAAAAGTCCATTTTGGAAGTGGGCCTTATTTTGGGTGTCATTCGATAGATATCGCGACCACCTGCAGTTTCAGTTGGTCACCATATAATTCAGAGGTTTTGGACCATTATATCAGGAAGCATGTACTTGCCTACGAAACACATGACATCGCTGTAAATAAGACCATTAGGTACAAATTTTCAAGTGATGCTCGAACAGACCCTTAACTGGTTTGCCCTGTTTATGAGATATCGCGCGTACCATTTTTGCGAATATTTTCGATTTTTTTGGGGAGGTACCGAAAGGACTGGATCTACAAGCACCACCTTCGAATTTCATCTAATTTTGGAAGAAATACTACGACATGCAAAGTGTGGTGGTCCACTCAGTATTTGGTTCGAGAGTTATCGTGCTCTCCAGCCACTACATGGTGCCATAGAGGGTTTTACATCCTTCGGGCTGTTTCCTCAAGAAGTATGGACTTGCCCCTGAAAAAGCTTTTACTCTTCTAATTGAGGCAGCAAATGCACTTTGATTCAACAAAAATCAAAGTGATTCGATAGCAGGTCTTGAAGTGAACTTATCCGAAATTTTTTGGGGAAGGTACCGGATGGATTCGACAAATATAGTCCGTATTTGAACCTGATCTATATCTGGTAGATATATTAGCATGTGTAAAGTATGGACCAATTCGGTCACTCCCTTCAAGAATTATCGTCCGCACAATTTTTCGAACATATTTGAACTTTTGTAGGGGAGGTACCTGAAGGAGTGGTCCGACAATTCTTATATTCGAACTTAAACTATGTTTGGACAAAATATTACTAAGGTCAAATTTTGGACCGAATCGGCAGATCCGTTCGAGAATTATCTTGAGCTCCAACCACCTCACACGGTGTCATAGGGGTTTTTGCAACTTTCAAACTATTTTCTCAGGAAGTATGGACTTGGCCCTGATAAAACTTGTACCGTCGTATAGGGGGCAGTGAATACAAGTTGCTAAAACAAAAATCAAAGCGATTCCACAGATGGGCCTAAACTGAACTTTTCCGAAATTTTGTGTGGGAGGTACCCGAAGAAGTGGACCGATTAAATCCATATTGAAACCTTATCTAAGTCTGGTAAACTGTTCACGATGGGCAAAGTATGAACCAAATCGGTTACCCTCTTCAAGAGTTATCGTGCGCACAAATTTTCCGAAAACTTTTAAAATTTTTGGGGTGGGAGGTACCGGAAGGAGTGGACCGATATAGCCAATCTTCGAGTTTAAACTAAGTTTGGGCAAAATATTACGAAAGCCAGAATTTGAACCGAATCGGTTCATCCGTTCGAGAGTTATCGTGCGCTCTAGCCAGACAGACAGACGGACGGACATTGCTAAATAGACTCCAAATTGTCTGAAACACATTTCGTCCAAACATACTTGGTGTCGGTCTAAAACCATTACTTCGATGAGGCACGTTTTGCCCGTATAAAAGTGTATATACATACCCTCGTTAGCATAAATGCTGAGGGTATAAAAACTGAAGAGGGCTCTAGGTATTTGCTTTACAAATGTGTGTTAACTTAAAGTTGTTGGTGTTGTCTGCTCCAACATCGTCATAGGTTACTGAGAGGCGCTCATCCACTTATCCGTATTTAAACGATTAATGTAACAACTATATACAAGACTCCTGTGGTTTTATTATTCTTCACCCGATTTATTGTTGTCTTAATCTCATCCTGACCGGCCGGGATTGGATCTGTGGTTTCTTCGTTAGCATTGGATACCAACGGATACCAACGGTTTGGAAAAGTGCTCGTTCCATCTTTGTTTTTAACAGAGTACCATACTAGTTTCCGCAAATGGATGATGTGTCTACCACAAATTTGATGTTTTACTTCTTGGTATAATTTTGGGATTGTGGCTTTTCCAATTCTCTATTTCTCCTGTGTAAAAAACTTTTCTCCTTTCCTTTCTTTTCCCTTAATACCTCTTCGTGCACAACGCGTGACACTCCTGGTCATACCATGTATTCAATGTATTTTGGTATTCAAGAAAGGCTTTTGAAAGGATTGATCCGCAGACCTTCTAAGTTCAAGGTGGACGTGTTTACCACTGCACAAAATATTTGACCTATCATTTTAGCCTAACCTATGACGATACGAGCCAAGATCGTACAATCATCCGTATACATAACGTCTCAATGCCGTCTGTTAAACAGTTCCGGAGATATCACCCCGCCATTGAAACTCTCTGTTTCACTCTATCAGTCTTCGAATTCATATTTCCGTTTATGTCCATTTCTCATATCTGAGTACAAGGATTTCTGGGGCTCAATTTTGTTTCTATGGAAATGTGAAATGAAAACTTTTATAAAGGAAAAAAACTGTCAAATGAAATTAATTATAAAATATTTTTCATTTAAAATTTTCATAGAACAAAAATCCTGCCCCTGATTTGGGCTTGTTTACTTTTAGCTTCCATATACATTTTCAATATTTGAAATCATACTGTAAAGACTGTACATTAGGCCGGGACGATTTAAAAACCTTAATGGGCCCTACGCGATTCTGATTCCTGGGATTGAACTGAGCAAAAAAGTCTACTGAACCATATGTCTACGATGAAAATCGAGCCTCCCGATTTTGACTTTAAGTTTTTTATCTACGTTTTTTGACATCTTCGTATATAACAGTTAAACCATTGAGATTTTCGAGCCAACGCAAAGACAAAAAATGTAGCCAAGACAGTAGTTAAGAACTCTCTAATACATCGAAAAAGCATTGGAACGCTTTTTCAGGCAGTTGTGGTCTTGAGAAGGTGCAAACTTTTCGGAAAATGTCGATAAATGGCAATGTGCTACAAAAGTTGACCAGAAAAATATTCAAGCGTTCTGATGCAAAATTCCATCGTGTTGGGATCCATGGAGAATGAAAATGCCTTCAGTTCGTTTGGGTCGCTTCGCATTATTTTGGCCACAATTCATGTAGTCGCTTGTGTTCCCCAACTTGTCTGTTGGCTTGAATAGTAACTTCCCTATCTCGTGGGTCTTCAGGGTTTGTACGACGGAACTCATTGTGATCATTTGCTAGTCCTGTCGCCTTTGTATGGAATTTTTATACCCACCACCATATTAGGAAGGATATATTAAGTTTGTTTTTCTGCTTGTAACGCATTGAAATAATCATTTACGACCCTATAAGATATGTACGAGGGGTAGTAAAAACCTTCTGGCCTAGGCAACTCGCAGTGTTGCCAGGTTTCATTCGACATTTTTTTGGAAAGTTTTTAGCCTAAGCGTACTCAGGTCAGTTTGGCATATGACCATGTGTTGGGTTGTTTACAGTGGCTCAATCAAGCCACAAGCCACCCCCAAAATATGGTTTTTGAACGCTTTTACAACCTCTTCTGGAGGCGAAAATCGTTGATCACGCCTTCTTTTCTTGACTTGCTGGAATCAATGAAATGAATTCATTGGATCCCCAGTCGGGTCTGTACGGCGTTTTGTCCCGTCAAACGGACGCTGGTTTGAATCGATGTGTGAGAGCTCGCATTGTCATGATGCAGAAGAATTTATCTCCTCTTATTCGTTTTTCGAATTTCTCAGAAGACTTCAGGCAAACACATTGTAGTGTAGTGCTCAGAATTAACCGTATTTTATTTCTCAAGCCGTAGCGTCGCCATACGATCAGTATTGCCAAAGAGACGGGCGAGCATTTGCTTCGAAGATCTATTTCCATGAAAAACTCTGGTTGGATTTGGCTCGCTTTCGGAGACCCAAACGGTCGATTCCTGTTTTGTTTCGGGCTTCTAAACATAGATCCAAGATTCGTCATCTGTGACGATCTTTTAAATGCCGTTTGAAGCACCGCGATTGTTTTATGCACAATTTCTTTGCACTAATCTGCGAGATCCTTTTTTTTGAGCGATTGGCCAATTTTGCTGAATCTAGCGAGAAAAATCCATTTTTGCTGCCAGGTGTTAATGCAATATCGAATGTTAGTTGGTGGAATAAATACCCAAGGATGTCGCTATCTGATGGTATTTAACGTGGCGATCTTGGATTATCCGTTCACGCACGGCTTAATTTTTTTCTGGCACAACGGCCATTTTTGGAAGACCTTCACGACCTTCGTTTTTTAGCGAGTGTCCGCCACGATTGAATTCATTGAACCAGTTTTTCATAGTCCTATAGGATGGTCCTTTATCCACATACAAAGATTTAGTTTGATCGATGTACTCTTGCAGTGATTATCCACGTCGAAAGTTGTGAACATTTTCCGGACGAAAATGTTCACAAGTAAATTCCATTTTTTTGGCAAAGTAATTTTTTCAAGTCGCTGTAAAAACTGTCAAACTTTTCAAAAAATGTCAAATGACACCTGGCGGAACTTGGAGTTGCCTAGGCTAGAAGGTTTTTAGTGCCCCTCGTACATTCTAGATCAGGATAAAATTCTGAGTTGATCTAGACATGAAGGAAGGAGTTGATCTAGACATGAAGGTAATAACTGCAGCGTCTGCAAAAATTGAGCTAAAGAGGTCTATGCTTGTACCAGAGTATATTGTCGCCATAGGCAAGTCAATTCAAAGATGGACTACATGAGGCCATGTTTGGTATATCATGTTCACGGTACCTCCGTATTTTGAGGAATTGAATAAGTAAAATGTTTAACCGAACTAGCTGTACATAGTTTGGCATTTGAGGTTCTTAGGGAACACAATACTTTTTCACCAAAAACTGTTAATATAGGTCCATGTTTAGGTATAGCCCCCATATAAGGGTACCTCCGGATTTTCGGTATTTTAAGGATTTTAGCTATAATTTTTAACTGAACTAGTTGTACTTTGACTTTTGACGTTCCCAGTGGTAACAAAATTTCTCCACAAAAATCATCAACATAGGTCCATATTTTAATATAGTCTCCATATAACGGTACCTCCGAAATTTCAGTATTCTGAGGATTTTAGCTACAATTTTTAACCGAACTAGCTGTAATTTTACATTTGAGGTTCTCATGTTTTGGTGTAGCTCTCATGTTAACGGTACCTCCGAATTTTCGGTATTTTAACCTTTTTGCTAAAAATTTTTAACAAAACTAGCCATAATTTGACATTTGATGTTTTTAGGGAACACAACACTTCTCCACAAAAACTGTCAACATAGGTCCATGTTCAGGTATAGCCCTCATATAACGGTACCTCCCGCATTTCGGTATTTTGAGGATGTTAGGTACAATTTTTAACCGAACTAGCTGTAATTTGACATTTGAGGTTCTCCGTAGTCACGAAAGTTCCCCATCAAAAATCGTCAACATTGGTTTATGTTATAACGCAATTTCTTGATTTTCAGTATTTTAAGGGTTCTAGCTAAAATCTTTTAACTTGTTACTTGACATTTAAAATTCACAGTGGCCTCTATAGTTCTCCACCAAAAATCGTCAACATGAGGCCATGTTTTGGTATAGCCCCCATATAACTGTACCTCCCGATTTTCGGTATTTTGAGGTTTTTAATTACATTGTTAGACAGAACTATCCTCAGTTTGACAATTTATATTCCCAGTGGTCACAAAAAGTTCTCTTAAATATGTTCAATATTGATCCACACTTTGATATAGCCCCCAAAGGTACCAACTGATTGAACACATTTCTAGAATATAACCTTTTTGAACCTAAAATTGTGGGCATTTTAGTTAAGAATATTTTATGGTGGAGGGTATAAAAAGTTCGGCCCAGCGGAACTTAACGTTTTTTAACGTGTTTCTAATTTCAGGTATTCAACAAGCAGATATGTGGCGAACCGCTGCAAATGTTATGATGTCCTTGAAAATTCTCTCAAATATCCGTGGATATAAGGGAATGAGAAGCTCTTTGAAACGTGATTGGTAAATTCTCTGAAACTTTGTCAATCAGCTTTTCAATGGTTGAGAAAACCACTGCGGTCAGATGTTATGAAGTTGGGTGGACTGTTCATGGAAATAATGATAGGAAGGGACATTTTATATTGCCAGGGCACATCATTTATCAGACCGGATGCTGTAAAGGCCCTGTTTGAGCTGTGGCAATCTCATATTATCCTCTTAGGAGCGTCTTCGCTCACAGTGCAAAATGCTAAAGCTACCGATAAGCCTTGATATCCTCTAACACAAGACGATTATTGTCCTCCAAAGCGAACTAATACCAGGTATACACGGTGCTCTTGAAACAATTTTAAATGGAAGGTGCTTACACCTTGGAAGTTTTTGTGGATTCTGAAACTACAATGTTCACAGATGGGAAAAATCAAAAAACAAAAAAAAAAAAAAAATCGTCGGAGCGCTTTTTAAATAAATCGCGATTCAAGTTAACATTTTTAGGAGTTGTTTAGATTTTCACGATTTTGCTTAGAAACCGAAAGCCCTATCAAAATGGGACTGAAGAAAATGTTGTAGCTATGAAAATTCTCTACAAGATTGTCCTGCATGATATTCTCGTCGGTTTTCTGGTTTTTGAGATATAGAAGTTCAAATTGGGACAGTTAGAATTCAATTAAATTCTATATCGCCCCCTTATAAAACAATTTCATGAAGGGTGCGCCTTAACTAAAATTTGATGAAAACCGTTTACACAGGAAAATTTTTTGTGAATTCTGAAACAGCAGTGTTCATAGATGAGAAAAATCCAAAAACAAGAAAAAATCGCTGTAGGGATCTTTAAATAAATCGCGGTCAAAATTCACATTTTTAGGTGTTTTTTAGGTTTTTACGATTTTGCTTGAAAACCACAAGTCCAATCGAAATGGAGCTAAAGAAAATGTTGTAGCTGTCAAAATTCTCTAGAGGATTGACGTTTATCATTTTTTTCCAGCCTGTACCATTTTTGAGATAAAGAAGCTCAGTTTACATTTTTTGGTTTTTTTGTTAGGGTTTCGCGGTTCTGCTTGAATACGGTAAGTCTTATCGATGTGGGACCTGAGCTTTGAAAATTCTCTACAAGACTGGCTTAAGTAACTTATCCTAAGTTGTAAATTTTTTTTAGATATATAAGTTTAAGTTGGGAATTTCCAGTCATGACATTGTTTTATAAGGGGCGATAAAGAATTGGATTGAATTTGAATTGTCCCAATTTGAACTTCTATATCTCAAAAACGATAAAGCCGACGAGAATATCATACAGGACCATCTAGAATTTTCGTAGCTGCAACATTTTCATAGCTACACCATTTTGATAGGACTTGCGGTTTCTTAGCAAAATTGTGAAAACCTAAACAAATCCTAAAGATGTCAATTTAAATCCCGATTTATTTAAAAAAGCGCCCGGCGATTTTTTTTTTGTTTTTTGACTTTTCTCATCTATGAACATTGTAATTTCAGGATCCGCAAAAACTTCCGAGGTGAAGCACCTTCCATTAAAATTGTTTCAAGAGCACCGTGTACACTGGGAGGTCCGTATCTACTTAAGATGAAATAGGGACCAACACAAATTCTGGAATTTTCTATGTTAAAGCCGCTTGGGGCTGTTTTTTTAGTAACTTTCATACTCTATTCCTCTCACATCCATCACACAAAATTATCTATATAAACTTATATATAATTTCCAAACTCAACATTCCCTATTTAAACATTTCTTCTCATTTTTGTGGAAAAACCAAAGCTTGAAAAAATTGCAGCAATTAAGTGGCCACATGATGATATTTCAATTAATTATGGATGCTTTTTCCCTCTGAATCCACACAAGTGGCTTGTTAAAACCTTTCAATGACCTTTGAGTAGCAATTTCGTTTACGTTACGTTACTTCTCCACATTATCATTGCGGTGGCTAATGTAGCGTAAAACTGCTTCATTTCAATTTATGCAATAAAAATGAGATTGGCATGGTGATATTGACATATTGATTCTTATGATTACACACACAGATTTACCTACCTCCAGTAAAAAGCAATATTGATCCAAATTCAAATGCGGATTTATGGTGTGTGGTATCAGTAATGGCAATACATTATGGGCAACAGCTTCCGTTGTTAAGCCATATGCAGAGTCGCAAAATAGTCGTTGATAAATACCTGCAATGGGAAATAAGAAAAAAAAAAACGAAACACGCGAAAAGAGAATAAGGGGTTAAATTAAAAGAAAGTGAACGAAAAAATACACACACACAAAATTGAACTAAAGCCATTAAATATACATGCGATTCCGCCACCCATACATTGGCAAATCTTCTTCGATTCGATTACTCATTTATTTGCGTCATTTTGACGATGGCACACATGGCGTTGTTAAAGTAGTTCGTGGCCAATGGATGTGTATAACTGATATTAAGGCAGATTGAATGAATGCATGCATGCATATGCTTGTTTGCATGCCTGGATGAATACTTACGCACTGAACGCATAATTAAATCTGGATCTGGTATTTCGACACCAGCAAGTATCGTCAATATTTCCTCAGTGACCTGATGCAGTAAAATATTCACATAAAAAGAGAAAAAAAGAAACAAGACATGTTTGTATGTAAATATTAATGTACACTCATGAACAACAACATCAACAAAATGATTAATGAACAGCATATTTATGAACGAAAATCAAAAATTGTAAAATTAAGGCTGCACTGCAAAACTGTAATGATATTAAATTTGTGTGAAAATGAATCGGACGAATTTATGAAGAAAACAAGTGAGCAAAAGCTATAGTCGGGATGGGGACGACTATGTGATACCCTACACTACAAGACCTGTGCCAAAGTTTTCACCCACCCGACTTTTATACCAAATGACTTAGGGCTAACTGAACCAAAATAATTAATAATTTTATATTTGACCATTGTCGACAATCTACTGATTGAAAGGTTTGCAGAAGAGAAGCTGAGGTTTTTGTCATTAAAATAAATAAACTGACAGTGTTGCAAAATTTTACTGATAGCTACCAATATCATGATTTCATCTCGGCGAAGGGAATTATCAATTGGCTTCTCAGTTTTTGAAATGATCATTTTAAAATAAATATTTTAAAATATTAAAATTGGGGTAGCGTAGCACATTTTACAATAAATCTCATATTTTACCTTCAATGACAACCCATTTGGTATCAATTTAAAACTCAGATGGTCCAGTTGCACTATCGGGCTGTCCCTTTGTAATATCGTCGGTGTTATGCTTAAGTGTTCCATACGCTATTTTTGACATTTTGAGATAAAGGTATCTTACAAGGTTCTGAAACATGCTCTTTCAGATTTTTGGTCGGGTTTTCTTTATCTCTTACAGATTCTGAGATATTCAGATGTCAATATGTTCCATATCCTCCTTGCGACACCGAAAAATTTATCATTGCGTTATTACAAAAAAAAGCCAGTAAAAAAGTGTCAGTCGGCTTTGCCGACAGAGGTATACCCTCAGCCAATGTGAATTGAAATTTTCATCTACGGACAGATAGAATGTATTTAGCGTCTCTTCAGAATTTTGTGGCCCTTTTTCAACATTTGAACTTGCCGACAAAAATGTGGATTAGGAATTAACACAAATGTTGAACTTTTGTGGGGAGGTACCCTTAGGGAGGACCGATACGGGCCATTTTAGAAGTTAAACTAAGTTTCGACAAAATATTAGGTGATCCAAAGTTTGGACCAAATTGGTTGCACCATTCAAGTGATATCATCCTAATATTTTAGTGACATTATTTAAATATTGGGGAGAAGTACCGGAAGTTGGGGACCGGTATTGCCATGAAACTAAGCTTGGATAAAATATGACGAAGACCAAATCGGTAGAACAGTTCGAGAGCCACATATGGTGACATAGGGCTTTTTACACCTTTCGGGATGTTTTCCGAAGAAATATGGACCTGCTCCTGAAAAAACTTTTACCGTCGTAATGGAGGTAGCGAATGCAAATCGCTTCAACAAAAATCAAAGTGATTCGAGAGAAAGTCTTAAAGTGAACTTATCCTAAATTTTGTGTTGGAGGTACCCAAAGGAGTGCACAAATATAGTCCATATTCGAACCTGATCGATATCTGGTAGATATATTAGGATGTGCAGAGTATGGATTACATCAGTCACTCCCTTCAAGAGTTATCGTGCGCATATTTTTTCCGAAGATTTTTGAATTTTTGTGAGGGAGGTACCTGAAGGAGTGGACCGACATTTATCTTCAAACTTAAACTATGTTTGGACAAAATATTACAAAGGCCAAATTTTGGACCGAATTGGCAGGTCCGTTCGAGATTTATCTTGCGCTCCCCCACTACACACGATGTCATAGGGTTTTTTTTGCACCTTTCAGGCTATTTTCTCAGGAAGTATGGACTTGCCCCTTATGAAACTTGTACTGCCGTATGGGGGATAGCGAATACAAGTTGCTACAACAAAAATCAAAGCGATTCGAGAGCAGGTCCTAAACTGAACTTTTCCGAAATTTTGTGTGGGAGGTACCCGCCGGAGTGGACCGATTGAGTCCATATTTAAACTTTATCTAAGTCTGGTAGAACTTTTACGATGTACAAAGTGTGGGCTAAATCGGTTACTCCCTTCAGAAGTTATCGTGCGCACAAATTTTCCGAACATTTTCGAACTTTTGTGGGGGAGGCTAAATCAACTCCAAATTGTCTGAAACACATTTCGTCCAAACATACTTGGGGTCTAAAACCATTATTTCGATGAGGCACATTTTGCCCGTATGAAAGTGTATATACCCTCGTTAGCATAAATGCTGAGGGTATAAAAAAACAAGTAAGAACGGCGTTAAGTTCGGCCGGGCCGAACTTGTTATACCCTCCACCACGAGTTGCATTGAAGTAAGATCGAACAATTAGTTTCCTTTCGTTTATGAAGAAGACTAAGTACCAAATTTCATCTACACCGACAAATGCATGCGGAAAGTTTTTAGACTCAAAGAAGACTAAATACCAAATTCCCAATATTTCGGTAAGATAATGTTGGAAAAACCAAAAAAGCACCAAAATTTAAAAGGTGGGGCTATATAAAGGCTTGGACCTATAGCTACAAAATTAGAGGGGTAAGTTAAATACCCCCACCGAACACTAAATGCCAAATATGGAAAGTTTTATACCACAAACGAAGGCTAACCACCAAATTTTAGCCATTTAGGTGGAATGTTGTGACCACAACCATAAAAATAGCTTAAATCGGGAGGTACCGTTCTATGGGGTCTATATGAAGGCGTGGACCTACACCAACAAAATTCTGGGGGAAAGTTTATACCCAAAATTAAGACTAAATACCAAATTTCAACAATTTCAGTGGAATATTGAGGCCACGACCTCCAAAACATCGAAAATCTGGTGGTACCGTTTTATGGGGGCTATATAAAGGCGTGGACCTATACCGACAAATTGCATATGGAAAGTTTTATGTGCCAAACGACAACTAAATACCTAATTTCAGCTATTTCGACCACAACCTTCAAAATACCGAAAATCGGGAGGTACCGTTCTATGGGGGCTATATTAAGGCGTAGACCTGTACCGACAAATTGTTGGGGGAAAGTTTTGTACTCCCAGGGAAGACTAAATATCAAATTTCAGCCATTTGGGAGGAATATTGAGGCCACAACTTTCAAAATACCGAAAATCGGAAGGTACCGTTCTAAGGTGGCTATATAAAGGCGACAAATTCCATATGGACAGTTTAATACCCCGAACGAAGACTAAGTACCTAATTTCGGCTATTTCGGTGGAATATTGAGGCCGAAAACTTCAAAATATCGAAAATCGAGAGGTATCATTCAATGGGGTCGTGGACCTATACCGATAAAATTGTGGGGGAAAGTTTTACACACCCAACGAAGACTAAGTACCAAATTTCAGTCATTTCGGTGTGATAATGAACCTAAAACCTAAAAAATACCGAAAATCGGGTGGTACCGTTATATGGGGGCTATATCAAAACGTGGACTTATATGGCCCATTTGCAATACCAAACATCCTAGGGGTAATATAAACTTCTATACCACCGTGGTGCAATGGTTAGCACGTCCGCCTTGCACTCAGAAGGTCTGCGGTCCGAATCCCAGGCCAAGCAACATCAAATTTTCAACGGTGGCAAAATTCCCCCTCAGCAATGCTGGCGACATTTCCTGAGTATTTAAGCCATGAAAAACTTCTCTACAAGTGGTGTCGTAAGACACGCCGTTCGGACTCGGCAATAAAAAGTAGGTCCCATATCATTGAGCCAATATGAATCGGCGTGCACTCATTGATATGAGAGAAGTCTCCCTTGTCCCTTCAGGGATGTTGTGGGAACATATGTATGTATGTACCAAATTACAAAGCTCTATCTTAAAAATTGCGAGCTGTATCTTCTGTATCGGACGGACAGACGGGCATGTTTATTATTAATTTTATGCCCTCCACCATAAGATGGGGGGTAAATTAAGTTTGTCATTCCGTTTGTAACTACTCGAAATAATCATTGTAGACCCCACAAACTATATATATTCTTGATCAGCGTGCAATTCTACATCGATATACCCATGTCCGTCCGTCTGTCTGTCTGTCCGCCTGTCCGTTTGTGGAAAACACTCTAGCGTCCGAACGGATTGAAGTAAGTGGAAGAAATTTTGGTAAAATTTATTATATGAATGTAGAACTTTTGGTATTGAAAGCGGGCTATGTAAGTCCACGTTTTAGTATAGCCCCCCTACAAAGCGTGGCGCGTCGTCGTTTTAAGGAACTTTTAAGATATTTGTCCCATTTGACCACCGAATCGGTTGTAATTTGGTATTATGTGTTCTCAGAGGCTAAAAAATATTTCTACCAAAGTTTGTTTATATAGATCCACGTTTTGGTATAGCCCCCATATAACAATCCGTTCGGACGCTAGAGTGTTTTCCACAGACGGACAGACAGACAGACGGACGGACATGGCTATATCGATGTAGAATTGCACGCTGATCAAGAATATATATACTTTGTGGGGTCTACAATGATTATTTCGAGTAGTTACAAACGGAATGACAAACTTAATATACCCCCCATCTTATGGTGGAGGGCATAAAATTAATAATAAACATGTCCGTCTGTCCGTCCGTCTGTTGAAATCAGGATACAGCTCGCAATTTTTAAGATAGAGCCTTGTAATTTGGTATAGAAGTTTATATTACCCCTAGGATGTTTGGTATTGCAAATGGGCCATATATGTCCACGTTTTGATATAGCCCCCGTATAACGGTACCACCCGATCTTCGGTATTTTTTAGGTTTTAGGTTCATTATCACACCGAAATGACTGAAATTTGGTACTTAGTCTTCGTTGGGTGTGTAAAACTTTCCCCACAATTTTGTCGGTATAGGCCCACGCCCCCATTGAATGGTACCTCTCGATTTTCGGTATTTTGAAGGTTTTGGCCTCAATATTCCACCGAAATAGCCGAAATTAGGTACTTAGTCTTCGTTCGGGGTATTAAACTTTTCATATGGAATTTGTCGCCATTATATAGTCTCCTTAGAACGGTACCTTCCGATTTTCGGTATTTTGAAAGTTGTGGCCTCAATATTCCTCCCAAATGGCTGAAATCTGGTATTTAGTCTTCGTTGGGGGTACAAAACTTTCCCCCCCAGAAATTTGTAGGTATAGGTCCACGCCCTCATATAGCCCCCATAGAACGGTTCCTCCAGATTTTCGGTATTTTGAAGGTTGTGGCCACATTAATCCACCGAAATGGCTGAAATTTGGTATTTGGTCTTCATTTGAGGTATTAAACGTTCCATATGAAATTTTTTGGTATAGGTCCACGCCTTTATATAGCCCCTATAGAACTTACCTCCCGATTTTCGGTGTTTTGAAGGTTGTGGCCTCAATATTCCCCAGAAATGGCTGATATTTGGTATTTAGTCTTCGCTGGGGGTATAAAACTTTCTCCCAGAAACTTGTCGGTACAGGTCTACGCCTTAGTAAAGCCTCCATAGAACAGTACCTCCTGATTTTCGGTATTTTGAAGATTGTGGCCTCAATACTCCTCCGAAAGGGCTGAAATTTAGTACTTAGTCTTCGTTGGGGATACAAAACTTTCCCCCAGAATTTTTTCGGTAGAGGTCCACGCCTCCATATAGCCCTCATGGAACGGTTCCTCCTGATTTTCGGTATTTTGAAGCTTGTGACCTCAATATCCCACCGAATTGACTAAAATTTGGTAGTAAGTCGTTGTTAAGGGTATACAACTTTCCACCTAAAATGTATCGGTATAGGTCGGCGTCTTTATATAGCCCCCATAGAACGGTACCTCCTGATTTTCGGTATTTTGAAGGTTGTGAACTCAATATCCCACCAAAAGTATTGAAATTTGGTAGTTAGTCTTCGTTAAGGGTATATAACTTTCTACCTGAAATTTGTCGGTATAGGTCAACGCCCTCATATAGCCCCCATAGGATAATATCACCCAATTTTCGGAATTTTTGGAATTCACTTCAATACAGTTCGTGGTGGAGGGTATTTTCTATTTAAAGGTAAAGTTTTAATTTCATTTCATGATTTATTCGCCTTCCTCAGTTCTTCTAAAACTTGCCGTCTCCACGTTAGCAAAGGTCTACCTCTACGGCGGCTACCTTGCGGGTTCCACTCAAGGGCTTCTTTGGCAATATTTCCTTCTTGTTTCCTCAGTGTATGAGCGATCCATCTCCATTTTTTATTTTGATTTCCTTGACTATTGGATTTTGGTTGCACCTTTCATAAAGAGATTGGTTTGTAATCACATTAGGCCAATGTATTCTCAAAATTCTTCTTAAGCATCTATTGACGAATACCAGGACACGGTGTGCCTTAACCAAATTTAAATGAAAAGTGCTTACACCTGGGAAGTTTTTGCAGATTCTGAGACTACAATGCTCATAGATGAGAAATATCAAGAAACAAAAAAAAAAAAAAAAAAATCGCCGGAGGAATTTTCAAATAAATCGCGATTTAAGTTCACATTTTTAGGGGCTCTTTAGGTTTTCACGATTTTGCTTGCAAACCTCGAGTCCTATGTAAGTGGGCCTAAAAATTGTAGCTGTGAAAATTCTACACAAGATTGGCCTTTATGATATTTTCGTAGGTTTTACCGTTTTTGAGATATAGAAGTTAGAATTGAGACAATGCACTGACTTTATCGCCTCCTTATAAAACAATGTCATTACTGCAATTTCCCAAATTAAACTTATATATTTTGAAAATGGTACAACCTTGGAAAAAATAAATCATCCATTCTTGTAGAGAATTTTCACAGCTTCAACAATTTCTTTAGTCCCATTTTGATATGACTTGCGGTTTCCAAGCAAACTCTTGAAGACTTAAGATAAAAACCTAAAAATTTGAACTGAACCTCTATATCTCAAAAATGGTAAAACCTACGAAGAAACCTAAAGGTCAGTCTTGTAGAGAATTTTCACAGCTACAACATTTTCTTTACACTCATTTCGATACGACTTGCGGTTTTCAAGTAAAATCGTGAAAACCTAAAAAAACCCTAAAATTGCGAATTTTGATCGCGATTTATTTAAAAATCCCTCCGGCGATTTGTTCTATTTTTTCAATTTTTCTTATTTATGAACATTGCTGTTTCAGAATCCGTGAAATCTTCCCATGTGCAAGCGGTCTTCATCAAAAGTTAGTTAAGGCGCACTGAGCATGATATTGTTTTATAAGGAGGCGATACAGTCAGTGCATTATCTCAATTTGAACTTCTATATCTCAAAAACGTTAAAACCTACGAAAATGTCATAAAGGCCAATCTTGTGGAGAATCTTCACAGCTACAACATTTTTTTTAAATCGCGATTTATTTGAAAATCCCTCCGGCGATTTTTTTGTTTCTTGATATTTCTCATCTATGAGCATTGTTGTTTCAGAATATGCAAAAACTTCCCAGGTGTAAGCACCTTCCATTTAAAATTGGTTAAGGCACACAGTGTGGAGTGAATTCGCTATTCTTGAGGACATGTTGCATGTTTCGCATCCGTACAATAGGACATATTTTACATTTGAGTTGAATAGTCGTATTTTTGTACTACGTCTGATTTGCGATGATCTCCATATATTGTTGAGTGCTTCAAATGCTTGTTTTGCCTTTTGCATGCGGCTATTTATATCTGCTTCGGAGCCTCCTGTCGACGTTAACATACTGACGAGATAAATAAATTCTTCTACTTCTTCCAAAGGAGTGTTGTCCAAGGTTAATGGTGTTGCGTTTCCAGCATTGATGCACATGCATTTAGTCTTAGATACGTTTATATGAAGGTCAGCTCTGTGGGCATACTCCTGAACTTGGTTTATTTGATGTTGCATGTTTGAGTTCTGATGCGACAAAAGGCATATATCATCAGCGTAGTCTGAATCAGTCAATCTGCCGTTTAAACTCCAAATGATGCCGCCAAGCTCCCGCGTCTCAGCAGCCATCACCGTGTCTAGAACAATATTAAAAAAAAAGCGGCGATAATACACATCCTTGTCTTACTCCTGCACATATTTTAATTCTCTGGCTAGTTAAGCCGTCGGGCAAAATTCTGCAGTGTGAGTCATCATAGAGAGCTTTAATAAGGTCGATTATTTTTGTTGAAACACCCTCGCATACTAGGAACGCCTATATGACATTGTGGGATATAGTGTCGAATGCTCTTTGAAAGTCTATGATCTTAGTTCAATAGATTGCTCTATGATGATTCTTAGAGTATTTATGTGATCCACACCGGAATAGTTTTGTCGAAAGCCAGCTTGCTGCTTTCTTAGTTCGGGTGCAATTGCTGATGAAATTCTGTCGTTTAAAATATATGCAATTGTTTTATATGCCATGCTCAAAAGAGTTATGCCCCTTTAGTTTGAGCATTGAGAAAGATTGCCTTTTTTGGTACATTTATTACCAGTCCTTCCTTTAGGTCGGATGGCAATTCCCCAGTATTCCAAAAGTTGTTGACGACTGGATGTTAGATCAATGCGCTTGTAAATGGGTTTACATTTAACATTTCAGGTGCGATTTCGTCAATGCCTGCTGATTTACTATTTTTTAAAGATGATATGGCGTGACATATTTCGTCTATGGAAGGAGGTGCTGTGCTTATGTCGTCTCTTGTCTCGTGATGCTCACAGTTGCAGATATGTTGCAGAATGTTGGTATAGTGATGTACCCATATATCAAATTGAGATTGGCTGCTTGTGTGTGATGTTCGCTTTGTCATCATCATTTAACCCAACTTTGCTTTAAACGATTGTCCATGGTAGCGTATGGTTTATTTCACGAAAATACCTATACACATTGCTGCACTAAAACTGTTTCGAACGTTACTGTCATTCACAAAATAATTCTTTGTATGTATATTGATGCTGTGGTAGGAATTTTACTAAAAAATTTTATGCTACATGGCAGTAAATTTTCATACATTATCAGTTAACCACTTCAATGAAATGAAAAATCTTAAATTCCTAATTCAACTACATACTATGTGCATATTTAAGATGTGTTCATAATCTCTGCAATGGACACAAAATTCGAGTATGTACATCAGAAGTGTTCCGAACAAGAAAAATAAAGAAACAAAATTAAATAGAAATGATTTAAAACAAAATGTTGTTTCCTACTTGTCTATTAAAGTGGTATAAAAGATGAATTATTAAATGTTTTTTACAAATAAAGTTGTTGAAAATTCCTATTTCTTTTTCTGGACACTTTAGCCGCATGTGTTTCAATTTTGCCACATTGCCTTTCACACTTACCTCTTGCTTATCCATTTTGTCCATTAGACTTTCAATGCAGATGAGAACATTTTGCACTATTTTCGGATCGTTTAAATTCTTTTCAAAAACAGATTTAACCTTTGGCAATACTAATCGCTTAATTGACATTTCCGTGATACAATCATAGACGTTTGTCACAGCAACAACAGCTGCATTCTGAAAGAATTGAAAAGAATTTTTGTTGGGAAAATCAGTTTGAGGGAAAATTGTATAAAAAATATATTTTTAATAATAACAAGTAAGTAAAGGCTATAGTAGTCGGACGTGTCAACTACCGTCCAACTGGGCGGAATTTAATTTTCATGATTAGGACATACTACTTATATATGTAGAAATTTTAATATTATCATTAGAGTTGGTGGCGTAACATAACTCCCAACGGACATAACTTCCAAAATAATTTTGGGAGTAATGTCTGCACAACAATGGGAGTTATGTCCGTTTTTAAAATTGTATTGTTTTGTCTAAATAATATTTTTATTTTAAATGTATAAGTAAACAAAAACAAAAAACAAGTAAAAAAGTATCAGTCGGCTTTACGAACAGAGATATACCCTCAGCCTCTGTGGATTGAAATACTTTTGACCCCCCCCCCCAAAAGAAAACTAGTAAGTACGGCATTAATTTAATTATACCCTCCATGTGGTGGAGGGTATAAAAATAAGTGTGTTTTTCCATACCGTACTAGCTTTTTTACACAAATGGACACTTCTTAGGGTAAGGTCACATTAGGCAAATATTTACTCTAGTGATCGGCAGAGTGCGCCTGCTGGGAGCAAGTGAGCATAAATTTCAATGCATTATTTACGCTCACTTGCTCTCCGTAAGCGCCCACTGCCAGTCGCAGAAGAAAATATTTACTTACCTTTAATATATGAGTATTTATACGAGTTATGTGAGTTTTATGAAAACCCAAGGAGTATTTTTTAATTTTGGAAGAAAATCAAAATTTTTGAAAAACGTATTTAAATATTTTGTATTTTTATGGTTTGTTTATTGGTGTTTGACCTATTTTAAATAGTTAGAACAAACGAAAACTTAAACACACTCATATTTTGATGCAAAATAAAACAAGTAAAAAAGCATTAAGTTCGGCCGGGCCGAACTTTTCATACCCTCCACCATAAAATATTCTGAACTAAAATGAAATAATTACTTTTTATTCCTGTCCCCAACTTTAAGTGGGTACGTTAAAATGTCAGATAATGTTTATGTACATTTATGCTTCATTCGGGAGGCCCTTTTTTATGGTGCCTATATCTAACTATGTATGTTGACAATTTTTGGTGGGCTTGAAATTGGGAGGTAGTGTTATATAGGGGTTATAATAAAACATGGGCCTATGTTGACAGTTTTTGATGGGAGCCTTTAATGTCAAATAACTCCTAATTCGGTTAAAAAATTTAGCTAGAATCTTCAAAATATCGAAAATCGGTACATAACGTGGGAACTTCAAATGTCATTAACAGCTAGTTCGGAGGTATCTGGGCTATACGAAAATATGAACTTAAATGAACCGTTATATGGGGGCTATACCAAAACGTCGACCTATGTCCACAAGTTTTGTCATATAAGTTTATTGACACTTAAAAACCCTAAGTGTCAAAATATAGCTAAATCGGTCTGAAAATGTAGCTAAAACTGTCAAAATACCGTAAATCGGGGGGTACCGTTATATGGGGGCTATACCGAAACGTGGACCTATGTCCACAACTTTTGTTATATAAGTTTATTGACATTTAAGAACCCTAAATGTCCAATTATAGCTACATCGGTCTGAAAATGTAGCTACAAACGTCAAAACACCGCAAATCGGGGGTACCGTTATATGGGGGCTATACCAAATTGTGGACCTATGTCCACAAGTTTTGTTATATAAGTTTATTGACACCTAAGAACCCTAAGTGTCAAAATATAGCTAAATCGGTCTGAAAATGTAGCTAAAACTGTCAAAATACCGTAAATCGGGGGGTACCGTTATATGGGGGCTATACCGAAACGTGGACCTATGTCCACAACTTTTGTTATATAAGTTTATTGACATTTAAGAACCCTAAATGTCCAATTATAGCTACATCGGTCTGAAAATGTAGCTAAAAACGTCAAAATACCGCAAATCGGAGGGTACCGTTATATGGGGGCTATACCAAAACGTGGACCTATGTCCAAAACTTTTGTTATATAAGTTTATTGACACTTAAGAACCCTAAATGTCAAATTATAGCCAAATCGGTCTGAAAATGTAGCTGAAAACATCAAAATACCGCAAATCGGGGGGTACCGTTATATGGGGGCTATACCAAAACGTGGACCTATGTCCACAAGTTTTGTTATATATGTTAATTGACACTTAAGAACCCTAAATGTCAAATTATAGCCAAATCGGTCTGAAAATGTAGCTGAAAACGTCAAAATACCGTAAATCGGGGGTACCGTTATATGGGGGCTATACCAAAACGTGGACCGATATATCCCATGTTCGAACTTGATCTTCCGACGGCTAAAAAAACGGACGGACGGACGGACATGCATAAATCGACTAAGAAAGTGATTCTATGTATATCCCTAGAAGGAACTATGGGTCTATCTCGCTTCCTTTTGTATGTTACATACAAATGCACTAACACGTAATACCCCTTACAACATAGTGGTGTAGGGTATAAAAACTCATATTTTTTACACTACACCATAATATGGAGGGTATAATTAAATTGTCAATCCATTTATAACACATCGAATTATTCATCTGGGTAAAATTCAAAGTCGATGTGACCATGTCCGTCCGTCTGTTGAAATCAAGACACAGTTAGCAAGTTTTTAGATAGATCGTTGTAATTTTGTGTAAAAGATTTTATTACTTCTAGAATATTTGGTGTTGAAAATGGTCTATATTGGTCCACGTTTTGATATAGCCCCCATAGAACGGTACCACCTGATTTTCGGTATTTCAAAGATTTTAGCCTCATTATCACACCGAAATGGTTGAAATTTCGTACTTTATCTACGTTGGGGATACAAAACTTTCACCCAGAACTTTGCTGGTATAGGTCCACGCCTTCATATAGGACCCAGAGAACGGTACCTCCCGATTTTCGGTATTTTGCAGGTTGTGGCCTCAATATTCCTTTTCTTTGGCATCAATATTCCACCGAAATAGCTGAAATTTGGTATTTAGTCTTCATTTGGAGTATAAAACTTCACGCCTTCGTATAGCCTTCATAGAAGTTTGTGGCATCAATGTTCCACAGAAATTGTCCACGCCTTCAGATTTCATTGAAATTTGATATTTAGTCTTCGTTGGGTATTTGTCGGTATAGGACCACCACTTCATATAGCCCGCACAGAACGGTACCCCCGGATTTCCGTTATTTTGAAGTTTGTGGAATCAATATTCCACCGAAATTGTTGAAAATTGGTATTTAGTCTTCGTTTGGGGTACAAAACTTTACATATGAAATTTGTCGGTATGGGTCGTCGCCTTCATATAGCCCCCATAGAACAATACATACCGATTATCGGTACTTTGCAGGTCAAAATATTCCTTCGAAATGGCTGAAATTTGGTATTAAGTGTTCGTTGTGGTATAAAACTTTCCCCCAGAAATTTTTCTGTACCTGAACCGCAGCCCCCCCTAGAACGGTATCGCACGGTGTTTGTTGTTTTGAAGGTTGTGACCACAATAATCCAACGAAGTGGCTGAAATTTGGCATTTAGTCTTCGTTGGGGGTATTCAACTTTCCCCTCTAAATTTGTCGGTAAAGGTCTAGCCCCAAAGAATAGTACATCCCAATTTTTGATATTTTGAAGATTGTGACCTTAAGATTCCAAGGAAATGGCTGAAATTTGGTAGTTGTGGGTACAAAACTTTTCAGCTGAATGTTTTAGGTATACGTCTACGCCTTCATATGCCCTTAAGACATTACATCTAGATTTTCGTTATTTTGAAGGCCACAGCCTTTAAAATGCCGAAAATCAGCCACTGAAATGGCTGAAATTTGGTATTTAATCTAAGTTGGAGGTAAAAACCTTTCCGACTAAAATTCATCGGTCCACGTTTGGATATAGTATAGTATTATGATTTTCGTAATTCTGGGGGTTGTGTCGTCAATATCCCACCAAAATGACTGAGAATTATCAGGAGAGAACCACGTCTTCCTATATCCCCCATAAAAGCGCACTCTTGATTTTCGATATTTTGAAGGTTTCAGCCACAATATCTTACAGAAATAATACATACATACATACATATGTTCCCACAACATCCCCGAAGGGACAAGGGAGACTTCTCTCATATCAATGAGTGCACGCCGATTCATATTGGCTCAATGATACGGGACCTACAGTTTATCGCCGAGTCCGAAAGGCGTGTCTAAGACACCACTTTTGTAGAGAAGTTTTTCATGGCTTAAATACCCAGGAAATGTCGTCAGCATTACTGAGAACAGAAATAATAATAAATAATAATACCGAAACAATATAGATGAGTCTAAAAACTTTCCGCCAGAAATTTCTCGGTATAGATCGAAGTTTTGATATAGTCCCCATAGAACGCTACCTCCCGAATTTCGGTATTTTGAAATTGCTGAAATTTGGTATTTAGTCTTTTTCATAAACGAAAGGAAACTAATTGTTCCATTTCACTTCAATACAACACGTGGTGGGGGGTATAACAAGTTCGGCCCTTTCGAACTTAACGCCGTTCTTACTTGTTAACTTTGATCTTGAATTCCTTTGCAACAACTTGACCAAATTCGATTGTTTTAATGCATCGGAATTATATTATCTGTCGACCAGAATTTGGGGTGACGTAGGGGATGGAAGATACCAAGCAACAGTCCTGACCGGTTTTAACATGGAAAAGCCCACGATTTATCTTGGTTCCTCTTTCATCCCAAGTGGACACTGACCTCCCCGTGGTGTCACCTGGTATGAGGCTGGTAGACTTTGCAGCTGCAAAAAATCATGGTAGGTAGCAGTACCAGATTCAATCATCTAGAAATTCATAAGGGCACCTAGCTGTCTCCAGATCAGAAAACAAGAAACCAAATTGATCATGCTGTGATAGATGGAAGACATTCACCGAGCGTGTTGGATGTACGAACGTTCCGAGGCGCAAACATTGACTCGGACCACTACCTTGTTGCAGCAATGGTACGCACTACGCAACTAGCCCAATTGCTTAATCAAAGCACTCCTCATCCCGATAACATATCAGCGCAATGGCAAAGCATTGCCCACTCCATGCAAACAGCCGCAAAATCCATACTTGGATACCAGAGACCTCCACCAAGGAATCCATGGTATGATCAGGAGTGTCGTGCTGCCACCGAAGAGAAAAATGCGGCATATAGGGCTACTTTAAAATCCGTAGCGTACGAGTGAGATATCGGGAGAAAAGGAGAGAAGAGAAACGTCTTTTCAGCAAGAAAAAGAGAGAGATGGAAAAGCAGGAGTATGAAAAAATCGAGATGTACAGGAGCCAGAATGAAGTCCGAAAATTCTACCAAAGAGTCAAGCGTCAAACTGATGGCTTTGGTACAGGCACATCCTCCTGTAGAGACCAGCAAGGTAATTTGGTAACTGAAACGGATAGTGTACTCAGGATATGGAAAGAACTTTTTTCAAATCTGTTGGTATCCAATAGCAGCGAAGACGACGAAGATACCACAGTCACAATCCCAGAAGATGGTATTGAATGTATACCGCCCAGCCAAGATGAGGTAAAGACAGCAATAAATCGGCTGAAGAATAATAAGGCAGCAGGGGCCGATGGCTTACCGGCGGAGCTGTTCAAAACCGGAGGCGACACGCTGATAAGGTGTATTCATCAGCTAGTTAGCACAATCTGGCAGGAAGAACGAGTACCCGACGATTGGAACCTGAGTATCCTGTGCCCCGTCCACAAGAAGGGAGATAGGACTGTATGCTCTAACTATAAGGGAATAAGTCTACTCCCTATTGCCTACAACATCGTGTCAGGGATATTGTGCGAACGACTAAAGCCTATGGTCAACGAGATAATTGGACCATACCAATGCGGCTTTAGACCTGCCAAGTCCACTATTGACCAGATATTTACCCTGCGGCAAATCCTGGAGAAGACCCAAGATTATAAAGCAGCCTTCTACAGCCCGCTGCGTTCAAAGGTATTCCAAGCCATGTCTGAATTTGGTATGCCCGCAAAGCTCACCCGGCTTTGTAAAATGACTTTAACTGACACGAGGTCCTCAGTTAAAATAGGAAATAACCTCTCCGAAGAGTTTGGTACCAGAAGAGGTTTCAGACAAGGAGGCAGCCTTTTGTGTGACCACTTCAACATCCTGCTAGAAAAGGTTATACGAGAGGCAAACGTCAAAAGAAGTGGCACAATCTACACCAATAGTCACATGTTACTTGCTTATGCTGATGACATAGACATCATGGGCCGATCAGTAAAAGAAGTAACTGACACATTTATAAAGGTCGAAGGAGAATCTGCTAAAGTGGGTCTGGCGGTAAACGGTGAGAAGACCAAGTTGATGGTGTCGACGCGCAATGCGTCCATTGGTTTCTATAATATTGAGGTAGTAAAAGACTTCGTCTACCTCGGCACATCCGTAAACACAGCAAACGACATCAGTTGTGAAATAAAAAGATGAATTGTATTGGCCAACAGATGCTACTTTGGTTTAAGTAAGCAGTTTAAAAACAAAGCCACATCTCGTCAAACAAAAATAACGCTTTACACAACACTGATACTACCCGTGCTGATGTATGGCTCAGCCTGGGTACTTGCGCAAGCAGACATGGCAGTGCTTGGGGTGTTTTAGAGAAAAATTCTTCGAAAGATCTACGGACCAATCTGCGTTGACGGTGAATATCGACGTCGCATGAACCACGAGCTGTATCTGCTATACAACGACATCAATATTGTTAAACGTATCTAGATGCAGGGATTGCGTTGGCTAGGCCATATCATAAGAATGAGCGATGATGAACCCGCTAAAAAGGCGTATAAATACGGACCACTTGGCAGTACACGCAGAATTGGCAGCCCCAGGAATAGATGGCGCAAACAAGTGGATGATGAGATGAAAAGGCGCGGTATTCCAGAGTGCGAAGCAACAAATAGAGATAGGAATGAAGAGCTCTTCTTAGTTCGGCCTATAGAACAAATGTTCTGTAATGGTCCAGCTAAGTACGGCGACCAGAGTTTTGACCAGGTCTGGTCCTGTTTATAGCAATATTATTATTTTTTTCATGGGCAAGTCCAACTTCCTGACGTAAATGACTGGAGGGCGCGCTATCTATGGAAAAGAAAGGAATACCAAATTAAGATCCACTTCCAAAATGGACCATGCCGATGCATTTTTTCTACCTCCTCTGCAACACTTTTGAGCTTTAATTCAAATTATCGGCAAATTCTTACGTCCAAATTAATTTGCAAATTAATGGTGATGATCAATTGGCGATATTATTGACAGCAATCGGTTTTTATACCCTACACCACACAGTGGTAAGGCGTATTATGTCTTTGTGCATTTGTATGTAACGTACAAAAGAAAACAAAATAGGCCCATAGTCCCTTCTAGGCATATATGTATATAGAATCACTTTCTGAGTCCATTTATGCTTGTCCATCTGTCCGTCCGTCTGTCTGACCGTCTGTTCGCAACGTACACTGGCAAATTAGGGAATATATATTTTTTAGCCATAAGAATAACGCTATTGCGTTTGGTGAAAATCCGTTCAGGTTTTAAAAAATAGCTCCTATATACGAGTACATATATTTTCAGCTGACTTCATTTTTTGCTGCACCAAACACGCTATATACGGCCGATTTTAATGAAATTTGAAATGTGTGACTGAATTTGGTCTAAAGATAAATATGCCAAATTATATTGAAATTGGTTCAAATTTGGTTATAGCTCCCAGTTTTGTTTTCGGCCGATTTCAAACACGCTATATTTGCCCGATTTCAAATTTGGAATGTGTGACTACATTCGGTCTAGAAATAAATGTGCCAAATTATATCGAAATCCGTTCAGATTTAGATATAGCTCCCATATATATTTTCGGACGATTTTAAGTATATGCTGCACCAAACACGATATATATGTATATCTGATTTCGATGAAATTTGGAATGTGTGTCTGAATTCGGCCTAAAAATAAATGTGCCAAATTATATCGAAATCGGTTCGAATTTGGATATAGCTCCCATATATATATTTTCGGCCGATTTCACGTATATGCTGCACCAAAACACGTTATATATGTCCGATTTTAATGAAATTTACAATTTGTTACTGAATTCGGTCTAGAAATAAATGTGCCAAATCATATCGAAATTGGTTCAAATTTGGCTATAGCTCCCATATATATTTTCGGCCGATAGCACCAAATACGCTATATATATCTGATTTCGATGAAATTTGGAATGTGTGCCTGAATTCGGTCCAAAAACAAATGTGCCAAATCATATCGAAATCGGTTCAGATTTGGATATAGCTCCCATATTTGTTTTCGGTCGGTTACACATACTTTCTGCACCAAACACCCAATATCTGTCCAATTTTGATGATATTTGGAATGTGTGACAAAATTTGGTGTAGTAAAAATTGGACCATATTATATTGAAATCAGTTCAGATTTATATATATCCCGTATATATTTTACACATTCACATTGGTGTAGGGTATCATATAGTCGGCCCGCCCCATCCTTTCCTTACTGGTTTGAAATATTAAAAATATCCAATATTGGGAATATCGATAGTTTGGCAGCTCTATCCAACCCAAAGCCATCGGTTAGCGTTGTAAATTTGTATACCCTCAGCATTTATGCTAACGAGGGTATATACACTTTCATACGGGCAAAATGTGCCCCAGGTATGTTTGGATGAAATGTGTTTCAGACTATTTGGAGTTGATTTACCAATGTTCGTCCGTCTGTCTGGTTGGATGGAGCGCACGATAACTCTCGAATGGATCTTGAAGGGAGTAACCGATTAGGTCCATAAGTTGCACATCGTGTAATTTCTACCATACATAGATGAGGTTCTAGTGTGGGCTTAATCGGTCCACTCCTTCGGGTACCTCCCACACAAAATTTCGGAAAAGTTTAGTTTAGGGCCTGTTTTCGAATCTCTTTGATTTTTGTTGTAGCAACTTGTATTCACTGCCCCGCTTACGACGGAACATGTCTCATTAGGGACAAGTCCATATTTCCTGAGAAAATAGTCTGAAAGATTCAAACAACCCTTATGACACCGTGTGTAGTGGTTGGAGCGCAAGACAGCTCTCGAACGGATCAACCGATTTGGTCCAAAATTTGGCTTTCGTAATATTTTGTCCAAGCAAAGTTTAAGTTCGATCATAAGCCATATCGGTCCTTCAGGCATCTTCCCCACAAAAGTTAAAAAATGTTCGGAAAAATTGTTCGCACTATAACTCTTGATGGGAGTGACCGATTTGGTCCATACTTTACACATCCTAATATATCTGACAGATATAGATCAGGTTCGAATATGGACTATGTTTGTCCACTCCTTTGGGTACCTATCACACACAATTACGGATAAGTTTACTTTGAGATTTGCTCCCGAATCAGTTTGATTTTTTGAAGCAACTTGCATTCGCTGCCGGCATTACGACGGTAAAAGTTTTTAGTGGCAAGTCCATACTTTCTGAGAAAACAGCCCGAAAGGTGTAAAAAAACCCCTATGGTACCATATGTAGTGGCAAGAGAGCACGATAACTCTCGAATTTACCGATTTGCTCTAAATTTTGGCCTTCCTGATATTTTGTCATACTTTCAATTCGAAGGTAGGCAATACCGTTGCACAATTTCCGGTAGTTCCCCCGAATATTTATGTTTTCCGGGGACTAGTCCATGCTTACTGGCATACTGGTTCATAGGTTATACGATGACCCACTGAAATGACTTGTGGGCGCGATATCTATCGAAAAGATATGAATCCCAAAATAAGATCCACTTCCATAATGGACTATGTCGGTCCATTCCTTTAAGTACCTCCTCTGCAACACTTTTGAACTTTAATCCTAATCCATATTTTCGTCGGCAAGCTCAAATGTCCAAAAAAGGCCACAAAATAATGAAAAGACCACATTCGATTTGACCGTAGATGAAAGTTTCAATTCACATTGGTTGAGGGTATATCTTTGTCGGCAAAGCCGGCTGATACTTTTTACTTGTTCCAAAACATCTTTATATTTTTTTTATACCCTCAGCATTTATGCTTAAGAAGGTATATACACTTTCATACGGGCAAAATGTGCCTCATCGAAATAACGGTTTTAGACCCCAAGTATGTTTGGACCAAATGTGTTTTAGACCATTTGGAGTCGAGTTAGCAATGTCCGTCCGTCTGTATGTCTGGCTGGTGCGCACGATAACTCTCGAACGGATGAGCCGATTTGGTCCAAAATAGTCCATATAGGTCTTCATCCATAAAAGTTCAAAATTTTTTTAATGACAGTTTAGGATCTTTTCGAAGATCCTTTGGAAAGGTACAGCCGTTTCAATTTACACAGGCTGAGGGTATATTTCTGTCGGCAAAGCCGACTGATACTTTTTTACTTGTTATTTATTGTTGTCTTATTAGGACAAAGACCATTTATTTGCGAAAGTTGTATTTTTACATTTTATTTCACATTTCTCTTCCAAAACTCGTTCTTTATTTATTACTTTCCTTTAAGCCCTTGGCATTTTTGAGTATCGACTGTAAAATCTTAAACCAAGTTTGTCCTTGCCCAACTGCCTTATATTTGCAAGTTCCTGCTTCCCATAACTACTTATGGGATGATATTGCACTAAACAACTATATATTTTCCATAAATGTTGTTGTTGTAAAATTGTAATACATTTCTCTTGCAAAGCTTTGAATACTGGGTTTTAAAGTGGCACCATTGCCACCATCGTGATGCCACGAACCGTTTCTGACATCAACAAGTGTCTGGAACATTTTCCAGGCATGAAATTTCTATGGCAACATAAAGACTCCATAATCGCCTGAAAACACCCCCCAACGAGCATCTACAGACTACAGAATAGTGTTGTTTTGTTGTTGCTGTGAATTGTGGTTCTTAGCTTTTGTGTTGTGTAAAAACCGGATGTAAACATTGTTCTGGTTTGTTGATCCACTTGAAGAGAACCAAGCATTCCTTTGATACGGTAACAGTTTTATTTTTATGCATTTTTCTCGCATAAGACTTTCGACCTAAATGCATTATGTATGGTAGAATATTCGTTCGGATGTTGTTGTCTTGTTGTTCTTCTTGTTGCCTAGCTGTTGCAAACATTGCTTTCACTTACAAGAAATTTTACTTTTCCCAACAACGTCTAAAAATTGCCCAAGCAATACAGAAATAGAGAGATGAAGAAAAAAACTTCCAAGCACTTAGATGATAATACAGTATTTCATACAAAATGCAAATCTTCCCTCATCCTCTGGCTTGCCGTGCATGCCTAAATTTGAACTTGCTGGGAATATATATTTCCACCACCACCACAAACAACATTTCTATTACACTTCTGTTTGGTGTTATACTTGCCTGACTGCATTTTGAAGAATCAACTTTATTTTATTTCCATGAATTCTGGACATAATTTATTGCTAGATGGTGTGTTGTTGTTGTTTTTTCTACTTACCTGAACTTGTATGGTTGAGCTTTCAAAGGAGGAAAATAACATTGGCATTATGTCCGTGACAATATCAGCTGCTGGTGTTTTTTCTATAACCAAATGTAAATTCTCAAGTAGAGTGACCGTGGCCTGTATTGATTTGGGTCCACTCAATATGATCCTGTGAAATGAACAGATGGGAAACAAATCAAATTAATTGAGAGTGAGGTTTTTAGTTTATCTATTACTGTGTTTACAGAAGACAGTAAATTTGTACATGTTTTAAATTTGGGCAAAATATAAGGAGATCCAAATTTTTGGACCAAATTTTGATCTGTTCGAGAATTATCGTGCTCTCCAGGCACTATATATGGTGCTATAAAGGTTTTTTACAACTTTCTGGCTGTTTTCTCAAGAAGTATGGGACTTGCTCCTGAAAAAACTTTTACCGTCGTAATTGAGGCAGGAAATGAGCAGGTCTTAAAGTGAACATATCCGAAATTGTGTGAGGGGGTACCCGAAGGAGTGGACAAATATAGTTCGAGCTTTATAAATATCAGATAGATATTTAAGGGTGTGTAAAATATGGCCCGGGTGACGTAGGGGATGGAAGATACCAAGCAACGGTCCTGACCGGTTTTAACATGGCAAAGCCCAGGATTTATCTTGGTCCCTCTTTCATCCCAAGTGGACACTGACCTACCCGTGGTGTCACCTGGGGAACTGCCTTTAACACCCGTTAAAGGTAGTGAGTTAACATGTGCCGCGCGTTCACCCATAAGAACTTTAAAAACTTGGGTTTGGGCGTCGGGTTAGGAACCCTCCCCTAGAAAAACAGCCTACTATGAAAAAACGAAAGAAAAGAAAAACCAACCCCTCTAAAGTTTACGAACCCCGCAAAACCTTTTAAGGACCATGATCTGCGAATCTGCACCTGGAATGTTCGCACTCTTTATAGAGAAGGTTCAGTCTTCGCATTGGCGGACGTACTTGAAAAGTACAAGGCCGATATTACTGCCATACAGGAAATACGATGGATTGGGAAAGGCGTCACAACAACACCTAAAGGTGACGCACTGTATTATAGCTGCCATGACGTAAAGCATGAGTTTGGTTGCGGATTCATAGTTAGTCGGAGGCTAAAACATCTGGTATCTAGCTTCACCCCCGTGAATGATAAACTTGGTGCAATTGGAATAAAAGCTAAATTTTTCAACATCAGCTTTATTTGCGCCCATGCTCCCACTGAAGAAAAGGACGAACAGACCAAAGATAATATATCTTTACGAGCGCTTAGAAGAAACATATGACCGTTGCCCTGGCCATGACATTAAAATCATTCTAGGCGATTTTAATGCCAAAATTGGAAAGGAGAATATCTTCGGCCCGACAGTCGGGAAATTCAGTCTCCACAGTGAAACATCTGACAATGGTATGAGGCTGATAGACTTTGCAGCTGCAAAAAACATGGTAGTTAGCAGTACCAGATTTAATCATCTCGATATTCATAAGGGCACCTTACTGTCTCCAGATCAGAAAACAAGTAATCAGATTGATCATCTTGTGATAGATGGAAGACATTCATCGAGCGTGTTGGATGTACGATCGTTCCGAGGCGCAAACATTGATTCGGACCACTACCTTGTTGCAGCAAAGGTACGCACCCGCTTAAACGTAGCAAACAAAGTACGAACAGACACAACACGAAAGTTAGACATCGGTAAGCTGCAATTACAACAGATAGCCACAGCATATTCCACTCAACTAGCCCAATTGCTTAATCAAAGCACTCCTCATCCCGATAACATATCAGCGCATTGGCAAAGCATTGCCCACTCCATGCAAACAGCCGCAAAATCCATACTTGGATACCTGAGACCCCCACCAAGGAATCCATGGTATGATCAGGAGTGTCGTGCTGCCACCGAAGAGAAAAATGCGGCATATAGGGCTACTTTACAATCCGTAGCAACGCGTAGCGCACGAGAGAGGTACAGGGAGAAAAGGAGAGAGGAGAAACGTCTTGTCCGCAGGAAAAAGAGATGGAAAAGCGGGAGTGTGAAAAAATCGAGATGTACAGGAGCCAGAATGAAGTCCGAAAATTCTATCAAAGAGTCCAGGATCAAACTGATGGCTTTGGTATAGGCACATCCTCCTGTAGAGACCAGCAAGGTAATTTGGTAACTGATACAGATAGTGTACTCAGAATATGGAAAGAACATTTTTCAAATCTGTTGGTATCCAATAGCAGCGAAGACGACGAAGATACCACAGTCCCAATCCCAGAAGATGGTATTGAATGTATACCGCCCAGCCAAGATGAGGTAAGGACAGCAATAAATCGGCTGAAGAATAATAAGGCAGCAGGGGCCGATGGCTTACCAGCCTAGCTGTTTAAAACCGGAGGCGACACGCTGATAAGGTGTATTCATCAGCTAGTTAGCACCATCTGGCAGGAAGAACGAGTACCCGACGATTGGAACCTGAGTATCCTGTGCCCCGTCCACAAGAAGGGAGATAAGACTGTATGCTCTAACTATAGGGGCATAAGTCTACTCCCTATTGCCACAAGATCGTGTCAGGGTGCGAACGACTAAATCCTATGGTCAACGAGATAATTGGACCATACCAATGGGGCTTTAGACGTGGCAAGTCCACCATTGACCAGATATTTACCCTGCGGCAAATCCTGGAGAAGACCCAAGAGATGCAGATCGCCACCTTTTTGTCGATTATAAAGCAGCCTTCGACAGCCCGCTGCGTTCAAAGGTATTCCAAGCCATGTCTGAATTTGGTATCCCCGCAAAGCTCATCCGGCTTTGCAAGATGACTTTAACTGATACTATGTTCTCAGTTAAAACTAGAAAGAACCTCTCCGAAGAATTTTGTACCAAAAGAGGTTTCAGACAAGGAGACAGCCTTTCGTGTGATCACTTTAACATCCTGCTGGAAAAGGTTATACGAGAGGCAAACGTCAAAAGAAGTGGCACAATCTACACCAATAGTCACATGTTACTTGCTTATGCTGATGATATAGACATCATAGTCCGATCAGTAAAAGAAGTAACTGATACCTTTATGAAGGTCGAAGGAGAATCTGCTAAAGTGGGTCTGGCGGTAAACGGCGAGAAGGACCGACTGTGGAAATTGGTTCCTATAATATTGAGGTAGTAAAAGACTTCGTCTACCTCGGCACCTCCGTAAACGCAACAAATGACATCAGTTGTGAAATAAAAAGAAGAATTGTATTGGCCAACAGATGCTACTTTGGTTTAAGTAAGCACTTTAAAAACGAAGCCGCATCTCGTCAAAAAAAAATAACGCTCTACAAAACACTGATACTACCCGTGCTGATGTATTGGTACTTGTCTGGGTACTTGCGCAAGCAGACATGGCAGTGCTTGGTGTGTTTGAGAGAAAAATTCTTCGAAAGATCTACGGACCGATTTGCGTTGACGGTGAATATCGACGTCGCAAGAACCACGAGCTGTATCTGCTATACAACGATATCAATATTGTTAAACGTATCGAGATGGAGCGATTGCGTTGGCTAGGCCATATCATAAGAATGTGCGATGATGAACCCGCTAAAAAGGCGTATGAATACATGCCATATGGCGGTGCACGCAGAATTGGCAGGCCAAGGAATAGATGGCGCAAACAAGTGGATGATGAGATGAAAAGACGCGGTATTCCAGAGTGCAAAGCAACAAATAGAGAGGAATGGAGATCTTTCCTTAGTTCGGCCTATGGAACAAATGTTCTGTAATGGTCCAGCTAAGTAAGTAAGTAAGTAAATATGGTCCGAATCGGTCATTTCCCTCTGTAAAAACGGAACTTTGTTTCAAGTCATTCCCTAAAAGTTATAGTCCACTAAATTGGAAGTTCACTAAAATTTAGTACCTGGGGAAAAATAAAACAGCACGCTTCGTATGAACGCTACGGTAATTTATTAAAACTGTTCTTAAAGACAACAATTCTACCTACCTGTAGTTTCCGAGAAATAGCTATTGTCGTCTTTAGAAAGACGCCATGCCCCCGCCAATATTTTAGCCTATCTTTTTGGTTTCCTTAGTTTCAATATGTTTACTATCGAATCCCATATAGAAACTAACAATCGGTGATGACAAAAAATTTGGAAGTTGGGCAGGAAAATCGATTCCTGAGCCACTTTGGGCCCTATATTACAACAGTACAACAACTTTCGCCGGGCAAATCCTTAATTCCTGAGATAATATCCTCGGGGATACCTCTGTTGGGGTAAGTTCAGTGACGTCCAAACCCTCACGGTATTAAAACCTAGTATTTAGTTTTCAATTGGTATTGGACTGGGATCGATCGTTGATGTAAAGATAGCTCAGGCGGACTGGATGGATGTTTGGTACCTGTGAAATTTGTGTAGAGTGGATGGGTTCCGTTGTAGACGTTTTGTTTGCTCTGAGGACTCAGGAAATTAAGTGGCTGCTGAATGATTTGCAAATAATCGGGAACCTAGTGCGCTGATGACGGTTTGCAGATAATCTATGGTAAACTCGACATATTCGTTGTTCGGGGGTAGATGATTAGCGATAGGAAACTATTAGGCTTGGCACGAAGTCCCTATGGAACCAATGACCTGAAGTCCCTGTGGAACGGCTTCTCCGAGTAGATGATCCTAAACTGCTTTGGTTTGTCGTGGCAGCTGGCCTTCTTCATATATACCCCTGAGTATATACCCCACTCGGGGGATCACATTCACACCATAAAAAACATTTCACATTCTAGAGAGATTTAATGTGAGCAGTACTCTTCTCTACACCTTGTCATTCCTGGGGTGCTCCACAAATTGGGCACCTTTTCTGCCATTCTGTAGCCAAACGTTATTGATGTAGTCATTTTTTCCGCTTAGTCAGTGTTGAACAGAATGGTGCAACAGGAAAGCTATCAGGAGCAGGTGTAAGAGGAAGTGCTGTAGAGACAATCGGAAGAACAGTGGTGTTGGATTAAAGTGGATACCTGGATTGACGGTTTAACCCCATGGTGGTCTCAACACCGGGTCGGTTACAAGCGCCCAACCACCGCCCCCTGCACCGTAGTGAGGTGCCAATTGTATTCAAGTGTTTGGCCCTGTTCACCACCTTGGTTTGATGCGGAACCCATCTACAATTCCTGTCTTTCTATGGCTCAGACAGCTGGTTGTTAATGCAACTCCACATTCAAGCCGTAGACTCTAACCGCGATTTGGGGCCCACACCAACTACCAGACTAGGTCATCAGACCCAGGGCAACTGGTAACCGTTATTCCAGAATTAAGTCTCTGGTACGACCTCGTAACCATAAGACTAGTAGCAGTTTGTCCCCAAACGGAGCAGGGACTGGTGGCCCTGTGGCAATCAGGACATACTTCGTAGGGTTTAATGTGGGTACTTGCCATGCGGCCTACCCTACAATGCTCTTAACACCGAGTGAATACAATGCGTCTACCATACGTCGTACCTCATAAAAGGTACGAGTACCAATTCGCTCACACCGTTTGGGCGTGGTCACCTACTTGGTTAGGAGCGGAGCCTCTCTGAATTCCTGGCTTTCTCTGGGTCAGGCACCAGGTCGAATGCAATTCCACATTCGAGCCGAAACTCCCACAAGGGGGCCAACACCAACTGTCAGGCCAGATCCAAGAATCTGGGGCACCTGGCACCCGCGGTACCAGAATATAACCTCCGGTCAGGTTTCTTGGCCAATGATCACTAACAGTTGGACTCCCAACAGCCCCCAGGTCACCAGTCACTTTCACCAATTTACCAGCGGAAAAACAAACAAGACAGGACCACAAACAATTAACATGCTTTCCTCACGGATTGTACAAATGGCCCACAGGGACCGCGACAACGGACAACACAACACAAACAATAAACGAGACCACCCTCACGGATGAATGGCACAACATCCACTGCAGGACACGACGCCGCACCAACACCAACTCCTTCCACTCTCCTCCAACACGCCCAACTGGAGAGATGACTATGTGGAGGAATTACCTGCACTAAGTCTAGTCCTTCTCCTAACAAACACTTGACGTGCAAAACTACTTAAACAACTAAACGTCCGACTGTCTCCAAGTGTCCTATTGAAATCCCACGCGGCCCCTTCATACGTGATACCCATATTAACTTAATCTCTAATGTCGACATAGTACTGTCATTCCGCCAGTTTATGCCGCCAGTCCTCAGTCATCCCACATCCACACAAATCAGTCCCGGACAGGCCTCGTGCATGCAAAAATGCATTTAGGGAGCCATGTCCCGTCAGTAACAATCCCAGACTCATGCTAAAGCTGAAGTCTGGGCGGTCCAGTACGAACGTAGCGTCACTAATAAACTCGTACGTCATCCTCCCTTTGTCGCTGTCCGTCCACCTAGTCCGCCACCTATCAGCAGCACGCTCCCGAAGAATTGCAATGCACCGCCTTATATCCTTCTCCACCAAATCAGAAGGCCCGAGCCAATCATCCCCGGACAATTGCAAGCCACGCTTCAGCTTATACACAACAGCCCTAAATCTCGCTTCCAGGTCAAAGGGCAGGGCGCCAAGTAACACATGAATTGCGTCCGTGGACCCAGTGCGACACACTGGCAGACATGCTAACATGACCACACGTTGACACGACAAGAGCTTTCTACGTCCAACAACAGACTCTGCTGTGGCACACCATACAGGTGCTCCATATGTTGCACATGCAAGTCCACCATATATGGTGCGCACGGAACGCCTGCTCAAGACCATTCTGACCATACCAGTAACAGCAGTCAACTTGTCTTTCAAACGATCAAAGTGTGGCAGAAACTTCATCCTCTGGCCATAGCTATACCCATCGAACGTTGGGAGGCCGGCTGTGCGCTAATCGGCCTTTCAGCAGCATTAGCCCAGTCTAGACACCTCAACACCCACTCGGTCACTCCAGGGCCCCACGAGTCTCCCCTTCGATCATGATAAGGAGGTCATCAGCATACATACAGATCTTGAAAGTGGTCGTTAACTCCCTCAGCAGAGAATCCAGCATGAGGTTCCAAATAAATAGACCACAGATGGACCCCTGAGGGCAGCCTCGCTCCACATCTGTCCGGACCGTCTCATTGGCTCCCACGACACAAGCCCTTCTTCCACTAAAATAACTCGACCAGAAAACAAACTCCCGACAACTCAGACAGCTTAGCGAGTACGCTATCCCATGAAAGGAAGTCAAATGCGCCCTTAATGTCCACAAATATGCCTGCGACATATTTGGCATTTGACCCGCTCAGACTGTTCTGCACATGCATCCAAGCGTCCACTGTACCTCTATCCTCGACAAAGCCGAACTGATGCGGTGAAGGACCCACGCCGCGGCATTCCCCAAGCCTTGCCAGCATAATCCTCTCCAGCACTTTTCCAAGCACTGGCAGAAGGCTTATGCCCCGATACGAGCGAGGATTAGCCATCACCCAATTAGGCGACTTAAGGAGCACCACGACGCGAGCTTGCTTCCACGCAAGCGGGAAGTAATACAACCACCGAGAACGGACTCAATATACATTCCGGTCATACCGTCGATACCTGGCGATTTTCTACTTCTAATCCGGCAGATACTGTCCGCAACGTCATTACGCTCCTAGTTCGGAGACTCACCCAATTCCCACACAAGCGGTGGAGATGAATGGGTCACCGACCTTGGAAAGAAAGACCCCAGCAAAATCCCTAAGTTTCCCGTCCACCTCGAGGCTGTCGACGTGGAGCCAAAACGCAACGCCTGTAGGTTAATCGGACGCTTAGACCCACCATGTCTACACACACGATCTACTTTTCCTCAGGGATCATCCCTGTTGTCCTGTATAGATATCCTCCAATCGTCTTATTTACTCATATATAGCTCGTCTTTTTACTTCCTAAGAACAGCAAACAACACAGCTTCACGCTGAGCCAGATCTTCCGCATTGGTTAGTCTTGCCCTTTGGAAATAATCGCGACATGAAGTCGAGGGGGTTTTACATGATTCTCGCCTTGATGGCTCTAACCATGGTGCACCATTGCACCGTGGGTCGCGATACAGTGCGTCGACCAGCGCCCCTTTGGAATTACCCAGAGTACTCTTAGAGAGTGGTAGCTCTCCACGGAGTCCCCAAGCCTATCCCGCAGGTACCAATTCCAAGATCCACAATTATGGGGCTTCACTTCCCTCTTGGTAAGGGGTTGAGGACTATCTTACACCTCTGCTGCTCTATGGGTCGCAGCACCCGGTTGATAATGTAACTCCACATCGAGCCGAAGCTCTACCCGCGATTTGGGTCCAAACCACAACCATCGCGTTGCAACCAATAGGTGCCTCTCCATAGTCAGGCTAGATCAACAGATCTAGGCGCTCCTGACTCCCGCGGTACCAGAAAGTCTCCGGGACAGTCGTCTGTTGATGGTTGTTGAGTAAATTGGGGTTGTTAAAACGTACTCTTGGCTATAAGTCGAGACACCAGTGTACATCGGACCGCCACTGCTGCAGCTGGTTGTGTTGCCGTATGTGTCGAGTGGAGTTGTAAAACATACCCTTGGTTATAAGGCGAGACATCAGCGTGCGTCGGACATTTCTTGGCCTTAATAGAGGACATCAGCATACATCGGACTGCCACTGTAAACCGTGCCCTTGGCTTCAAGGCGAGACATCAATGTGCATCGGACTGCCATACCTGGTTGCGTTGTCTACTGAACAAAGTGGGGTTGTAAAACGTGTCCTTGGCTTTAAGGCCAGACATCAGCGTATGTCGAGCCGCTAGTGCTCTAAAGCTACCATCAATCCATGTGCCGTTAACAATCATCGTACCGCTGCTGCGCTGAAGCTGAAGTCCCTACCACGACGTACCGTAACCTGTCTTCGAGAAACCGTAGCGACCAAGCCTGTGCCAACTGCACTGTAATCCGTTCATCCAGATCCCGCTGAACCCATGCCCTTGCCAACTGCCCGTCATTCGTTCATTGGGTTGCACCTATACGAAGTCCACAGCCAACTGTCCTGTCATCCACATTCATCATTACTGGCCGTTGCCTTACATCTGATCATTTATATTCATCGCATAGAGACTCTCTACCAAGAGGACCCCCTTCTCTGGACATTGAATCATTCATTTAAAGTTCTTAAGACAATAAAGAAATGTGATGCCAAAGGACAGGAAAACATCTACACCAAACAATTTCAACCCACATTAAATCGTTTACGTTTTCACCGCAAAACCCTTTGGACTCTAAAACCTCACAATTGAGCAACTTAAAATGGAATGTGTAAATTTTACATATTTTTGTTTTTATATCCTTGTTATTTGTGTGTGTGTGTGTTCGTGTGGGATTTCATTTTAACTGCCCATCAAACAACCTCCTGTTTATCGAGTTTGTTGTTTTTATTTATCGGATAATTACATCGTAAACTTACTTCATTGTTGGCGCCATAACACTTTCGTATTCCTGCTTTGATGCATCCTGCAGCAACGTTAGGACCGGGTGAAGAACAGCTGCCAGTACTTCGCCATTACTAATTTCCGATTGTAACATGGGCCATAGGTTTTGCCACCACAATTTCTGTGTAAAATGAAACAAAATACCAAAAGGCAGAGACAGAGAACGAAAGGAAAAAAAGTGAAATAAAAAACATTAAATATCAAAGCACAAAAAAAACATGAAATATTTTACAACAAATGGGAGGAGTATTAAAATGAAGATATATATCAAAGGAACTTTGCGAGATGTGTGTGTATGTGTGTGGCACATCAGTGTATATGTGTCAGTGGGGATTCGTTCTGTCATGTGTATTTTTTGCTGCTGTCCCAGTTTTCATATTCAAGTTGTCAGTTACATCTTTAGCAGGTATTAAATTCTTAAAAGAAGGAACGAAACCCGCACACAAACACGTAATAAAACTTTCAAGAGAATTGCTAAAAGCTGATTGAAGGTAACTGACTGTGCGATGCCATAAAATCGATTGAATAACAACATACATATGTAAATTGTTGTGTTGGCAGATATTTGTGATATTTCTTTCCTTTTTCGTTGTAGTTTACAACTTTGTTAAATCTTGGGATATAACATTTCTCTGTAACAATTATAAATATATATATCCGCTTCAGTTACTAATAAGGACATGACTATCGAGTATGGAATATGGAACATAAGAAGCATTAATGTGAAATAATGGGGACGAATTTTAAATACCCAGCCATAACTAAAACAAAGAGTAAGGAATGTGGTTGTGAAATTATGGAAGACTGTTTCATATAGAAAAGCTACAGCTGATGTAGACTTCGTTATTCGCAATGAAATGGAAGATTCTATGTGTGAACGGGAATTCATTAACCGAAGAATAATATCGCTAAATTATTTAATTACCCAAAGAGGAAACCTCATACACGACATTAATGGCTGCATATGCAGCAACCGAAGACGCCTCCGCAGAAATTGCAATATTTGAGAAACTTCAAAGTGCCATTGATGAAAATGCTGCACATGAGATCCTTTTAGTAGACTTCAATGGGCGAGTTGAAAGTTTCCCTGAAAATTATTACAATTTTATAGGAAACGAGTAAAAAAGTATCAAACGGGTTTGCCGACATAGGGTATATCCTCAGCCTGTTTGAATTGAAACACCTTTTTTTTCAAAAAACGTATGTATTTAGGGGGTCTTCAGAATTTGGGCCGTATGAACTTGCCGACAAAGATATGGATTAGAATAAATTGTATGGGCTTGCCATTGAAACAACTTGTACCATCGTAATAGGGGCCTTGAATGCAATCTATTGCAAGAAAAATCAAAACGATTCGAGACGAGGTCCTTACCTGCACTTTTCCGAAATTTTGTGTCTCGTAGAAATATTACGATGGACCACCATTTTAGCGAAAACTTTTGAATTTTTGTGTGGGAGGTACCCAACGGAGTGGCCCGATAAGGCCTATCTTAGAACTTGATTTTATTTTGGGCAAAACCAAGTTTGGGCAAATACTAATACTAATACTAATACTAATACTAATACTAATACTAATACTAATACTAATACTAATACTAATACTAATACTAATACTAATACTAATACTAATACTAATACTAATACTAATACTAATACTAATACTAATACTAATACTAATACTAATACTAATACTAATACTAATACTAATACTAATACTAATACTAATACTAATACTAATACTAATACTAATACTAATACTAATACTAATACTAATACTAATACTAATACTAATACTAATACTAATACTAATACTAATACTAATACTAATACTAATACTAATACTAATACTAATACTAATACTAATACTAATACTAATACTAATACTAATACTAATACTAATACTAATACTAATACTAATACTAATACTAATACTAATACTAATACTAATACTAATACTAATACTAATACTAATACTAATACTAATACTAATACTAATACTAATACTAATACTAATACTAATACTAATACTAATACTAATACTAATACTAATACTAATACTAATACTAATACTAATACTAATACTAATACTAATACTAATACTAATACTAATACTAATACTAATACTAATACTAATACTAATACTAATACTAATACTAATACTAATACTAATACTAATACTAATACTAATACTAATACTAATACTAATACTAATACTAATACTAATACTAATACTAATACTAATACTAATACTAATACTAATACTAATACTAATACTAATACTAATACTAATACTAATACTAATACTAATACTAATACTAATACTAATACTAATACTAATACTAATACTAATACTAATACTAATACTAATACTAATACTAATACTAATACTAATACTAATACTAATACTAATACTAATACTAATACTAATACTAATACTAATACTAATACTAATACTAATACTAATACTAATACTAATACTAATACTAATACTAATACTAATACTAATACTAATACTAATACTAATACTAATACTAATACTAATACTAATACTAATACTAATACTAATACTAATACTAATACTAATACTAATACTAATACTAATACTAATACTAATACTAATACTAATACTAATACTAATACTAATACTAATACTAATACTAATACTAATACTAATACTAATACTAATACTAATACTAATACTAATACTAATACTAATACTAATACTAATACTAATACTAATACTAATACTAATACTAATACTAATACTAATACTAATACTAATACTAATACTAATACTAATACTAATACTAATACTAATACTAATACTAATACTAATACTAATACTAATACTAATACTAATACTAATACTAATACTAATACTAATACTAATACTAATACTAATACTAATACTAATACTAATACTAATACTAATACTAATACTAATACTAATACTAATACTAATACTAATACTAATACTAATACTAATACTAATACTAATACTAATACTAATACTAATACTAATACTAATACTAATACTAATACTAATACTAATACTAATACTAATACTAATACTAATACTAATACTAATACTAATACTAATACTAATACTAATACTAATACTAATACTAATACTAATACTAATACTAATACTAATACTAATACTAATACTAATACTAATACTAATACTAATACTAATACTAATACTAATACTAATACTAATACTAATACTGGGCATTGCGCCATAGCGAGCGGCTTTCGTTTCAGGGTCTGTTTCCCATGTTATGGACGTCTGTCTGACGCATCAATTCTCGATGTCAACCCTGCTATGAATTAAGATCACGATTCCGACACATTACGAACTGTTCACCTCGTACTGCTAGCGGTGCCAGTCTATTATCTCAGTAAGTGGGAGTGAAATCCCTCCGATTGGCTCTCAGCCTAATGTTACTGCTGCTTTCCGTCCCACTAAAACTCCGCAAGGACTTATAAAACGCTCCTTACTTCGTCGCCATCGACTTGGTCTTGCAGGGTCAGATGACATAACAGCCCTAATCTGCTCCCGGCCTGGCTCTGAACACAGGTGCTTATAAAGCCTTGTATCAAGTGGATTACCTGGTCCATCTTGGAACTGGATCAAATTTTGGGATTTATTCCTTTCAATGTCTATCGTGCCAAACAGCCATTTTAGTTTGTCACCGTAGGATTTTTAGAGCTTTTGCCATTATGTCAGGAGGCATGGACTTGCCTACGAAAAATATTATATCGCTGTAAACAGAACCACATTCTGTAAAAATGTCAGAACGATTCTCCAACAGCCCTAAAACGACACTTTAGGGAAAATGTTTAACTTTTGTAAACGAGATATCCTAATTTGAAGAAATTTTACGATGTGCAAATTTTCGGCCGAATAGGATACTCAATTCGTAAGTTATCGCGCTCACTATTCATTTTAATTGGTGCAAGTAGAGTTTATGGAACTTCCGGGCCATTATCTCAGGAAGTATAAATTTACCCCCGAAAAAATTGTACCATCGAAATCGGACAACCTGTGCAAAAAAGTCAAAACGAACGAGACATGTCTTTAACCTGCACTTTCCCAAAACATCTCCACCAAAAATTGGCAACAAAGGTTCATGTTTTGGTATAGCCTAATATGGCGGTACGATGTGCAAAGTTTCGGCCGAATTCGCAAGTTATCGCGCTCATCAGCCATTTTAATTGGTGTCAGTAGAGTTTTTGGAGCTTTCGGGCCATTATATCAGCAAGTATGAACTTAGTCCAGAAAAAATTTTACCGTTGGAACAGTACAACCTGTGCAAAAAAAGTCAAAACAATACGAAACATGTCTTTAAACTGCACTTTCACAAAACATCTCCAACAAAAAGTTGTCAACAAAGGTCCATGGATTTTCGGGACTTTGAGGATTTTAGCTATATATATTTTAGCTTCAATCTACGGACAGATTGAATGTATTTAGGGTCTTTTCAGAATTTCGTAGCCCTTTTTTGGACATTTGAACTTGCCGACAAAAATGAGGATTAAAGTACAAAAGTGTTGCGGAGGAAGCACTTAAATCAATGCACGGACATAGTCCATTATGGTAGTGGATCTTATTTTGGAGGTCATATCTTTTCGACAGGTATCGTACCCACTAGTAATTTCAGTGGGCCATCGTACAACTTTTGAACCAGCATGGACTTGTCCTCGGAAAACATAATATCGCTGTAAGCAGGACCACAACGAACCTTTTCAAAGGATCTTCGAACAGATCCTAAACTGCACTTAGACAGTAACGTTGAACTTTTGTGGTGTAGGTACCCTAAGGAGAGGACCGATATGGGTCATTTTAGCAGTTAAACTAAATTTGGACATAATATTAGGAGATCCAAAGTTTGTACCAATTTGTTTGCCCCGTTCAAGAGATATCGTGCATAATATTTTAGTGACATATTTTAAATACTGGGGGGTACGTAAGAGTTGGACCAGTAATGCCCATCTTCGAACCGAAACTAAGTTTGGACAAAATATGACGAAGCCCAAATTTGTGACCAAATCGGTTGATCAGTTCGAGAGTTATCGTGCTCTCCAACCACCATCCACTACATATGGTGCCATAGGGAAGTTTTACACCTTACGGGTTGGTTTCTCAAGAAGTATGGACTTGCGCCTGAAAAAAAAAAAAACGTTTACCGTCGTAATTGAGACAGCGCATGCAAGTTGCTTCAAAAAATCAAAGTGATTCTAGAGAAGGTCTTAATGTGAACTTATCCGAATATTTGGCGTGGGAAGTATCTGAAGGAGTGGACAAATATAGTCCATATTCATAACGGATCTACATATATCTTGTAGAAATACATATTCATGAGTTATCTTGCGCACAATTTTTTCGAACATTTTTGAACTTTTGTGGGGGAGGTACCTGAAGGAGGGGACGGATATGGCTTATCTCCGATCTTAAACTACGTTTAGACACAATATTACGAATACCATATTTTCGACCAAATCGGTTGATCAGCTCGAGAGTTATCGTGCTCTCCAGCCACTACATATGGTGCCATAGGGGATTTTTTACAACTTTTGGGCTATTTTCTCAAGAAGTATGGACTTGCCCCTGATGAAACTTAAACCGTTGTATTGGCGGGCAGTGAGTACAACTTGTTACAACAAAAATCAAAGCGGCTTGAGAGCAGGTCCTAAACTGAACTCTTTCGAAATTTTGTGTGGGAGGTACCCGAAGGTGTTGACCAGATTGAAACCTCATCTTAGTATGGTAGAAATTTTACGATGTGCAAAGTATGGACCAAATCGGTTACTCCCTTCTAGAGAACATTTTCGAACATTTGTGGGGGAGGTACCGGAAGAAGTAGACCGATATAACCCATCTTCGAACTTAAACTAAGTTTGGACAAAATATTACGAAAGCCAAATTTTGGCCCGAATCGGTTGGTCCGTTCGAGAGTTATCGTGCCAGAAAGACATCTAAATTAACTCCAAATTGTCTGAAACGGATTTCGTCCAAACGTACTTGGGGTCTGAGGCCATTATTTCGATGAGGCACATTTTGCCCGCATGAAAGTGTACACATATACCCTCGTTAGCATAAATTCTGAGGGTATAAATAGGCAGCTTAAAAACTTGGAAGTTCTGCTAAACAATCCCGTAGAACTTCGTGTTCATTGAGCAAATAAGAAACACACAACTTTAAATCTGCATTATAAACAATGGAAAGTAAAAATAAAAAAAGCCAAAACAAATAGCATTCATTGATGTGAAAATAAACGTTTAATAGCTGCAAAAGTATTTTTATGGCTTACGAACAAATGAAGCCTTTGTTGAAGTTTCCGTAATTTAGGAACGTTACACAAATTTACACCATCCGTCCGTCCGTCCGTTTGTCTGTTGGAGCAACAAATGGTTTCTTTATTCATAAACAAATCCCAAGCCATTTGCGGATGGGTGAGTAGTCAGTCGGATGCTTGTGACTGCGGCAGGTGTTGTTTGTTTGCTGCTGTTTTTGATGCTTCTGCCTTTGGTTGTTGTTATTGTTGTTAGTATTATTGTTTTAATATCCTGTTGTTATAAAATTAAATCCTTTTTACGATCCCTGTGTACATTGTGGCCGGAAAGGACCATAGGGTTCGTTTTACTTTTGTCAGAAGCCATAACACTTGTTTTCTTTTGTTTGTCAGTCTATGTGTGTGTGTGTGTGGGTAAAATAGGTACAAACAGAGAAAAAACAGGAATCTACCTTTTCCTCCTCCTCCTTTTATAACAAAAACAAAAAAAGTTGTTGCTTACTTACCTTTGGTATTAGCGGCATGCTTTCCATTAACGTTACTTTATAAAACTGGGTCTTCTGTGATGTATCCTTCATGTTAACCACATCGAGAAACTTGAGGGCATTTACCGCAGGATCACTGCAAATGAAAATAAAAGCAATGTGAAAAGTGAAATGAAGCCATCACGACGTCCATGACGACACAACAGTCAAATAAATATTTAAAAAGCATAATTTGACAATATGTCCGCATTACGACCAACAGACCATAAAATATTCTTTCTCTTTGGCATGCTTTATTCATTGCTAAAATGATGCTCGGTTGCTGTGTCGGTGCCCAAGTGAGCGATGGCACAACAAATCAACATAAATAAATAACTGAGAACCAAAATAAAATGAACTAAAACTGTGACAGCTTAAATCACAAAAAATAACGAAATTCTGAAGTATTTCTCGGCATTCAGACAGGCTTTTATGTATTCATCGTAAATAATGCAGACGAAGAAAGGTGGAAGGGAGAAACAATGACATATTTGTTAAGTGGGTGACAATACCTTTTAGATGGAAGATGGAATATATATTTCGCTGTTTGTTGGAGAAATTAAAGTTTAAGTAGAGATTTGAAGGACAAAAAGCTACAACAAGGTGGGTAGGCAAGAAAAACGCAGCCCATACAAGGTCATAAAGTCATATAATTTAAAATTGAAGCCCCATAGAAATGTGCTTTCTCCCGCGACTCAACAAAGTCTTAATGGCTTATAACGACAGTCAAGGGACCAACCGAGTTTGGTGGACATACGCGATAATAGTAAAATAAAACACCGACATAGCCAGGGGCACGTAAATGTAATTTTTTGATATTTTTTTTTTTTTTTTGTATACGCTTTGGATACAAATTTTGCTCAACGAATATAAACTATATTGGTACACACTTTCAGGTGCGTCCCACATAAAATTTTAATTTTTTCCCAAAGAGGTAATCAACTAAAATACCGTTGAGAAATATTTTGAATTTATATGGAATAATTATACCCTCAGCATTTATGAAAATTTGAAAATTTAATATAGCTGAAGCCAAGGTTTACCCTTTTATAACTTGCGAATTGTGGTTGTACATATATTATACAAATTAAATGGCTTTGGATAAAATGAAATGTTTTTATTTTTTTTATTTTTGCCTTATTAAGGCGAAGGCCATTTATAGTGATATTTAATTAATTCTCTTTCGAGTTGAGCTGTTAGGCCTTTAGAGATACATTGAAAAATTAGGAGTCTACCGAAGTCCCACGTTTTTTTAGACTTGGCAAAAAATATTGGCGTTAAAAGTTAACTTGGCTGAGCCGGCGCTATGAATCCTGGTAGAAATTTTCAAGGCTTGTTTATTGTTATCGTACATACCTGGTCTGTAAAGGAGGTTAAGGTGACCTACATCCCCAAAGGGGGGAAGCCAAGTCATACTCTACCAAAATACTACAGACCAATTAGTCTTTCTTCCTTTCTCCTAAAAACATTAGAAAGGTTACTGGATCTTGAAATTAGAACACAATTAAACCACATTAACATCAGCAAATCACGACATGCCTATACTAAAGGCAAATCAGTGTAGACTGCCTTGCATGAGGTGGTCGGGCATGTTGAGAATCATATGGAAAATTCAGGCTTGACGCTGGGGGCCTTCCTCGGGGGCTTTCAATAACGTGAAGCTTGAATCAATCTACAATGCTCTCAGCAACACAGGCATTTCCTCCATCCTTATGGAATGGATTGATGAGATGGATGCATAGGAGAGAATTCCGTGAGGAAATCTGTTAACAGAGGCAGTCCGCAGGGAGGAGTTCTCTCACCCCTACTATGGCTTCTGGTAATAAATGAAATACTTGTGTGCTTCGACCGGCTGAAGATCAAGGTGGTTGCTTATGCTGATGATGTGGTTGTTCCTGCCAACCCTGTCTGAGCTCATGCTAAGAGCCTTAGTACAACTTGCAAACTGGGCCCAGAATAATGGTCTGGGAGTAAACCCGGAAAAAATAGAGCTTGTACTATTCACTAAGAAACGCAAAATTCCCAATTTCGAGCCTCCAGTCCTGGACGGGGTGGCCCTGGAACTTTCTACGGAAGCTAAATACCTCGGCGCTACTCTGGACCATCGCTTGTCATGGAAAAGAAATGTAGAGGAGCGAACGAAGAAAGGACTCATGACACTCTATTCCTGTAAGAACTTCATTAGGAAAATCAGGGGATTGCGACCACAGACCATACACTGGCTGTAGTAACCGTGGTCCTGCCCATACTTACCTATGGTGGACTGGTCTGGTGGCAAGCTCTTGGGAACAGAGCGTTACTTTCCAAATTATCAAGTGTACAAAGAACCGCGTCACTGCTGATTACCGGATCGATTAAAAGCACTCCTCAAGCTGCTTAAAATGTCATCCTGGATCCTGGACCTCTAAACATCCCAATCCAGTTTCAGGCGGCGAGAACTGCTTTTAGACTCCGGGAGTCAGGGTGTTGGCGTGGTTCACGCAATCGCTGCATCTCGATACGTTTAACAATATTGATGTCGTTGTACTGCAGATACTGCTCGTGGTTCATGCGACGTCGATATTCACCGTCAACGCAGATTGGTCCGTAGATCTTTCGAAGAATTTTTCTCTCAAACACACAAAGCACTGCCATGTCTGCTTGCGCAAGTACCCAGGCTTCGGAGCAATACATCAGCACGGGTAGAATCAGTGTTTTGTAAAGCGACATTTTTGTTTGACGAGTTGTGGCTTTGTTTTTGAAGTGCTTACTTCAGCCAAAGTAGCATCTGTTGGCCAATACAATTCTTTTTTTTATTTGACAACTGATGTCGTTTGTTGTGTTTACGGCGGTGCCGAGGTACACGAAGTCTTTTACTACCACAAATTTATAGGAACCAACTTCAAGAGTTGGTCCGATCTCAATGGACGCATTGCGCGTCGACACCATCAACATGGTCTTCTCGCCGTTTACCGCGATTGGTAAATCTATTGGTGTAGATTGTGCCACTACTTTTGAGGTTTGCCTCTCGTATAACCTTTTCTAGCAAGATGTTGAAAAGATTACACGAAAGGCTGTCTCCCTGCCTGAAACCTCTTTTAGTACAAAACACTACGGAAAGGTTTTTTCCTATTTTAACTGAAGATCTTGTGCCAGTTAGAGTCATTTTGCAAAGCCGAATGAGCTTTGCGGGAATACCAAATTCAAACATGGCTTGGAATACCATCGAACGTATCGGGCTGTTAAGGGCTGTTTTGTAATCGTCAAAAAGGTGGTAGGTGTCGATCTGCATCTTCTCCAGGATTTGCAGCAGGGTAAATATTTGGTCAATGGTGGACTTGTCAGGTCTAAAGCCGCATTGTTATGGTCCAATTATTTCGTTGACCATGGGCTTTAGTCGTTTGCACAATATCCCTGATAACATCTTATCTACTTTCTTATGGACGGGACACAGGATGCTTTTTTTGATCAGTATAAAATTTTAAGTCTATATAACCATGTCCATGGGTGACGTAGGGGATGGAAGATACCAAGGAACGGTCCTGATCGGTTTTAACATGGCAAAGCCAAGGATTTATCTTGGTCCCTCTTTCATCCCAAGTGGACACTGACCTCCCCGTGGTGTCACCTGGGAAACTGCCTTTAACACCCGTTAAAGGTAGTGAGCTAACATGTGCCGCGCGTTCTCCCATAAGAACGTACAAAACTTGGGTTTGGGCGTCGGGTTAGTAACCCTCCCCTAGAAAAAACAGCCTATTATGAAAAAAACGAAAGAAAAGAAAAACAAACCCCTCTAAAATTGACGAACCCCGCAAACGTTTTAAGGACCATGATCTGCGAATCTGCACCTGGAATGTTCGCACTCTTTATAGAGAAGGTGCAGTCTTCGTATTGGCAGACGTAATTGAAAAGTACAAGGCCGATATTACTCCCATACAGGAAATACGATGGATTGGAAAAGGCGTCATACCAACACCTAAAGGTGACGCACTGTATTATAGCTGTCATGACGTAAAGCATGAGTTTGGTTGCGGATTCGTAGTTAGTCGGAGGCTAAAACATCTGGTATCAAGCTTCACCCCAGTGAATGAAAGACTTGCTGCAATTCGAATAAAAGCTAAATTCTTCAACATCAGCTTTATTTGCGCTCATGCTCCCACTGAAGAAAAGGACGAACAGACCAAAGATATATTTTACGAGCGCTTAGAAGAAACTTATGACCGTTGCCCTGCCCATGACATTAAAATCATTCTAGGCGATTTTTATGCCAAAATTGGAAAGGAGAATATCTTTGGCCCAACAGTCGGGAAATGCAGTCTCCACAGTGAAACATCTGTTAATAGAATGAGGCTGCTTGACTTCGCAGCTGCAAGAAAGATGGTAGTTAGCAGAAACAGATTTAAGCATCTCGATATTCATAAGGCCTCCTGGCTGTCGCCAGATCAAAGAACAAGAAATCAAATTGATCACGTTGTGATAGATGAAAGACATGCATCAAGCGTGTTGGATGTACGATCGTTCCGTGGTGCAAACATAGACTCGGACCACTACCTTGTTGCAGCAAAGGTACGTACCAGATTAAACGTAGCAAACAAAGTGCGAACAGACACAACATGGAAGCTGGACATCGGTAAGCTGCAATCACAACAGATAGCCACAGCATATTCCACTCAACTGGCCCAACTGCTTAATCAAAGCACTCCTCGTCCCTAAAATATATCAGGACAATTACAAAACATTGCCCACTCCATGCAAACAGCCGCAAAATCAGTAGTTGGATACCAGAGACCTCCACCAAGGAATCCATGGTATGATCAGGAGTGTCGTGCTGCCACCGAAGAGAAAAATGCGGCATATAGGCTACTTTACAATCAGTAGCAACGTGTAGCGTAGAGAGGTATCAGGAGAAAAGGAGAGAGGAGAAACGTCTTTTCCGCAGGAAAAAGAGAGAGATGGAAAAGCGGGAGTGTGAAAAAATCGTGATGTATAGGAGCCAGAATGGAGTCCGAAAATTCTATCAAAAAGTCCAGTATCAAACTGATGGCTTTGGTACAGGCACATCCTCCTGTAGAGACCAGCAAGGTAATTTGGTAACTGATACAGATAGTGTACTCAGGATATGGAAAGAACATTTTTCAAAACTGTTGGTAGATACCTCAGACAAGGAGATACCACAGATCAAATCCCAGAAGACGGTATTGAATGTATCCCGCCCAGCCAAGATGAGGTAAAGACAGCAATAAATCGGCTGAAGAATAATAAGGCAGCAGGAGCCGATGGCCTACCAGCCGAGCTGTTCAAAACCGGAGGCGACACGCTGATAAGGTGTATTCATCAGCTAGTTAGCACCTACTGGCAGGAACAACGAGTACCCGACGATTGGAACCTGAGTATCCTGTGCCCCGTCCACAAGAAGGGAGATAAGACTGTATGCTCTAACTATAGGGGCACAAGTCTACTCCCTATTGCCTACAGGATCGTGGCAGGGATATTGTGCGAACGACTAAAGCCAATGGTCAACGAGATAATTGGACCATACCAATGCGGCTTTAGACCTGCAAGTCCACCATTGACCAGATATTTACCCTACGGCAAATCCTGGAGAAGACCCAAGAGATGCAGATCGACACCTACCACCCTTTTGTCGATTATAAAGCCGCCTTCGACAGCCCGCTGCGTTCAAAGGTCTTCCAAGCCATGTCTGAATTTGGTATCCCCGCAAAGCTCATCCGGCTTTGTAAAATGACTTTAAATGACACGAGGTGCTCAGTTAAAATAGGAAAGAATCTCTCCGAAGAGTTTGGTACCAAAGGAGGTTTCAGACAAGGAGACAGCCTTTCGTGTGATCTCTTTAACATCCTGCTGCAAAAGGTTATACGAGAGGCAAACGTCAAAAGAAGTGGCACAATCTACACAAATTGTCACATGTTACTTGCTTATGCTGATGATATAGACATCATAGGCCGATCAGTAAAAGAAGTAACTGATATCTTTATAAAGGTCGAAGGAGAATCTGCTAAAGTGGGTCTGGCGGTAAATGGCGAGAAGACCAAGTTGATGGTGTCGACGCGCAATGCCTCCATTGAGCACGGACCGACTGTGGAAGTTGGTTCCTATAATATTGAGGTAGTAAAAGACTTCGTCTGCCTCGACACCTCCGTAAACACAACAAACGACATCAGTTGTGAAATAAAAAGAAGAATTGTATTGGCCAACAGATGCTACTTTGGTTTAAGTAAGCAGTTTAAAAACAAAGCCACATCTCGTCAAACAAACATAACGCTCTACAAAACACTGATACTGCCCGTGCTGATGTATGGCTCCGAAGCCTGGATACTTGCGCAAGCAGACATGGCAGCGCTTGGTGTGTTTGAGAGAAAATTCTTCGAAAGATCTACGGACCAATCTGTACGAGCTGTATCTGCTATACAACGACATCAATATTGTTAAACGTATGCAGCGATTGCGTTGGCTATCTATATCATAAGGATGAGCGATGATGAACCCGCTAAAAAGGCCTATAAATACGGACCGCTTGGTAGTGCACGCAGAATTGGCAGGCCAAGGAATAGATGGCACAAACAAGTGGATGATGAGGTGAAAAGGCGCGGTATTCTAGAGTGCGAAGCAACAAATAGAGTGGATTTTTCTTAGTTCGGCCTATGGAACAAATGTTCTGTAATGGGCCAGCTAAGTAAGTAAGTACTTCGACCTTCTAACTCGCTTCTTTCAATGTCTTTTTCGTCCTTTATTTTAAGAGCCGCTATAAAAGTACCACAAGATGACGTTTTTCAGCTTCGAAATGTTCTGCAAAAATTTCGCTCAGAAAATTTTAGGTACGGCTCTCATTAAAAACTAATAGATTTTGTCGCCTTTTCATAGTAATTTTTTACATTTACCCCTGTTTGTTTGTTTTTGTATGTTCTGTAACGAATATACAAAAAACAAAATATAGTATTTTTCTGAAAAAAAAACAGGGTAAATGCACAAAACGACCACGAAAACCCGACAAAATCGATTAGTTGTCAATGAGAGCCCTAACTAAAATTTTCTTTTTTCCATACAAACTATGTTTCTGAATATAACACACGTCATTTTTTATTTCAGTAAAATTTTGTATACGATTTTCCTAAAATTGATTTTCCACATTTTCTATTTATATCTTTCAGAATGCAATAGTTGTTTTCGTGAGAAAAGTCAACAATTCTATTGCAGATTAACTGAGAATTTACTACCGTGTCTACATAGAAAAATGTTCAACGAAATTGCTAGCATAACATAAATATTTGTATCTTCAAAAAATAATTTGTTGCCATCAATATTTTGCATAGTTTTGGTACAGCAATGCGTATAAGTATTTTGGTGAAATAAATAATACGCAACCGTGGTAAGAAATACATATAAGGCGGCACTGGCGACAGCGATATATGTGGGTGAATATCATCGATACATTTATCTATGGACAGATTGTATACTGACTGTACAACCGATATCTTTTATGTTTTTATGGAGGCTTTCTAAATATTTCACTATGGTTTCAATCAGGAAATTTTTGCACAAAACTACTTTTTGAAATGCACTTCAAATCAATCGAAAATAATTCGCTTTTGTATATACCGTTCACACTTCTTTGTATAAAAAACAGACTTTGTTCTGTAATTTTTTTCCAAAAAAAAAAAAAAACTTATTTGTTACAAGTCGAAAAACAAACTTTAATGGCCTGTTTCTCTAAAACGTTTCGAATTAAAATTCGTTCGAATTACTACTAAACTCCTGTTGTTGTCGAAAATGTTTGCTGATTGAAAACAAAAATGAATCAAATATTTTTGAAAAAAAGAAATTTGGTAGTAGTTCGAAAGAATTTGTATTCGAATCGCCTTAGTGAAACGGGCCATTAGTATCAGTCGCATTTGCCGACAGCGATATACCCTCAGCCTGTGTGAGTTGAGATATATGTGGGCAGATCGAACCCGGCTACACCACCAATTTTCTTTCCCAAAATATTAAGTACTTCGGGGAATTCTCAGAATTTTATAGCTATATTTTGACGTATGAACTTGCCAACAAAAACATCGAGACTTGTGAAGTTTCCGAATAAATGCTTACCTTTTGCTAATAAATTTGATTTGGATTAAAACCCAAAAGTGTTGAACTGTTGTGGATTAGAAACCTGAAGGAACGGGCTAACATATTCTATTTTGAAATTGAATCGTCCTTTTGCGATTCATTCCTCTCTTTTGGTGGGTGACCGTAGGATTTATAGCTATTGGACCATTATGTTCGATACGAATTTCAAAACGATTATGCGATAAGCGAAATGTTGGACTTTTTTGAGTGAGGTATCCGAAGATTTTGTTCGATATAGACCTTCTGGGAAATTTACATTTGGATAACATTTTACGATGTGTTTGTTTTCCAGTTCGAACTGAATATTGCGAATCGTAATATTTCCGCGAATCTTTGATAAAGTTCGAAGATGGACATTAGTCCGTTCACGATAACTTACGAAATGAGTATCCGATTTGAATCCGATCTATGTGTGGTAGAAATATTACGATGTGCGAAGTGTGGACCAAATCTGTTGCTCCCTTCAAGAGTTATTTTTTATTTTTTTTTTGTTAACTTTTATGGAGGAGGTATCCGAGGAATTTACAGATATGTTCCATACTCAAAATTGATCTAAATATGACAGCCAAATTTTTGACCGAATCACTTGAACCGTTCAAGATTTATCGCACGCTCCAGCCAGGCATATGGACGGACATTTCTAAATCGACTAAAAATTGTCTGAAACGGATTTCGTTCAAACATACTTGGGGTCTTAAACAATTATTTTAATGAGCCACATTTTCATCGTATAAAAGTGTATATACCCTCGGTAGACTAAAGTCTAAGGGTATAAATATTAAAATGAGTTCTAAAAGATTTGAGCAACTTTCAGTGCTATTCTCTCTAAACAAATGCCCGTAATAAAGCACAGGCCCTTTGGAGGCGCTTGTAAATATCCAGGAGCATATAATTGCCGTAATTACAGTTTTCTTTCTACTTGAAATACATTTAAATTGTAGTTATCTGTTGTTGGCAATGTTAAAATCTGATGAGTTTGTCTTGTTAGGATATTTGCAATCGATTTATTCGGGTATAATTTGTGTGAATTAAATTATTTAAGAAAACTTGCCTGCCATTTATTTTTTTAGAACAATAATTAACTTAATTTATTTTTTCGTAATCTAATCTATAGAATCAATGATTAATAAGTAGTTTAATTTTTCTTTGCTTACCAATGTTAATTTCCGGCCATTGGCTATCTACAAAAGTGTGGCACATCCTCTGTTAAAGCATTGCCGTCATTGTTTGCATTCTTGTGACCGGAAACGGAAATGTCACAGAGAATAGCTTTGATAGCATTTCTTATTTAGTGTCCTATTGACAAATCTTTACCTGATGGTTATATTAGTTTTAGTTGTGTAGTTGTTGTTTGGGGATTGTATAACAAGAAGCTTGTTAACACTTCTGAAGAATTTCATTATTTCAAACATTAATATAATTAAGAATAGAAGACAAGGTGGTAACAGTACACATACATATGAATGTAGTTTTGTATGTCCATATTTACGTATGTTCCACACAAACACACTCGAAAAGACAAGAAAATCTTGTTATCTAATTAATTCTCTTTCGAGTTGAGCTGTTAATTAAATATCACTATAAATGACCGTCGCCTTAATAAGGCAAAAATAAAAAAAAAATTTATCGCCATATTTACTTTAGGTAATTTTCTTGCGTCAATTGCCTTACCTCTCTATACCACAAATTTAAAACTAAATTTTGTTCAGCGATGAGGACCATTTCTGGCATAATGGATATGTAAACAAGGAAAGTAGTCTCATTTACGCTAAGAGCAGCCTAAAGAGATTCAAGTGGTGTCACTTTATCAAGAAAAAACAACGCTTTCGTGTGGTTTGTCCGCTGGTAGAACCATCAGCCCATATTTCTTCAAAATTGTGTCGGTGAGAACGTAACCTTCAATGACGACTATGATAACCGAATATATGATGCTTGAAAATGAAGCTCGTGATCTCGGCTACATTTTGGGTTCAACAAGAGACATTTTTTTTCCCACATGACAACAATCAATAGAGAACAGTTCCATGAGCAGACAATTTCAGGTCCATTGGCCAACAAGTTCGTGTGATATCACACGTTAGATTTTTCCTGTTGGGATATTTAAGATCTAAAGTGTATGCGGACAACCCCGTTGCAATTCAGGCCTTGGTGCAAAAAAGCACGCGTGTCATTCGTCAGTTACTCTACGGACAGACCGCCTAAGACGTTTCAAATGTTAATAAATTAGAATTTTCTGTGTTTTTTAACTTAGGAACCTTAGATGGACCACCCTATATATCCTATTTTTTGGCTAAACAAATTTAATGTTAAAGAAGCTTTAAGTATTCTTATCCTTTAGTCCAAAATTGAGTAATTATTTTCTTTCCTGTCCACAATTTTAGGTGGAGATATTTTGTGACCACGGATACCCCAAATGCCTAAATAAAGTCAAAATTGTTTTCAATCCGGCGCCACCTTTATATGGGGTTATATTAAAGTGTGGACCTATGTTGACAATTTTTATGGAGACCACAAAGAACCTGAAATGCAAATTACAGCTAGTTCGATTAAAAATTGTAGCTAAAATCATCAAATACCGAAAAATATGGGGGCTATACCAAAATATGGACCTATCATGACCATCCTGGGTGGATGGCCCAGAGCCGAAGTAAGTAAAGACCTCCATTCCCTCTCATATTTCCCAATCTGGAATATGGAGTTTTCTGATGTCGTTCTTCTATTTTTCGCTCCATCAAAGTCTTGGCCTTCCATTTCTACGTGTGCCGCATTGCGGCCCGTATTTATACACCTTGTTAGCGGGTTCATCATCACTCATTCATATGACATGGCCTAGCCAACGCAACCCTTGTATCTCGATACGTTTAACTACACTGTTATCGGTTTGTAGCAGATACAGCTCGTTGTTCATACGACGTCGTTATTCATCGCCAACGCAGTTTGGTCTGTAGATCTTTCGAAAAAAATTTTTCTCCATAACACCAATCACTGTCTTAGCCGTAAGTCCAATGCTTCGGAACCATACATTAGCACGGGTAGCATCAGTGTTTTGTGTGATGAGATGTGGTTTTTGTTTTTAAACTGCTTACTTAAGCCAAAGTTGCATCTGTTGGCCAATACAATTCTTCTTATTGCACAAGTAATGTGAAAGACGAAGTCTTTAACTGCCTCAAAATTATAGGAATCAACTTCCACTGTTGGTTTGAGTTCTATGGACGCATTGCGTGTCGATTAATCAACTTTGTCTTTTCGCCGTTTACCGCCAGACCCACTTTTGCTAATTCCTCTTCGACTTTCTTAAAGGTATCAGTTACTTCCATTAGTGAACCTCCCACGATCTCTATATCATCAGTATAAGCATGTAACATGTAGCTGTTGGTGTAAAGTGTGCCATCTCTCTTCACATCGGCAGCTCGTATAACACTTTCCGCCAGAGGACATGTGTCTCGCCGTTTTTTCGTATCTCATCAACTTTTGGGTTATAGGCCTCCAAAGGTTTGAGGCGTTGATGTAAAAAGGGTCATTTAGTCAGGACTATATCTTTCAAACCGTAACAAAATTTTAATTTACCTCAGTGGCAAAGTTGTAGCTCTTGTCTTAAAGAACAACAATTGTGAACACATATAATCCATCAAACTTCATCTGCAAGGTCAAAATCGCCATAGTCAAATTTCTTTTAATTTTTTTTCAAGTTTTGTTATACAGCTATCAAACCGATCAAATTTGAAGCAAACAACCAACGGATTTAATGGTCAAAATAGCAAAACAATTTCGATTTTTATGCTATTTACTCGGCTTCTGCTCCATAGATACTAAACCGTTCAAAATTCAAGGAAACAATCAACCACAATATTCTAGCAAAGGCATCAATAAACAACTTTCTGGAACATACGAAATGTCTATGAACGGTTCTTTATGGTAAAAATAGCAAAAATTTTTTTGAAAATATCCAATTTTTATACTTTTTTCTCCGACTCTGGTCCAAAGATACGCAACCGCCCAAAAATTAAGGATGCAGTCAACCATCAGTTTGATGTTTCAGTCGTTGGTAGAAATTTCAGCCTTCATTTGGCTCCTGTGCATATCGACTTTTTCACACTTCCGCTTTTCCATTTTTCCTGTAGAAAAGGCGTTTCTCCTCTCTCCTATTCTCCCGATACCTCCCTCGTACGCTACGCGTTGCTACTGATTTGATAAAATAGCCCCATATGCCGCATTTTTCTCGTCGGTAGCAGCACGCCCAGAGCTCCGCTCGAATTCCACTCGCGAATGAAACTCTTCTCGAATTCGAGCAAGTTGAGGGGGGAAACTTGCCCCCTCCCTTAAGCCAAACAAAAACTTATCCCGCCCCGAAATAATCTTGCCCCACAACCACCAAAAATATTGCACTCAAAAAATAATTACCAACTCCCCCCCCCAAATTTTCACTCGCGAGTGAATCGGAGCTCTGAGCACGACACTTTTTCTCATTGATGAAGTATGCATTGTGCGGCTGTTTGCAAGGAGTGGGCCATTGTTCTGATATGTTATCGGGGCGAGAAGTGTTTTGATTAAGCAATTGGGCCAGTTGAGTGGAATATGTTGTGACCATTTGCTGTAATTGCACCTTCTGATGTCTAATATTCGTGTTGTGTCTGTTCGTACTTAATATGTTACGTTTAACCGGCTACGTACCTTTGCTGCAAAAAAGTGGTGGTGGTTGTGGTAGTCTATGTTTGCACCTCGGAACGATCGTATGTACATCCAACACGCTCGATTAATGTCTCCCATCTATCACAACGTGATCAATTTTCCTGTTCTTTGGTGTGGAGACAGCCAGGTGCCCTTATGAAAACAGACATTCTTAAATCTGGTACTGCTAACTAACATCTTTTTTGCAGCTGCCTTATACCATTGCCAGATGTTTTACTGTGGTGACTGAATTTCTTGACTTTTAGGCCAAGATATTCTCCTTTCCAATTTTGGCATTAAAATCGCCAAGAATTTTAATGTCATGGGCAGGACAACTGCCATAAAAGCTCATAAAATATATCGTTGGTCTGTTCTCCTTGCACAAATAAAGTTAATGTTGAAGAATTTTGCTTTTATTCGCGTTGTAGCAAGTCTTCCATTCACGGGGATGAAGCTGGAGACCAGATGCTTTAACCGACCGACTACAAATCCGCGACCAAAGTCATGCTTTGATTCATGACAGCTAAATAGAGCGCGTTAGGTGTAGATGTTGTTGTGACGCCTTTACTAAACCATCGTAGTTCCTGTATGGCAGTTATATCGGCCCTGTTACTTTCAAGTACATCTGCCAGTGCGTAAACTGCAACTTAGGGTTTGCTTTTCCTTCGTTTTTTATAGTATATTGTTTTTTGGAGGGGTGATTACTAGCCCAACGACCAACGCCCAACCCGCTTTTAACGTTCTTATGGGCGAACACGCGGTACATGTTAGCTCACTGCTTTTAACGAGTGTTAATGACAGCTCCCCAGATGACACTAAGTGGGAGCTTAGTGTCCACTTGAGGTGAAAGGGGAACCAAGATAAATCCTGGGTTTTGCCATATTAAAGATGGCCAATACCGTTAATTGGTATCTTTCATCCCCATGCCACCCACAATTGCAGCTAATATCCTCAAAATACCGAAAGTTGGGAGGTACCAAAACGTGGACCTACGGTGAAAAATCTTTGTAGGAATATTTTGTAACCACAGGAAACCTCAAATATTAAATTACAGGTAGTTCGGTCAAAAAGTGTAGCTAAAATCCTCAAAATACCGACAAGTCCGGAGGTTCCTTTATATGGGAGTTATATCACAATACACACAGAAAAATATATGTTATAAACTGCAGCAAACATGTGATATGTTTGCATCCAAACATATTATACGTTTGCTGCAGTTTTTAACATATATTTTTCTGCGTGTATGTATCGGTATATCCCATCTTTTAACTTGATGTGCCTATGGCTGTGTCGACTCAGAATATTATCCTGATCAGGAATATATACTTTATAGGTTAGCAAATGATTATTTTTATGTGCGAAAAAGAAAAAGCGAACTCAATAAACCCTCCATACTATGGTGGAGGGTATAAAAAGGATGTGTTGATCATTTGATCAAGAACCCCTATGTATGGAATTTTATGGCGATCGGTTAACGTTAACCAGTGCCGCCAGAGTGATTTTTCTCCATAGTAATTTGTACTCGTATGGGGCCAAAGGTGCATTTTCACGAATATTCTCTATAATTCGCATTTGTGGTCCAATCGATGAAAGTTCATAAAAAACGAATCCTACACAAAATTGTGGAAATCGGATCGGATTTTGATATGGCTCCGACAGCCTAAAATCGGACTATCGGAGCCATATTTTGGGCCCAATATAGCTTTACCGAAATCTGATCCGATTTCCAAAATTTTTTACAGTCTGAAGGAAACCAATAAGATAAGTGCAATCGGTCCAATATAAAATCTTGTGGGAGGGAGACATTGGATTTTTTCATGTAGTGGAAAAGTAATGAAATCAATCATACGCCACCCTTATAGATGACGCATTCAGCCCTCAAAGCTGGGATCGGGAGAAATATTAAGGTTTACGCATGGTCCGATCCGTGGAGACTGTATATTTTATTTATTTGTATCTTATTAGTTTATGATTCTTTTTTATATTTCAACAATCGCTATTATAATACTTAAATGAATTCAAAAATTCTCAATGAAATACAAAATGAGTGTATTTCTATTACTTAGTTTAACAATAGTCACATCATTTCCGCAGAAACATTCCAAGGTAAGCTCATTATATTCAATGCATTGAAGAGTACTTCTTTTCAAGGTTACAGATGATATTCAATACAATTTAAGTTACAAAGGCGTTGCCTTTGTTTGAACAACAAAAGTTGTCTAAGTAGGTATTATGTTTACAACCGGAAACGGAAATGACACAAGAATAGCATTGACAGTCACTGTGATGCAGCATCCAGTAGACTAATAAACTCCAGGGAATATTCTTGCGCTTGTGGGGGTGTGTATAAACGAGCAATTTCATTTAAGTATAAGAGAAAAAAGATATTGGAATATGTCGCTCATCGGATATCCTACACCAGCAAACGGATGGTTTCGCATTATGAATTGTATAAAAATCTCGCCTTTAAGCGAGAGAATTTTATACCCTCAACCCTCTTGACACTTTGATACGACCAAAAATGTGCCTCATGGAAATATTTGTTGCGACGTAGGCTATAAAAAAGTGTAATGACCTGGCTATCACCAGATCAAAAAATCGATCACAAGAGACACAACACTGAAGTTGGACATCAGAGAACTGAAATCCCAACAAATAGCCTCGTCATATTCCACTCAACTGGCCCAATTGCTTAACGAATGCATTCTCGTTTCGATAACATATCAGCACAATGACAAAGTATTGCCAACCAGAGACCTACACCAACGAATCCTTGGTATGGCCAGGAGTGTCGTGCTGCTACCGAAGTGAAAAATGCGGCAATCAGTAGCAACGCGTGGCGTACGAGAGAGGTATCGGGAGAAAAAAGGGGAGGAGAAACGTCTTGTCCGCAGGAGAAATAGAGAAATGGAAAAGCGGGAGTGTGAAAAAAATCGAGATGTGCAGTAGCCAGAATCAAGTCCGAAAGTTCTACCAAAGAGTGAAACATCAAACTGATGGCTTTAGAACTGGCACATCCTCCTGTAGAGACCAGCAAGGTAATCTGGTAACTGATACAGATAGTGTGCTCAAGATATGGAAAGAACATTTGTTCAAACCGTTGGTACCCAACAATAGCGAAGATGATGAAGATACCACATATCCAATCCCAGAAGATGGTACTGAATGTATACCGCCCAGCCTAGATGATGTAAAGTCAGCAATAAACCGGCTAAAGAATAATAAGGCAGCAGGAGCTTTCCAGCCGAGCTGTTCAAAACCGGAGGCGACACGCTGTTAAGGTGTGTTCATCAGCTAGTTAGCACCATCTGGTAGGAAGAACGAGCACCCGACGATTGGAACATGATCATCCTGTACCCTGTCCACAAGAAATGAGATAAGACTGTATGCTCTAACCATAGGAGCATAAGTTTTCTTCCAATTGCCTACATGATAGTGTCACGGATATTTTGCGAACGACTAAAGACTATGGCCAATGAAATAACTAGACCATACCAATGTGGATTTAGACCTGGCAAGTCCACCATTGACCAGATATTTACGGCAAATCCTGGATAAGATCCAAGAGATGCGGATCGACACCTACCACCTTTTTGTCGCTTACAAGGCAGCCTTCGACAGCCCCCTACGCCCGAAGGTATTCCAAGCCATGTCTGAATTTTGTATCCCCGCAAAGTTTTTCGGCTTTGTAAGATGACTTTAACTGATACTAGGCCCTCAGTTAAAATAGGAAAGAACCTCTCGGAACAATTCAGTACCAAAAGAGGTTTCAGACAAGGAGACATCCTTTCGTGTGACCTATTCAATATCGTGTTGGAAAAGGTTATAAGATATGCAAATGTCAAAAGAAACAGGCACAATCGACTGCAACATGCGACATTTACATGCCTATGCTGATGACGTTGACATCATGGGGCGATCAGTAAAGGAAGTAACTGGTACCTTTAAGAAGGTCGAAGGAGAATCAGAAAAAGTGGGTTTGACGGTAAACGGCGAGAAGACCAAGTTGATGGTGTCGACGCGCAATGCGTACCTAGAGCTCGGACCAACAGTGGAAGTTGGTTCCTATAATTATGAGGCAGTGAAAGACTTCGTCTACCTCGGCACCGCCATAAACACAACAAACAACATCGGTTGTGAATTAAAAAGAAAAATTGTGTTGGCCAACAGCTGTTACTATGGCTTAAGTAAGCAGTTTAAAAACAAAACCACATCTCTTCAAACAAAAACATCGCTTTTCAAAACGCTGACACTACCCGTGCTAGTGTATGGTTCTGAAGCCTGAAAACTTGCGCAAGCAGACAAGGCAGTGCTTGGCGTGTTTGAGAGAAAAATTCTTCAAAAGATCTACGGCACAATCTGCGTTAACGGTGAATATCGATGTCGCATGAACCACGAGCTGTATCTGCTATACAACGACATCAGTATAGATAAACGTATCGAGATGCAACGATTGCGTTGGCTAGACCATATCATCGAAATGAGCTATGATGTGTCCGCTAAAAACGCGTATAAATATGGGCCACATGGTGATGCACGCATAATTGGCAGGCCATGGTTTCGATGGAGAATGAGGATGGAATGGTGGATGAGGAAATGAAAAGGGCCGGTATTCCAGAAAGCGAAGCAGCAAACAGAGAGAATTGGAGATATTTTCTTAGTTCGGCTTGTGGAACAAATGTTCTGTAATGAGCCAGCTAAGTAAGTAAGTACCTTCACGTATCATGAGAGAGTGTCATTATTTACATAATTAATTCTTATCGGCCGAAGGATAATGCAAATAAAGTGGAGTAGGGTATCATATGGTAGGCCCCGTCCACTATATTCTTTTTATACCCTCCACCATACTATGGAGGGTATAATTAAATTTGTCATTCCGTTTGTAACACACCGAAATATTCATCGGAGATCCTATAAAGTATATATATTCTTGATCAGGGTAAAAGTCTAAGTCGATATAACTATGCCCGTCTGTCCGTGTGTTGAAATCAAGATACAGCTCACAATTTTTAAGATAAAGCTTTGTAATTTGGTGTAGAAGTTACTATTACTTCTAGGATGTTTGGTATTGCAAATGGGCTTCGTTGGGGGAATACAACTTTCCCTTCATATAGCCCCCATAGAACGGTACCTCCCGATTTTCGGTATTTTGAAGGTTGTGGCTCAATAGTCAACCGAAGTGGCTGTAATTTGGTATTTAGTCTTCGTTGGGGGTGTAACACTTTTCCCCCCACACCGAAATGGCTAAAATTTGATACTTAGCCTTCGTCGGGGGTATAAAATTTTCCCCCAGAGTTTTGCTGGTATGGGTCCACGCCTTCATATACCCCGCAAAGAACGGTACCTCCCGATTTTCGGTATTTTGAAAGTTTTGGCCACAACAACCCACCGAAATGCCTGAGATTTGGTATTTAGTCTACGTTGGAAGTAAAAACCTTTCCGACTGAATTTCGATGGTATAGGTCAAAGTTTCGATATAGCCCCCATAGAGCGGTACCTGCTGATTTTCGTAATTGTGAAAGATGTCACCTCAATATCCCACCGAAATGACTGAAATTTGTTATTTAGTCTTTCATGGTGTTATCCTATATCCCCCATAGAAGCATACCTCTTGATTTATGGTATTTTTTAGGTTTGAACCACATTATGTTACTGAAATACAGGAAATTTGTTATTTAGTCTGCTTTGAGTCTAAAAACTTTACTTTTTTAATTTTTTAATCGAGCTTTATGATCTATTATGCAAGTGAAAAAGGAAAGCCGACGATTCGAACCCACACACCCACCACTATGTGACATGCATGTTTCGTCTTCGGTCAAGACTCTTCAGACATATCGGATGTGGAGCGGCTTCGATGTCCTCGAACTTTTCTTCTTTCAAATGCATTTTTGTTTTGTATTTTACAACAACAATGAGGATTTTCCCATTTAGTTGTGCTTTCATGACAAACGCTTAGCGCTGCCTTTGAAAGTTATGAGTTTGGCTCTGAACGCTAACACGCCGTGACAACACTTTTTTCTGTGTTTTTCAATGACGTGGGTTCAAACCCCAGCCTGGCTCAGCTGATTTTATTTATTTGAAAATTTTTTGCCTTTTTAGGCGAAGATCATTTTTTTTTTAAGATTAATTTTTTAATTTTTTAATCGAGCTTTATGATCTATTATGCAAGTGAAAAAGGAAAGCCGACGATTCGAACCCACACACCCACCACTATGTGACATGCATGTTTCGTCTTCGGTCAAGACTCTTCAGACATATCGGATGTGGAGCGGCTTCGATGTCCTCGAACTTTTCTTCTTTCAAATGCATTTTTGTTTTGTATTTTACAACAACAATGAGGATTTTCCCATTTAGTTGTGCTTTCATGACAAACGCTTAGCGCTGCCTTTGAAAGTTATGAGTTTGGCTCTGAACGCTAACACGCCGTGACAACACTTTTTTCTGTGTTTTTCAATGACGTGGGTTCAAACCCCAGCCTGGCTCAGCTGATTTTATTTATTTGAAAATTTTTTGCCTTTTTAGGCGAAGATCATTTTTTTTTAAGATTAATTTTTTAATTTTTTAATCGAGCTTTATGATCTATTATGCAAGTGAAAAAGGAAAGCCGACGATTCGAACCCACACACCCACCACTATGTGACATGCATGTTTCGTCTTCGGTCAAGACTCTTCAGACATATCGGATGTGGAGCGGCTTCGATGTCCTCGAACTTTTCTTCTTTCAAATGCATTTTTGTTTTGTATTTTACAACAACAATGAGGATTTTCCCATTTAGTTGTGCTTTCATGACAAACGCTTAGCGCTGCCTTTGAAAGTTATGAGTTTGGCTCTGAACGCTAACACGCCGTGACAACACTTTTTTCTGTGTTTTTCAATGACGTGGGTTCAAACCCCAGCCTGGCTCAGCTGATTTTATTTATTTGAAAATTTTTTGCCTTTTTAGGCGAAGATCATTTTTTTTTAAGATTAATTTTTTAATTTTTTAATCGAGCTTTATGATCTATTATGCAAGTGAAAAAGGAAAGCCGACGATTCGAACCCACACACCCACCACTATGTGACATGCATGTTTCGTCTTCGGTCAAGACTCTTCAGACATATCGGATGTGGAGCGGCTTCGATGTCCTCGAACTTTTCTTCTTTCAAATGCATTTTTGTTTTGTATTTTACAACAACAATGAGGATTTTCCCATTTAGTTGTGCTTTCATGACAAACGCTTAGCCAGAAATTTGTCGGTATAGATCGACGTTTTGATATACATAGAACCCATAGAACGGTACCTCCCGGCTTTCGGTATTTTGAATGTCAACCACATTGGTTTACCGAAATTGCTGAAATTTGGTATTTAGTCTTCTTCATAAACGAAAGGAAACTAATTGTTCCATTTTACTTAAATACCACTCGTGGTGGAGGGCATAACAAGTTCGGCCTGGCCGAACTTAAAGCTGTTCTTACTTGTTATACTTGTTGTTTTTTTCTTTTTACACAGTCATATGCTGAGTTTATGTAACTGACGACAAAGCCAACTGATTCGTTGTAATTCTGCATTCAACTGGCTGTGAATGTAATTCCATATAAATTCTAATTATTCAGAATTTTCCAACCATGCATTTTACTCCATGAAACTGAATTCCAATTTAATTCTCTTAAATATTAAATTTCATATTTTGTAAATTTCATTTAGCTGTTTTTTTGTTACTTCTAATTGCGAACATCTGTAAATTGCATATCAGAATATTTTGTATTAAGGTATAGTTGTGTATGTGTGCCTGGGTGTGCATTAGGGCTATGACTTTTTGACATTTATTTTCAAAAATGATTTCCTGTAGCACGGGTGAACGAACTTTTGTCTATTAATCACTAAAATTGCGTTTATTCCATTGAAATGTGAAAAAAGTTCACGCACAAACGATTAATTTTTTTTTTTTTTTTTGAAAAAATGTTTGGAATGGGAAAAAAATTCTCAAAAATTATTTCCAATAGCGAATGACTAATAACTAAAAAAACGTTTATTCCATTCAAATATTGAAAAGGTCATGCACAAACTGCTTTAAAAAAATTTAGATTTTTTAAATTATGTCTTTAAAAAATCCGTTTACTTTTTTTGTGACTCTCAGAGTTAAAGAAAATTAATGAGAAACAAATGTTGTACCAGTTTGGTTATCTCATGTGACTCTAACGTTTTTTTTGTCAATTATATATCTGCTTACAGTGACTTCAAAAAATTGCCCATACTTCTAATAAATTCATGTTTTTAAATCATTTTGTGCGTGACGTTTTTTCACCGAATCATCTTATAAATAATAATTATAAGAGTATAATAATTTTATGTAATCTTATATAGAAACTCATGGCGCTATGATACATGGATATGAGGTTGTAAAAAAGTCGTAACCCTAGAGTGCATTTGTGCCTGAGTTTATAAATCAGTTCATTTATCTTGTGCTGTTGTTATTTTGTGATGTATTTATGTACAAACGTACGTACGTACATTTGTATATATGTATGTTTGTGACTACTTACACAAAGTATTTAATCAACTGCAAAAGCTGAGCTGTTGGTCGGGCTGTTGGATCTCGATTCACCAGGCGAGATGTGGCTTCCTGTAATGGCACCGGTACTCGGGGCAACATCTTTTGTACGTTTTCATCCAGCTGTATGTTATTGAATTAGAAATTAACAATGAAATGAAAGAAAAAAGAGAAGAAGAAGAACAAGAAGAATCATAAAAAATTAGTCCTTGCACAAGGATGGGTTACATACTGAGCAGGTAAAAAAATTAAATGAACATCAACATAAAACATTAAACACCGTGCCAGTGTTGCCATGAAAATTTATATTTATACCCTCAGCATTTATACTAACGAGGGTATATACACTTTCATACGGGCAAAATGTGCCTCATCGAAATAATGGTTTTAGACCCCAAGTATGTTTGGACGAAATGTGTTTCAGACAATTTGGAGTTGATTTAGCCATGTCCGTCCGTCTGTCTGTCTCTCGAACTGATCAATCGACTCGGTCCAAAATTTGGCTTTCGTAATATTTTGTCCAAACTTAGTTTAAGTTCGGAGATGGGTTATATCGGTCCACTCCTTCCGGTACCTCCCCCACAAAACTTCGGAAATGTTCGGAAAATTTGTGCGCACGATAACTCTTGAAGGGAGTAACCGATTTGGTCCCTGCTTTGCACATCGTAAAATTTCTACTAGACTTAGATGAGGTTTCAATATGGACCCTATCCGTCCACTTCTTCCGGTACCTCCCACATAAAATTTCGGGAAAAGTTCATTTTAAGGTCTCCTCTCAAATCGTTCTATTTTTTGTTGTAAGAGCTTGTATTAACTGCCCCCCATATGAAGGTACAAGTTTCATCAGGGGCAAGTCCATACTTCCTAAGAAAATAGCCTGAAAGGTGCAAAAAACCCCTATGACACCGTGTGTAGTGATTGGAGCGCAAAATAACTTTCGAACTGATCTGTTGATCGGATGATTTGGACTACGTAATATTTTATCCAAACTTAGTTTAAGTTCAAAGATAAGCCAGAACGGTACACTCCTTCAGGCACCTCCCCCACAAAAGTTCAAAAATGTTCCAAAAAATTTTGCGCACGATAAAGCTTGAAGGGAGTGACCGATTTGGTCCATATTTTACACATCCTAACATATCTACCAGATATATATCAGGTTCGAATATGGATTATTTGTCGACTCCTTCGGTTACATCCCACATAAAATTTCGGATAAGTTCACTTCAAAACCTGCTCTCGAATCACTTTGATTTTTGTTGAAGCAGCTTGCATTAGCTGCCCCCATTATGACGTAAACGTTTTTTCAGGGGAAGTCCATACTTCTTGAGAAACAGTTGTAAAAAAAAACCCCTTGGACCCCATAGGTAGTGGCTGGAGAGCACAATAACTCTCGATCTGATCAACCTTCGTAGCAGTTAGGTGTGGAACTGTCGAGGTAGAGTTGCTGAACGTATACATCCCGCCGGTAAATAGCTGTATTTCACAAACCTAGAATTAAACCGCTTTTGGTAGGTCATAACCATTTGGTCTTGGGGGACTTTAATGCGCATCATGAGTTGTGGTATTCGGCCTCGGAAATGAGCAGAGGGGTACAGCGATGGCTGAGCAGATTGATAGCTCTAAGTTTTGCATGGTCAATGAGGATGCCCTACCAGAACTAGAGGATAGTGTCACAGTCACAGATCATCTGCCCACAATTGTCTCCATTGGCAGACCGCCTGATTTTATCACCTCTGAACGCCGCCGCACATTCGTAAATCGTGCAAAAGCTGATTGGCCGAGTCTCAGAGAGTTCGCTAATCACCGCTTCAGAGATCTGCCTAATCCTTCTGATGTTCGGGTAACGGAAAGGACAATCCAAGACATCACTGGTCGAATACCCGAAGTGAAACCAAACTTCCCAGCAGAGGCGGCGATATTAGCCAATGAGCGTTATGAGCTTTGTCGAATCAACCCCAGTGACCCCAGAGCCAGGCAGCTGTTGCTGGAAGTTAACAGGGTTGGTCGGCGAGCATAAGCGGAACAAGTGCTTAAATCATCTGAAGAGTTGCAACATTGGAGCCGGTATAAGTGAATTTTGGGCAACGGTTAATTCACTATCGAACCCTGGAAAGAAGTAAAATAGGACCGCAGTCACGCTTGGCTACGTCACGTTAACTGATACGAAGAGGTGCGTAAGTTATTTTAATTGACAGTTTGTCGAACACTCCGGAAGTGTTCGCGCACCTCTTCATATCAGTTAACGTGACGTAGCCAAGCGTGAATGCGGTCCTATCTTACTTCCTTCCAGGGTTCGAATGCTACCAGGAATGCTAAATCATCCAAAGCGTTGGGCCCTGGAGAAAACTCCATACTGAAATAGCTGGATGAGCCGCAAGTTCAGTATCTCGCTAAAGTTCTCAACATGCCGCCAGTCGCCCACATTGTTCCGAAGTCTGGAAAATGGACAGTCAGAAGCCAGGCAATGAACGCCAGCAAAAGTGAATCGTACAGGCCGATTTCACTTTTTTCGTCCGTAGTAGAGACCCTTGAGGCCTGAAGGCCGTGACAGAATCAGCTCGTTACTTGCTCTGCTTGCTTTCAAATGTCAAATTATATGGAGGAACGCCGGCGGAATTGCAAAGAGGCTCTGGCTTCCCTTTATAATTTGACATTTTGGAAGCAAGCAAAGTAAGCAACGATTGATTTTGTTTCTACCTTTAGTCCTTCCCAACGTTAGAAAAAGCTATCCAGTTGCCGAATATTAACATGGAATCCGATTCAGCACGACAACAGCGCTGCACGCCATCTTCACACATGTTGGTCGATGATTCATCCAGGATAAGCCAGGATAAACCTTTGACACTGTCCGGCACTCAAAGCTGTTTGAGGACATTGTGCAGCCAACCCTCCGGTCAAGTCTGAAACGTTGGATAATCAATTATATGTGCGGACTACAGTCGTATGTGGAGTTCAGGAACAAGTCCAAATAACGTGGAGTGAAACCGGGAGTTCCCCAAGGTGGGGTGATATCTCCGGAACTGTTTAAGCCCTACCTCTCCTGTTTTCCGCCCTCTTCAGACGCCACCGAGACCATAACGTTTTCGAATGATTGAACGATCCTGGCGTCAGGTACCTTCCCCTGTGACATCTGTGAAATTCTGAACTCCTATTTAACCTTTTGGAACGCGAGAAATGAGCAGATATCCGCCACTAAATCTAAGGCCACTCTGTTTAGCACATGGACGTCGCAGGTGGGAAGAGAGTTGAATGTCGTGGTCGATGGTAGCAGAATAACGACCACAAACTGCCCCAAAATCCTAGGGTCACATTCGACAGCACATTCACTTCGTCCTCACATGCCACAGCTACCTGTGACAAACTGAAAAGTAGGAACAAGTTCCTCAAGTCCATAGCCGGCAGCACTTAGGGAGCAGATAAAGAAACCATGTTGACCAGATATACCACGATAGGTCGGTCGATGGTGAGTAATGCGGCACCAGTTTGGTCCTCGAGTTTATGTGATACGCAATGGAAGAACATTCAAACTTATCAGATTGCCGCCCTGAGAACAGCAACGGGGTGCCTCCTCTTGTCTTCAGTGGGTCATCTGCATGAGGAGGCAAAGATTCTTCCAGTACAGCAACACAATGAGATGCTGTCGTTGCAGTACTTGCTTGAGTGTTACCGACATACCCAGGCACGTCAGGACGGATTTTAACGTTCTAGAGAAGGAGGTACAACCATACGGAAGAGAACCCTTAGATCAACAAGCATATCAAACAGGTTTAAACAGCATCTACACGGACGCTGTTGCTGAGGCCATAAACAACTATAGTGTGAATAAAGTCTTCGGACTTCATCCTCTATCTATCGCAGCTGAGAAGCGTCAGCTGCCACCACAAACCATAGCAGTTTTGGCCCAACTACGCTCGGGATATTGTAGTCGCCTAAATTCTTATAGGGCAAAATATCGATCACACCGTTCAAAATATCTGCCCAGCATGCGGTATGTGGCCAAACAACACACAGTACCTTTTCAACTGACCTGCCAAACCTCCAATTCCAACTCCAGTGGATCTGTGGTTACATCCCATTGAAGCAGCCACATTCCTTGAACTTGATGGACCCAAACATACAATAATAAACACTGCTACAACAACAAATTGGGTGCCACCGTTGTGCAATGGTATGCACACCCGGCTTGCACGCAGAAAGTCGTGAGTTCGATTCCCCGGCTAGGCAACATCAAATTTTCAACGGTGGCAAAATACCCCTCAGTAATTTTGGCGACATTTCCCGAGTATTTCAGCCATGTAAAACTTCTCTACAAGTGGGGTCTTAGGATACGCCGTTCGGACTCGGCGATAAACTGTAGGTCCAATATCATTGAGCTAATATAAATCGGGGTGCACTCATTGATATGAGAGAAGTCTCCCTTGTCCCGTCTGGGATGTTTGTGGAACAATTATATATTATTACTCACAAAATCCGCAGTCCCCCCAACAGCAACCACATCTAACGCCAGCCGTTTTTTGTTTCAATCGCAAAAAATTCATCCTTTAGTTGCAAAGGACTCCGAAGTGAAATCGAGGAAATCGTTGACTTCATGAGTTGGGGGATTACCTTTCCTATTGTACCAGTCTGATCCTAATGGCCCGTACATGGAATGTATGGTGGTACCAGTTAGGTGTGGAACTGCCGAGGTAGAGTTATTGGCAGCTCTAAGTTTAGCACGGTCAATGAGGACGCCCCTACCAGAATTAGAGGTGAGTGTCACAGTTCGCCAGACATAACCATTGTGTCACCTGGTTTGACAAATGTCGTTACCTGGCAACCCGTCATTTCTCTTGGATCACACCATCTCCCCACAATTGTCTCCATTAGCAGATCAACCGATTCCATCACCTCTGAACGCCGCACATTCGTAAATTATGGGACAACTGATTGGCCGAGTTTCAGAGAGTTCACTAATCACCGCTTCAGAGAGCTGCCTAATCCTTCTGACGTTCGGGTAGCGGAAAGAACGTCCCGAGACATCATCACTGCTGCAGCCACTCGCCACATACCTGCTGGTGGAATATCCAAAGTAAGACCAAACTTCCCAGCAGAGGCAACGGGATTAGCAAGTGAGCATTATAAGCTTCGTGCGGGTCCATGGAAAAAAACTTCCTTCGAACCAACCCCAGTGACACCAGAGTCAGGGAGCTGGTACTGGAGCTGAAGAGAAGCAAGTGGTAAAATCACCTGAATAGTTGCAACATTGTAGCCGGTATAAGTGAATTGTGGGCCACGGTTAAGTCACTCTCGAAGCCTTGAAAGAAGTATAATAAGACCTCAGGCACGTTTGGCGACATCACGTTGACTGACCCGAAGAGGTGCGCAAGTTATTTTAATCGACGATTTGTTGATTACTCCGTTCTACGTCGCATCAGAACTCTTCCTGCCGAAAATGAACCACCGCAGTTTACGATGGATGATGTTGCGAATGTCACCAGGAATACTAAATCATCCAAAGTGTTGGGCCCTGGTGGAATCTCCATACTGAAATAGCTGGATGGGCCGGGAGTGGAGTAACTCGCTCAAAGTTCTCAACCTGCCGCTAGCCGCCCACATTGTTCCGAAGTCTGGAAAATGGACAGTCTGAAGCCAGACAATGAACGCCAGCAAAAGTGAATCGTATAGACCGATTTCGCTTTTTTTGTCCGTAGCGGCCTTAAGGCAGTGAGAGAATCAGCTCGTTGCGTGCTTTGCTTGCTTTCAAATGTCAAATTATATGGAGGAACGCCGGCGGAATTGCAAAGAGACTCTGGCTTTCCTTTATAAATTGACATTTTGGAAGCAAGCAAAGCAAGCAGCGATTGATTTGTTTCTACCTTTAGTCCTCCCCAGCGTTAGAAAAAGCTATCCAGTTGCCGATTATTAACAGCACTGCACGCCATCTCCACACATGATGGTCGATGATTCAACCAGGATAAGCCAGGATAAACCTTTGACACTGTCAGGCACTCAACGCTGTTTGAGGACATTGTGCAGCCAACCCTCTGGCCAAGTCTGAAACGTTGGATAATCAATTATATGTGCGGACTACAGTCGTATGTGGAGTTCGGCAACAAGCAGTCCATTCAGAAACGAAGGAGTCCCCAAGGTGGGGTGATATCTCCGGAACTATTTAACGTCTACTTCTCCTGTTTTCCGCCCTCTCCAGACGGCATCGAGATCATAACGGATTCGAATGATTGCACGACCCAGGCATCAGGTACCTTCCCTCATGACATCTGTGAAAGACTGAACTCCTATTTAATCTTTTTGCAGGCGACAAATATGCAGATACCCGCCACTAAATCTATGGCCACTCTGTTTAGCACATGAACGGCACAGGTGGGAAAAGAGTTGAATGTCGTGGTCGATGGTAGCAGAATTCCCACCACAAACTGCCCCAAAATTCTAGGGTCACATTCGACAGCACATTCACGTCACCCTCACATCCCACATCTATCTACGACAAACTGAAAAGTAGGAACAAGTTCCTTAAGTCTCTAGCCGGCAGCACTTGGGGAGCAGATAAAAAAACCATGTTGACCAGATATACCAGGATATGTCGGTCGATGGTGAGTAATGCGGCACCAGTTTGGTCCTCGAGTTTGTGTGATACGCAATGGAAGAATATTCAAACTTATCAGATTGCCGCCCTGAGAACAGTAACGGGGTGCCTCCTCAGGTCTTCAGTGGACCATCTACATGAGGAGGCAAAGATTCTTCCAGTACGGCAACACAATGAGATGCTGTCGTTGCAGTACTTGCTTGAGTGTTACCGTGAGAGTCATCCCAATCACCATGTGGAGGGTAGGCCCGACACACCCAGGTACATTAAGAAGGATCTTCAAGTTCTAGAGAGCGATGTCTAGTTATACAGGAGGGAACTCCTAGATCAACAAGCATATCAAGCAGTTTTGAACTGCATTCACTCGGATGCAGTTGCTGAGGCCATAAGCAACTATAATATAATAATAATAATTGTTCCACAAACAGGACAAGGGAGACTTCTCTCATATTAATGAGTGCACCCCGATTCAAATTAGCTCAATGATAAGGGACCTACTGTTTATCGCCGAGCCCGAACGGCGTGTCTTTAGACAGCACTTGTAGATAAGTTTTATATGGCTGAAATACTCAGGAAATGTCGCCAACATCACCGAGGGTTATTTAGCCACCGTTGAAAATTTGAAGTTGTCTGGCCTCGATTCGAACCCACGACCTTCAGCGTTCAAGGTGGGTGTGCATACCATTGCACTCCGGTGGCAACCAAACAACTATAGTGTGAATAAAGTCCTCGGAGTACATTCCCCATCTATCGCAACTGAGGATCGTCGGCAGCCACGACAAAATAGAGTTGTTTTGGCTCAACTACGCTCGGGATATTGGAGACTCCTAAATTCTGAAAGGGTAAAGATCGATCAAAACATCTGCCCAGCAAGCGGCATGTGCCCGCACAACACACTGCACCTTTTCAAGTGCCCTGCCAAACCTACTAATACAACTCCAGTAGATCTGTGGTTAAATCCCATCGAAGCAGCCACATTCCTTGAACTGGAGAGGGACCCAGAACCTGACTGAGCAGAAGAATGAACACACAAACATACAAAAATAAACACTGTAACAACAACAACTATTCTCATTGCCGGGTAATCCTGTATTCCTCATTCTTCTTATGACATTCCTGATTCTACTACATTTAATTTTCGGAGGTGTTTGTAAACCAACTAAATATTTTTTGTCATATTGGTCCCGTGTTGGGCCAATTTTTGTGACCAAGAGATCGCTTATTTTAAACTTCTAATTGGAGAAAATCCAATAAAATTTCCGGTTAGGTATAGCTCTCATATATGAACCCCGTCCAACTTGCCAAACAAAATTCCCCCAATTTATTGTTGTCTAAAATATCTCAAATCGGCAATACTGAGAAAGGCGACAAGCATCGACCGTGACGGTGAGACAGTAACAGCAGCATAAATGAAAACAAATCTACGCTGCAAACGAACGCAAAACTTTAGAGCAAAGAGTTCATTAGTAATTTGATAAGTGAATGGATAATTGATTGCAAAACATTGCCGGATTCATTTATTAATCGTCGTTGTGGAAGGCTGTTAGCAGCTGGGACAGAGAAAATCATATGGGTGGTGGTTGGCTGCTTGCTGTGTGTGTGTGCGTACGTGTTTATTTTGGTCTAACTTTACCTTGATGTCTAACTATAGAAGAAGCCTTCGTGGCGGTTATTATGTTTGCCACATTTTGGCGCTGCCAGTTGATGATGTTCGTTCATAAGCCATCTGCTTAATTTGCTAGCTACGGTATTATTTGAAAACTGTGCCGGTGTGCGTGTGTGCAGACTAACGTTCTAAATGTGGAATTTAAATTCGACGAATGCTCGAAATATTAACCAAGTCAACCAATTAACACTGAATGATGAATAAATGCATTGAAGTAAGGAAAATCACATTCATGGCTTTCGAAAATTCCACAATTTGTTATGTGGAAGTCAGGTTATTGTCCTTCGGTGAAAACATATCATGACTTTCTATTTAAAAATTTTAAAAGTTGAGCAATAATCACTGGGAACCCAGAATACCTAATTTCAGCTAATTTAGTCAACTAAAAACGTCAATATAATACTTGAAATCGGGCGGTACCGTTATAAGGAACCTTACCACAATGTGGGTCTATGTCAGGGTTCGGCGTACAACAACCAACATTTGAGCAAACGCTGTTGTCGTTGTGTGAGTGCATGGTTTTCCAATGAGTAAATGGCCTAGGTCCACAATTTTTAATAGAGAAGTTCTTAATGACTGGGACATCCAATCTTGCCCGAAAATGTAAATAAAAAGTAAACAGGTAAAACAAGTAAAAAAGTCGTTCGTCCCGGCCGAACTTTTTATACCCTCCACCATAAAATAGTCTTAATTAAAATGGAATAATTAGGGTCCTTTCACAATTTTAGGTGGAACAACTTTTCGACAATGCATAGACGCCTACTGCCTCCCACTATTGCTTAAATTACACTGTGAACACAAATGTTGGGGCAGAGATATTTCCTTTTGGAGATGAAAGCCATTGGTGTGTATATTAAAAACCCCGAAGGACAGATGCGCCGTGAGTCGAACTTCCGTGTTATGGCGTGATGAAATTTTTGCAAGGGACCCTGTAAGCCATCATGAATTAGCATTATATCTTTGTTTGTTGTTTTTGTAAAGCACTTAAGCAACAGTGAACAATGATATAACTCTAATTCCTGATGGCCCACAGGATCTCTAACAAAAATTTCATCACGCTATAACGCGGAAGTTCGACTTACGGCGGATCTGTCCTTCGGGGTTCATAATATACTCACCAAGGCCTTTCTTCCCCAAGATGAATTTTCCGTGCCCCAGACTTTCACCTCCATTTTGTTGCACAGTGTTATCTAATCTAATCTAAAAAAATGTGTTCAGCTATGTGAAAGGTACCACCTACGGGGCTATATCAAAAGGTCAACCTATCTTTAAATTTTTTGGCGGAAAAGTTTTATAGCTGCAGGGAACTTCAAGAGTCAAATTGAGGGTAGTTTCATCAAAACAATGTAGACCCTCAAAAATGGACATATGTTGACGAATTTTAGTGAAGAAATTTCGTGACCACTGAAAATTCCCGAAAATTGGGAGGTACAGTTATATGGGGGATATACCAAAACATGGACATATGTATATTTACGATTATTTTTGAATAGACAAAATTGTAGCTAAAATTCTCAAAATACCGATCATTACAGCTAGTACGGTTAAAAATTGCAGCTAAAATTCTCAAAATACCGAAAATCGGGAGGTACCGTTATATGGGGGCTATAACAAAACATGGACCTATGTTGACGATGTTTTGTGGAGATATTTCATGATCACTGAGAACCTCAAATGGCAAATTACAGCTAGTTCGGTTAAAAATTGTAGCTAAAATTCTCAAAATACCGAAAATCGGAAGGTACCGATATATGGGGGCTATACCAAAACATGGACCTATGTTGACGATGTTTCGGGGATATATTTCATGACCACTGAGAACCTCTGTTGTAATAAATACTTGCAATCGAGTTTATATAAAAAAATTGTTAAAGTTTATGTAGGCTATGGAAGCTTATGTCTATAATTTTTCTGACTGAAAAAAACTATTCTACAATTTAGTATCATTACAATTTTATCCTTAAATAAAATCTGTTAAAAACTTTTATTCCCGTGAAGTTCTATTATAAAAGGTTATGGGCGAAAAAGAGCAACACGGAATACCCCAGTTTAACGGCAAAGGGTACGATGATTGGCAGTTTCGCGTTAAAATTCATTTGGATTCTCTCGGTTTGTTGAATGTTCTAACCGGCAATCTTCCGAGCGGAGATCCTGAAAGGGCGGAGTTTCTAAAGAAGGATAAGAAGGCGAAGGATAAGATTGTGAGCTTCCTTCATGCAGATTGTATAAGTTTTGTACGAGAAAAGGAAACGGCAAAAGATATGTGGGATAGTTTAAATTCTGTTTTTGCGAAGAAATCTGTCGTGGACCAACTATTGATTAGGAAAAAGCTTGCAAAAATGAAGATGAACGAAAGTACTTCGGTAGTAAACCATTTGGCCGAATTCGAAAATCTCATACGTCAGTTGAAGCTTGCTGGAGCAAAGATGGAAGAAAGTGATGCCTTGACCCAATTGTTTTTGACGTTGCCTGAAAAATTTGATCCACTAGTTACTGCTTTGCAGAACGTAGAAGGAGATAAATTAACATTTAATATGGCTAAAGAAAGGCTTATCAGCGAAGAATTAAAATTTTGTGACAGAAATGAAGACGTTCAGCATCAATCAACAGCCTTCTCTAGCAAGAAGTTTCCAAAGAAAAAACGTTTCAATGGTAAGTGTTTCAAATGCGAAAAATTTGGTCATCAAGCTAAAAATTGTTGGCAGAAAGATGCAAGATCTGCAGAGAGTAAAGCGGTGTCTTTCATGGCATACAAGAATGCAACAGTCCAAAGAACGTGTGAAAACCAAATCAAGTTCAAGCTAGATTCAGGGGCAAGTGACCACATGGAAAAAGAAAAATCATGTTTTGCAACAATAAAAGAGTTGGAGATCCCTGTTGAAATTAATGTGGCGAAGAATAGTCATTCAATTGTGGCGAAACAGATCGGTAGTATTGAAGGCACTAGTGACAAGGGATTCCAGGTAACAGTAAAAGACGTGTTATATGCTCCAGAATTGCGAGACAATTTATTGTCGGTACGCAAGCTAACCAGTTGTGGTCTCAATGTGAAATTTTTGAACGACCACGCAAAAATAATGAAAGAAATGGAAGTAGTTGCGATTGCAAATATGCGGCATGGTCTATATGAAGTTGTTTTTAGCCTTCCTGTGAAGAATGCTTTGACCTGCGAGAAGGATGATTTTAATTTATGGCATAGACGACTTGGCCATTGCGGCAAATCAGGAATGGATGCGTTGATTAAAGATGGTATGATAAAATGCGAATCAAAAAAAGGGTCAAATGGCATGTGTGAAGTATGCATCGAAGCTAAGCATTGCAGAAGTCCTTTTAATGGTACAAGACCAAGAGCAACTCGACTACTTCAAAGGATACATTCGGATGTATGCGGCCCTATCACACCAGTTGCGTGGGATGGATCGAAATATTTCGTAACATTTATCGACGATTTTAGTCATTTTGCTGTAATTTATTGCATCAAGAAAAAGTCAGAAGTTTTCCAGAAATTCAAAGAATACGAGGCTTTAGTTACATCCATGTTCCCTAATGAAAAAATTTCTGCTTTGACAATCGATCAAGGAAGAGAATATTTGTCAAAAGATCAGATTTTGTGGTACAAAAATAAAGGTATTCAAGTGGAAACAACAGTAGCGTATACACCTCAACAAAATAGTGTATCCGAAAGATTCAATAGAACAATATCGGAAAAAATCAGAGCAATGTTATTTGAAGCTGGAGTACCAAAATATTTTTGGAACGAAGCGGCATATGCAGCAGTATATACAATAAATCGTATTCCGTCAATTGCTATAAACAACGCAACAACGCCAGCAGAATTATGGTACGGAGAGAAACCTAACTTATCGAAAATAAAAATTTTTGGATGCGTAGCATATTCCTGGATACCAAAAATTCAAAGGAAGAAGTTGGATCCAAGAAGTACAAAAAATGTGTTGATCGGATACGCACCAAATGGTTACCGATTATGGAATATTGAGTCGAAGAAAATTATTCTAGCCCGAGATGTGAAGTTCGACGAAGATAGTTTTCCATTCAAGTCTGTTCAAAAGGAGATCTCAAAACCAAAAATAATATACAGCAGCCACGAGCAAGAGGGGGAAGTCGAGGATGTTGCCGTGTCTGGAAATTCTCCAGAAAACACAGCTGAAGAAATTATTGATGCAATTGAACCAGAAAATGTCAGCGATTCTGAGAATTCGAGTGGTTCATTTTTTAATGGTTTTGATGAAGAACAAGCCGTTGAAAATACAAGACGGAGTACGCGAATGAGTAAACTTCCAGGCAAATTGCTAGATTATATCACTGGATTTGAAGCATACGCTAGTATGAACGATGTTCCATGTAGCTATGAGGAAATAAGTTCAAGAAAAGATGCTGGAAAATGGATGAAAGCTGTAGAGGAAGAGCTACAGTCGATGCAAGAAAATCATGTGTGGGATATAATTCCAAAGCCAAAAGATGTAAAGTTGCTGAAATCCAAGTGGGTATTTAAAATTAAAAACGATAACTCGGGAAATCTATCCAAATATAAGGCCAGACTTGTCGCCAAGGGGTTTCAACAAAAATATGGGATCGATTACTATGATACATATGCTCCAGTGGCAAAGTTAACAACGATAAGGGCAGTACTAGCTGTTGGTATACATAGGCAATACCATTTCCATCAACTTGATGTTAAGACTGCATTTTTGCATGGAAACCTAAGCGAAGACATTTTTATGGAAATTCCACAAGGCTTGGAACAACAAGAAGGTTTTGCATGTAAGCTTGTCAAGTCGTTATATGGACTGAAACAATCGCCAAAATGTTGGAATGAACAATTTAATGATTTCATAGTATCTCTTGGATTCGTCAGATCAAAACATGATTACTGCTTGTATACGAACTTTGAATTGAACAACGTGATGTTTCTAATTATTTATGTGGATGATATGTTGTTAGTTGGCAACAATTTGGAGAGTATTCAAAAGCTAAAGACAAGACTTTCAGAGAAATTTGAAATGACAGATTGCGGTGCATTGAAGAATTTCCTTGGAATGAAAATCAATTTTGAAAATGGGAATTTGTATATTTCGCAGAAGGATAACATTGATAACCTTTTGTTGAAGTTTGGATTGAACGAATGTAACAGTGTAAAAACACCTATTGAGAAAGGACTACAATTAAATGTAAACGAATCTGGTTCGTGCACTGATAAACCATATCGCGAACTTGTAGGAAGCTTGATGTACATAATGTTGTGCTCAAGACCAGATATCAGTTTTACCGTCGGTTACTTGAGCCGTTTTCAAAATAATCCAACAGACATACACTGGCAGCATCTGAAGAGAGTATTGAGATATTTAAAAGGAACGTCAGATTACAAACTGAGTTTCAATAAGACTAATAATGAGCCTCTAGTAGGTTATGCCGATGCCGATTGGGCATCAGATCAAAATGATCGGAAATCTGTAAGCGGCTATTTATTTAAAATATATGGTTCAACTGTTTCGTGGTGCAGCAAAAAGCAACAAACAATTGCAATGTCGTCATCCGAGGCAGAATATATAGCACTGAGTCTAGCAGCATCAGAAGCAATATGGCTACGAGGATTGATGGAAGATCTTGGAGAAATTAAAAATTTTTCAGTCAAAATTTATGAAGACAACAGAGGTTGCATTGGGATGTCAAAGAATTTTGAAAGCAAACGTGCCAAACATATAGATGTAAAACATCATTTTTTGAGAGACCATGTCAGAAATGGAACAATAAGTATAGAACCAATCTGTACTCAGGAACAATTAGCCGATGTTTTTACTAAATCTTTAGATGTTGGACGCTTTTCAAATGCCGAACTTGGATTGATCGATTGAGAGGGGGTGTTGTAATAAATACTTGCAATCGAGTTTATATAAAAAAATTGTTAAAGTTTATGTAGGCTATGGAAGCTTATGTCTATAATTTTTCTGACTGAAAAAAACTATTCTACAATTTAGTATCATTACAATTTTATCCTTAAATAAAATCTGTTAAAAACTTTTATTCCCGTGAAGTTCTATTATAAAAACCTCAAATGTCAAATTGCGGATAGTTCGGTTAAAAATTGTGGCTAAAATTCTCAAAATACCGAAAATCGGAAGGTACCGTTATATGAGGACTATACCAAAACATGGACCTATGCCCATATCCTTTGGGATATAAGTTGATCACTAGGAACCCTAAGTGCCAAATTATAGCTAATTCGGTCTGCAAATGTGGCGAAGAACGTCAAAATACCTCAAATCCGGAAGTACCGTTATATGGGGGCTATACCAAAGAGTGGACCGATATAGCCCATCTTCGAACTTGACCTGCCTATGGAAAAAAGACCCTCGCGTGCAAAATTTCAGCACTCTATCTCAATTATTGCGGACGCTAGAGTGATTACAACAGACGGACGGACAGACGGACATGGCTAGATCGTCTTAGAATTTTATCCTGATCAAGAATACATATACACTATATCGCGTCGCAAATGATTAGTTCGATGTGTTACAAACGGAATGACAAACTTAATATACCCTCCATACTATGGTGGAGGGTATAAAAAAAGATCAATCGGATTTTCCGACAGAGATATACACTTAGCCTGCGTGTATTGAAACATTCATGTATTGGCAATATCGAATCGAATACCTGATACGTAACAAGTAAAAAGTCGTTAAGTTCGGCCGGGCCGAACTTTTTATACCCTCCACCATAAAATAGTCTTAATTAAAATGGAATAATTAGGGTCCTTTTACAATTTTAGGTGGAACAACTTTTCGACAATGGATAGACTCCTACTGTCTCCCACTATTGCTTAAATTACACTGTGAACACAAATGTTGGGGCAGAGATAATTCCTTTTGGAGATGAAAGCCCTTGGTGTGTGTATATTAAAAACCCCGAAGGACAGATGCGCCGTGAGTCGAACTTCCGCGTTATGGCGTGATGAAGTTTTTGCAAGAGACCCTGTAAGCCATTATGAATTAGCATTATATCTTTGTTTATTGTTTTTGTAGAGCTCTTAAGCACCAGTGAACAAAGATATAACGCTAATTCCTGATGGCCCACAGGGTCTCTAACAAAAATTTCATCACACCCTAACGCGGAAGTTCGATTCACGGCGGATCTCTCCTTCGGGGTTCATAATATACTCACCAAGGCCTTTCTTCCCCAAGAGTAATTATCCGTGCCCCAGACTTTCACCTCCATTTTGTTGCACAGTGTTATCTAATCTAATCTAAAGTGTTATCTAATCTAGCTGAAAGGTACCACCTACGGGGCTATATCAAAGAGTCAACCTATGTTTAAATTTTTTGGCGGAAAAGTTTTATAGCTGCAGGGAACTTCAAGAGTCAAATTGAGGGTAGTTTCATCAAAACAATGTAGACCCTCAAAAATGGACCTATGTTGACGAATTTTAGTGAAGAAATTTCGTGACCGAAAAATGAAAATTCCCGAAAATCGGGAGGTACAGTTATATGGGGGGATATACCAAAACATGGACCTATATTGACGATTATTTTTGAATAGACAAAATTGTAGCTAAAATTCTCAAAATACCGATCATTACAGCTAGTTCGGTTAAAAATTGCAGCTAAAATTCTCAAAATACAGAAAATCGGGAGATACCGTTATATGGGGGCTATACCAAAACATGGACCTATGTTGACGATGTTTCGTTGAAGATGTTTTATGACCACTGAGAACTTCAAATGTCAAATTACGGCTATTTCGGTTAAAAACTGTAGCTAAAATTCCCAAAATACCGAAAATTGGGAGGTACCGTTATATGGGGGCTATACCAAAACATGGACCTATGTTGACGATGTTTGGTTGGGATGTTTCATGACCACTGAGAACCTCAAATGGCAAATTACAGCTAGTTCGGTTAAAAATTGTAGCTAAAATTCTCAAAATACCGAAAATCGGGAGGTACCGTTATATGGCGGCTATACCAAAACATGGACCTATGTTGACGATGTTTCGTGGAGATGTTTCATGACCACTGAGAACCTCAAATGTCAAATTGCAGATAGTTCGGTTAAAAATTGTGGCTAAAATTCTCAAAATACAGAAAATCGGGAGGTACCGTTATATGGGGACTATACGAAAACATGGACCTATGCCCATATTCTTTGGGATATAAGTTTGTTGATCAATAGGAACCCTAAGTGCCAAATTATAGCTAATTCGGTCTTCAAATGTGGCGAAGAACGTCAAAATACCTCAAATCCGGAGGTACCGTTATATGGGGGCTATACCAAAAAGTGGATCGATATAGCCCATCTTCGAACTTGACCTGCCTATGGAAAAAAGACCCTCGGGTGCAAAATTTCAGCACTCTATCTCAATTATTGCGGACGCTAGAGTGATTACAACAGACGGACAGACGGACAGACAGACGGACAGACGGACAGACGGACATGACTAGATCGTCTTAGAATTTTATCCTGATCAAGAATATATATACTTTATAGGGTGGCAAATGATTAGTTCGATGTGTTACAAACAGAATGACAAACTTAATATACCCTCCATACTATGGTGGAGGGTATAACAAGGGAGTCTTCAGATTTTATGGCCCGTTTTGGACATATGAACTTGCCGAAAAAATATACATTTGGATTAGAACTCAAAATTATTGCGGAGAAGATACCTGAAAGAATGGGTAGACATAGTCCATTTTGGAAGTGAATCCTATTTTAGGTGTGATGTTCATCGAAAATAAATGTTTTTGGAAAAATATTGCACCCATAAGTCATTTCATTTGGTCACCTTATAATTTACGGATCTTGGACCACTGTGTCAAACATAATAACGCTGTAAACGGGACCACAAGGAGAAGTAAAGGAACTTTGAACAGTCAGTGTGAATGGTATCCAAGCCTGCCTAATAAGCTCGTTGATCTAGAGGTTCTCTTTTATACCTTTGGACCTCTCTCTAGATCATGAAGATCTCTCCTGACGTGCCTGGGTGGGGGAATCGATAACATCTTGTTGAGCTTACGCCCTGGTAAAACCTTCGCCTACTCATGAAGATGGTCCACTGGTGCCATGAGGAGGTACCCTGTTGCAAGCCTCAGTGCGGAATTCTGGAAGGTTTTAATCTTTTCCACTGCGTAGCGCTAACATTTGCCTACCACGCTGGCGCCGCATTGCTATCGGCCTATTGCGTTGTAAGAGGTCCTCAGATGGAAGAACTGCACTAGGTCAACTACCTAGACATTTAACCTATCACATATGTCATCTACGATAAGACCCAACGACAAGATCGTACAATCATCCGTATACATTACGATCTATATGCCGTGTGGAATTTCAGAGATGTAAAGGTTAAACAGTTCCGGAGATATCACTGGCGTCCGCACATATAGTTGATCACCCAACGTTGCCAACACGGCTGGAGAGTAGTCTTCTCTATATTCTCGAACAGCTTGGCATGGTTGACAGTACCGAAAGCCTTCGATAGGTCTAGAGCAGCGTCTCCCATAACATTTCCATAAATACTAAAGCATGTGTGTATACATGGGTGAAAAAAAAACAACAACCACATGATGTTCATCGTTTGTTTATGTACACTGTACGTGAGAGAGAGAAGCAAATGCAAAAACAATTCATTGGGCGCCCTCACTATACTGCCTTTGCAAAATAGCGCTTTCCTGGTTTAGAGCCACCATGACTGTTTGGTCGCACGGCCTGTTCTGGTTCAGTCCACTACTGATATGTGTGGATATGGCGTTGAATGATGTTGTAGTATTATGCATTTCCCGAAATCCATGTAAATTTTGGGCAACTGGAAAACAGCTTCTGTTCGTGGGGAGAAGTAGTGCCTCTAGGATCTTTGCTACTGGCGGCAGGAGTGAAATCGGCTGTACGATTCCCTCCAGCTGGCATCCTTGCCAGGCTTCAGTAGCGGGACCACCCTGCCATTTTTCCAGGCTTCTGGTACAATATGGGTGGCTAACGATAGGTTGAGGACACTTGTTAAATACTGAACTCCGTATTAATCCACTTGCTTAAGCATTACCATCGATATTTGGTGTGGGCCCAATGCTTTGGATGATTTCGCATTTCGGATGGCATTTGCAACATTGCGCATCGTAAATTGTGGTGGTAACTCCTCGGCTGGGAGGAATCTTCGTATACGGCGTAGACTGCTCTTCGCCATATCACTCTCGGAGAGCTCTATGAACTGCCGGTTCAAATAACACGCTCACCTCTTTGGGTCAGTTACTGTCAGGCCGTGGAAAGTAACAGCCTTTCTGTCATCCTTCTTTGCCGGCTTCGAGAGTGATTTAACCGTTGCCCACAGTACCAATATTGCATTGCTTCAGGTGATCTAGCCACTTTTCCCGCTTATGTTCGCTTACAAACCTGTTGACTTCAAGAGTAAGCTCTCTAACTCCCGGGTCTTCAGGCTCATCACGCTTATTTCCTACACCCGTCGTCTCTGCTGGGAAATTTGTCCTTATTTCGGGTATTCGACCAGCAGGTATGTAGCGAACGGCTGAGGGGATGGGGATGAGGATCTGAGGGGATGGGCAGTGATGAGAGGTGATTAGTAAAATTTCTGAACCCTTGCCAATCAGCTTTCACATTGTTCAGGAAAGTACGGCGTTTAGAGTTTATGAAATCGGGTGTTCTATTTACGGAGACAATGATAGGGAGGTGGTCCGAGCCAAGTGAAATGACAGGTTGCCAGGATACGTCATTTATCATACCTCAATTCTGTTTTTATGAAAATGTGAAATGAAAAATGTTATAAAGGAAATAAATGTCAAATGAAAAATATGTCCCAATTTACATTAGGCGAGTTTACTTGCGGCAATTGTCAGTTTGTAGGTGAGAGAGGGTGCTGAGAGGCAAAGGGTTACCATATGCCTAACCTCTCTCTCCTACAAAATGACAATTGCCGCAAGTAAACTCGCCCAATGTAAATTGGGACTGTTATAAAGAAAATATTTTTCATTTCAAATTTTCATAGAAAGAAAACCCAGCCTCTGGTGCCACAATGGCGATATCTGGCTAGCTGTGGCAATCTCCTCTAATCCTCGTAGGAGATTTTTCATTCACAGTGAAAAACGTGGAGCTATCATATTGCTCGGCCAGCGCTGTACCCCTCTGATTATTTCCTGGGACGGAATGACAAAGCTCATGATGATCATTGAAGTCCCTTAATACCAGACGGTTATTGCCCTCTAAAAGCGAACTAATATCGGACATATAACGCCGGGCACAACTATTCATCGGCGGTATGTACACATTAAGCAGCTCTATCTCGGCAGTACCACAATTTACTGCTACCCCCATATGTACATTCCATGTATGGGTGACTAGAGTCAAGCTCAAGCGAGAAAGTTCTGTACTGGACAGACTGGTGTATTAGGAAGGAAAATCCTCCTCCTCCTCCGCTTCTTTTGCGATTCTTCGGCAAAACATTGTAACCATCACAACGTTGTAAGCTACAGATGGCGGTGAGCTTTGTTTCCTGGATCGCGGCGATCATGTTTTTTTTTCCGACTCATAAAGTCTACAATTTAGTTAACCTTATTGCGGAGGTCTTTGAAATTGAATGGAAGGAATGATGCATTTCCGGGCCGTTGAACAACAATTTGTGGTGGTAGATGTTACGTTTGTTGTTGTTGGGGAGACTGCGGGGCCGTATCGTATTCCGACGACGACGAAGAATCAGACGACAAATTGAAGACACACTGGGCGATGGTCTGACGCAGCAAGCAGCAACATACCTATCGCTGTGATCCCTGGTGCGACTAAGGCCAGAGTACCCTCGGAAATGCACCCATTCCCTACATCAATTAGATCTCACCGCGGCTGACATGTGGTGGACACCGATCTGGCAAACGGAACAGATCCGCATCGGACGAGATTCATCTTTATCCTGGCATGGACCAAAAGAATTCGGATCAAGCATTCCGGGATAAATTGCCGTCCCATGGCGAAAAAATACACGAACACCATCACATAATTGTTGACGTCGAAGATTACTCCGAGCCAATCCGGTGCACAAAACCGGCCGCCGTGGGATTGAAGCCGTTTATATGTTTATACCGTGTGTTTATACCGTGTGCGTGGATTTTTTAAAGAATTTTTTTCAAGGACCATTAGACCAATAACCGTGGATTTATTAAAGAATTTTTCAAGAACCATTAGACCAATAAGCGTGGATTTTTTAAAGAATTTTTAAAGACCATTAGACCAATAAACGTGGATTTCTTAAAGAATTTTTTCAATGACCATTAGACCAATAAGATTGGATTTTTTAAAGAATTTTTTTCAAGGACCCTTACACCAATAAACGTTGATTTTTTAAAGAATTTTTTCAAGGACCATTAGACCAATAAACGTTGATTTTTAAACAATTTTTTTCAATGACCATTAGACCAATAAACGTGGATTTTTTAAATAATTTTTTAAGGACCATTAGGCCAATAAACGTGAATTTTTTAAAGAGTTTTTTTTCAAGGACCGTTAGACTAATAAGCGTGGATTTTTTAAAGTTTTTTTTCAAGGACCATTAGACCAATAAGCGTAGATTTTTTAAAGAATTTTTTCAAGGACCATTAGGCCAATAAACGTATATTTTTTAATGAATTTTTTTTCAAGGACCATTAGACCAATAAGCGTGGATTTTTTAAAGAATTTTTTTCAAGGACCATTAGACCAATAAGCGTGGATTTTTTAAAGAATTTTTTCAAGGACCATTAGGCCAATAAGCGTATATTTTTTAATGAATTTTTTTTCAAGGACCATTAGGCCAATAAGCGTGGATTTTTTTAAAGAATTTTTTTCAAGGACTATTAGACCAATAAGCGTAGATTTTTTAAAGAATTTTTTTTCAAGGACCATTAGACCAATAAACGTGGATGTTTTAAAGAATTTTTTTCAAGGACCATTAGACCAATAAGCGTTGATTTTTTAAAGAATTTTTTTTCAAGGACCATTAGACCAATAAACGTGGATTTTTTAAAGAATTTTTTTCAAGGACCATTAGACCAATAAGCGTGGATTTTTTAAAGAATTTGTTCAAGGATCATTAGACCAATAAGTGTGGATTTTTTAAAGAATTTGTTCAAGGATCATTAGACCAATAAGTGTGGATTTTTTAAAGAATTTTTTTCAAGGACCATTAGACCAATAAGAGTGGATTTTTTAAAGAATTTTATTCAAGGACCATTAGACCAATAAGAGTGGATTTTTTAAAGATTTTTTTTCAAGGGCCATTAGACCAATAAGCGTGGATTTTTTAAAGAATTTTTTTCAAGGACCATTAGACCAATGAACGTGGATTTTTTAAAGAATATTTTTCAAGGACCGTTAGGACAATAAGCGTATATTTTTTAATGCATTTTTTTTCAAGGACCATTAGACCAATAAGCGTGGATTTTTTAAAGAATTTTTTTCAAGGACTATAAGACCAATAAGCGTGGATTTTTTAAAGAATTTTGTTTCAAGGGCCATTAGACCAATAAACGTGGATTTTTTAAAGATTTTTTTCAAGGACCATTAGACCAATAAACTTGAATTTTTTAAAGAATTTTTTTCAAGGACCATTAGACCAATAAGCGAGGATTTTTTAAGGAATTTGTTCAAGGATCATTAGACCAATAAGAGTGGATTTTTAAAGAATTTTTTTCAAGGACCATTAGACCACTAAAACAGGATTTTTTAAAGAATTTTTTTCAAGGGCCATTGGACCAATAAGCGTGGATTTTTTAAAGAATTTTTTCAAGGACCATTAGAGCAATAAGCGTGGATTTTTTAAAGAATTTTTTTCAAGGACCATTAGACCAATAAGCGTGGATTTTTTAAAGAATTTGTTCAAGGATCATTAGACCAATAAGAGTGGATTTTTTAAAGAATTTGTTCAAGGATCATTAGACCAATAAGTGTGGATTTTTTAAAGAATTTTTTTCAAGGACCATTAGACCAATAAGAGTGGATTTTTTAAAGAATTTTATTCAAGGACCATTAGACCAATAAGAGTGGATTTTTTAAAGATTTTTTTTCAAGGGCCATTAGACCAATAAGCGTGGATTTTTTAAAGAATTTTTTTCAAGGACCATTAGACCAATGAACGTGGATTTTTTAAAGAATATTTTTCAAGGACCGTTATGACAATAAGCGTATATTTTTTAATGCATTTTTTTTCAAGGACCATTAGACCAATAAGCGTGGACTTTTTAAAGAATTTTTTTCAAGGACTATAAGACCAATAAGCGTGGATTTTTTAAAGAATTTTGTTTCAAGGGCCATTAGACCAATAAACGTGGATTTTTTAAAGATTTTTTTCAAGGACCATTAGACCAATAAACTTGAATTTTTTAAAGAATTTTTTTCAAGGACCATTAGACCAATAAGCGAGGATTTTTTAAGGAATTTGTTCAAGGATCATTAGACCAATAAGAGTGGATTTTTAAAGAATTTTTTTCAAGGACCATTAGACCACTAAAACTGGATTTTTTAAAGAATTTTTTTCAAGGGCCATTGGACCAATAAGCGTGGATTTTTTAAAGAATTTTTTCAAGGACCATTAGAGCAATAAGCGTGGATTTTTTAAAGAATTTTTTTCAAGGACCATTAGACCAATAAACGTGGATTTTTTAAAGAATTTTTTTCAAGGACCATTAGACCAATAAGCGTGGATTTTTTAAAGAATTTGTTCAAGGATCATTAGACCAATAAGAGTGGATTTTTTAAAGATTTTTTTTCAAGGACCATTAGACCAATAAGTGTGGATTTTTTAAAGAATTTTTTTCAAGGACCATTAGACCAATAAAAGTGGATTTTTTAAAGAATTTTTTCAAGGACCATTAGACCAATAAAAGTGGATTTTTTAAAGAATTTTTTTCAAGGACCATTGGACCAATAAGCGTGGATTTTTTAAAGAATTTTTTCAAGGACCATTAGAGCAATAAGCGTGGATTTTTTAAAGAATTTTTTTCAAGGACCATTAGACCAATAAACGTGGATTTTTTAAAGAATTTTTTTCAAGGACCATTAGACCAATAAGCGTGGATTTTTTAAAGAATTTGTTCAAGGATCATTAGACCAATAAGAGTGGATTTTTTAAAGAATTTTTTTCAAGGACCATTAGACCAATAAAAGTGGATTTTTTAAAGAATTTTTTCAAGGACCATTAGACCAATAAAAGTGGATTTTTTAAAGAATTTTTTTCAAGGACCATTAGACCAATAAATATGGATTTTTTAAAGAATTTTTTTCAAGGACCATTATATTATTATTATATATATTTATTTATTTATGCCTGAACAACAAGACAATGTCTTATAAATTACAGTTCAGGATTATAATTATAATAATATCACGTCCATCTTAAACTAAAGCTTGTACAAAGATAAATTTATATGAACATATTTTGAGTGTATAGATTAAATAATGATGTTTTTGAAGTTAATTTTTAAAATCACAACCTAAGGCATGTTCAAAGTAAAAAGTTACAGATTTGTGTGAGAGGTCAATATGGAATAAAAAATATAATTAAAAATTAAACGTTATAATAATGTGTTTAGAAAAAAATGTTCCAGTTTATGTTTAAAAGTGGATACGTTGTTGATGCGTTGTAAATCGTGTGGAAGAGTGTTCCAAAGACGTGTAGCGCCAATAAAAAAATGCCATTTTGAGACGAGACTTTTTCTTCTTTTGGGTTTGATGTTTCTCCCTCTATACGATCTACTGAATGAAATCCTTTGGTAAAGATAGTTAGGTGAATGTGTAGTAATAATTTTGTGCAAAAACTGCAAGGACCTAATTTTCATTAGGGTATTAAGGCTGAATCCATAAAGAGACTTTGTAAGATGTGAGATATGTTGAGTTTTAGTTAAACCATAGACGTATCGTATGATGCTGTTAAAAGCCACATTTAATTTGTCTCGACTTAGCGAATCACAATATGCAAATAGTTCGCAACCGTACAACAACCCAGGCACTAGGTATGATTTGGCCAAGAGGCAACGAATACTAATGGGTGTATAAGAATGAGACAGCAGTAAAGCACGACGTTTAGCAAATGTTTGGCCAACGACTACATTAACTGTTGAATGTTACTCCCAAATTTTTAGCACTTGTAACGAGTTCAAAGATGCCTATGTCTTGGAAGGATATACGCTTATTCTTGTGTATTACTAAACATTTTGATTTTTTCGGGTTTAATAATAGTCCATTAGCATTGGCCCATTCGTGAACCTGGAGTAAGTCGTCGTTTATTTTTTGAATGCACTGATTCATGTTAATTATGTGGCAACTCAAAAAAAGTTGTACGTCATCTGCGTACATATGAATTCGACAGTTGGATAAATGTAGAGGAAGGTCATTAGAATACATAGAGAAAAGAAGCGGGCCAATTATGGAACCCTGTGGAACTCCTTTGAGAACTGGAAGAGACTCAGATTTTTTGTTGCCTATGTATACCGATTGTGAGCGATTCATTAAGTAAGAATTTATAAGCTTTGTCGACGTCAAAGAAAAGTGGAAAAATTTGCGAAGTTTGAGAAGCAGATTTTGGTGATCGACGGTGTCAAAAGCCTTTGAATGGTCGAGAAGGACGAGGAAGGATACCATATTGTCGTCAATATCACTTCTTATTGACTCCGATACTTCTGCCAAGGCTGTAATGCAACTGTGATCCGCACGGAAACCTGATTGCAAGCCAGTTAACAACGATTCGCGTTGTAGGTACTCCGTTATTTGTTTGTGTAAAATTTTCTCAAATATCTTAGAAAGGTAACATAAAATTGCAATGGGTCGGAATTCGTTATTGGCTTTGGGAATTGGAACCACTTTAGCATGCCTCCATGTTGATGGAAAGGTGCTAGTAGTTAGGATTTGATTAAAAAAATAAGTAATATAAACGATGATCCAGGGGAGAAGTATGCGTAGAAATTTGGGGTCAATACCGTCAGGTCCAACGGCATTAGATTTTACTACAGCGCTGCAATCTAATACCTCGGCAATAGTAACACACCGAAACTCAAAAGCTCCATCACTAGAAAAGTTGACATGTGAGCCATAGTATGTGAGATCTGCCCGTGATGTCGGAATGTTAGTAAAAATTTTATTAAGTTCATCGGGATCATCGTGACAGTGACCAAAGCCATTAGATTTTCCAATTCCAATATCATTTATAATCCTCCATTTACTTTTGAAATTAATGGCTGAGCTAAATCTATTAAGATAGTATTCTATCTTGGCAGCACTAATATTTACATTCACTCTTCTTCGTGCTATTTTAAACTCTTCATATAATTCCACGGTTTTAAAACGTTTCCACCTAAAGTAAGCGTTATCTCATTCTTTTATACAAGACTTTATATAGGAATTAAACCAGGGCTTAGCATTGGAAATAATACGATTTTTCTTAATTGGAACCGTTGCATTATACAGGTAAAGAAGGTTGTTTTGAAGAAACTCGAGTTGGCGATCGACGCTACTGATAGTGTACAGTTCACTCCAGTTTATTTGGGAAAATTTGTTTGCTAGGTCACAGAGGTCCAAGTTTCTGTAATCCCTAAAGTAGCAAGTTTCTTCCTGTGTGTGAATCCTTATATTGTAGGCCAGAAAAATGAGGTCATGCTTCGAAAAACAGGAAGCAGAGAGCTGATCATACAAAAGGACGTTATTTAGATTGTTAACAAAAAATATGTCCAGTAGTGTGTCGACTGTTGCCGAAAAATGTGTTGGATTAGTTGTATTGGTTGGGTATAGACCCAACGATAGCATATTGTCCTTTAGAAATGGGTCATTAGACCAATAAAAGTGGATTTTTTAAAGAATTTTTTTCAAGGACCATTAGACCAATAAGCGTGCATTTTTTAAAGAATTTTATTAAGACTTTCTCATTCAACCAAACTCATACAACAAAAGCTGAGATACTCCTCAGTATAATTCAAGTAAAAAATGGGGAGGCGGGATGTGCGCCAACCTGTTTTGCATCATAATAAAGATGATATTTTCTTTCTCAAACTGTCTTTTGGGAATAAAGTGTAGATATTCGCATAAGAAAAAAATTTTAATTTTTTCCACGACAACCTACTTTGCATCATTGTAAAGATGGTATTTTTATTTTCAGAGTCATGCTTTGCCAAAGCCAAAGCTGTGATATTTGTCATTATACCCTCAGTATGTTTGGACGAAATGTGTTTCAGACAATTTGGAGTTGATTTAGCCATGTCCGTCCGTCTGTCTGTCTGTCTGGCTAGAGCGCACGATAACTCTCGAACGGATCAACCGATTCGGTCCAAAATTTGGCTTTCGTAATATTTTTTCCAAACTTAGTTTAAGTTCGAAGATGGGTTATATCGATCCTGTTCCGGTACCTCCCCCACAAAAGTTGGGAAATATTCGGAAAATTTGTGCGCACGATAACTCTTGAAGGAAGTAACCGATTTGGTCCATACTTTGCACATCGTGAAATTTCTATCGGACTTCGATGAGGTTCCAATATGGACACAATCGGTCCACTCCTTCGGATACCTCCCACATAAAATTTCGGAAAAGTTCAGTTTAGGACCTGCTCTCGAATCGCTTTGATTTTTGTTATAGCAACTTGTATTCACTGCCCCCATACGACAATCAGGGCAAGTCCATACTTCCTGAGAAAATAGCCTGAAAGGTAAAAAAACCCCTATGACATCGTGAGCAGTGGTTGGAGCGCATGATAACTCTCTAACGGATCTGCCGATTTGGTCCAAAATGTGGCCTTCGTAATATTTTGTGCAAACTTAGTTTAAGTTCGAAGATAAGCCATATCGGTCCACTTCTTCAGGTACCTCCCCCACAAAAGTTCAAAAATGTTCGGAAAAATTGTGCGCACGATAACTCTTGAAGGTAGTGACCGATTTGGTCCATACTTTACACATCCTGATATAGATCAAGTTCGAATATGGACTATATTTGTGCACTCCTTCATGTACCTCCCACACAAAATTTTGCATAGATTCACTTTAAGACCTGCTTTCGAATCGCATTCGTTGCCTCAATTCCGGCATTAGAAATTTTTTCAGTGGCAAGTCCATACTTCTTCAGAAAACAGCCCGAAAGAACCCTATGGCACCATATGTAGTGGCTGGAGAGCTCGAACCGAATACTGCGTTCGTCTACACGTTGGATATTGTAATATTTCTTGGAAGCCGACTGATACTTTTTGTACTTGTTTTTGATATAACTTAATTGCCATATTTAACCATTGGAAATAATAACTAGGTATTCATTTTATAACTACATAAGAAATATTAACTAAAGGAATACTCCAACTGTTCTTTCAGACTGTCTGCCTGTTAATTAGTATTCTAACATCAGACAACTTTCTCCTTTAAAAGCCACAATATTCTAATTAACCTTATAATTGCTAGAGCATAAAATTACTTCAATCTCCTGGCGTAGATTTAATTCAACTCACCGTTGCTGCTAAACGTTGCCTAATCCCCACAATTAATTTGAAATTGCTGTCGTGTTTGAATTTTCATGGAGGATTAACATTTGCATTAACTCTTAATTAAATTATTAACAAATAAAGATGCTTGCGAAGAATGACAGACAAATACAATTAAAAAAAAAGAAACTTCTCTTGGCAATAAAACCGTCAAACATGGCAACAGATTTCTTTCATAGTTCAGTGAAGTTCATTTAATTGGAATTTTTGGAGAATAAAAATGTAAATGACTGATTATCTACCGACTGTCTGGCTTACTGCCTGACTGACTGATAGACTGACTGACACAGTGATTGGCTTAATTATACAAAACTTTAATTTCAAGTTTATTTCCAACTAAAATGGAAAATCAAGGAAAAAAATGGAAGTATGTTTTTGTTGTCTACGCTTCACATCAAGTCTAAGCCGTAAACTTTCTAACAATTTTATGTTTCTTTTAAGTCGCTAGTAATGAAGGTAATATTGGGTCTGTTAGTTGGGGGGGATATGGGTATTTACGCAGCTGCCTTCACAGATATAAAACATGCATACAATGTGTGTGTGTAGAAGTATGTATATGGTCATTAGAAGTTTGTGTTATTCATCTTGTGATTTTTAGTTTATTAAATATCAGTGTATGTAAGTATGTGTCTGTAGTTATTTATCGGCTTAAATTTTGAATTTAATTTGTCGATTTTCATACCAAAGCAGAAATGAGAAATTATAAGAAGATATTTAAATTCTCTTATTGCGGATTATTAGTAAACATTAGCAGTTGTTGCATGCTTACATACATAAATATGCTAACTAAGTATAGAAGTATAAGTCGTTTTAAATTTGGCCTGATTTGCACTTATTTGTGATATATCACAAATATAATCTTAAATACTCCTTATGTGGGGAGGGTATTATAAGTTGGTTTGCCCAAAAAGTTTGTAACGCATCGAAATAATGGTCGTAGACCCATATTTATATATACCAGAATGAATGTCTCGGCGAGCTCCTTCCTTCCGCCCGCTGTCCATCTGTCCATCTAAACCTTGTAATGACGCTACTGGTCGCAATTTTGACAGACTCGTCACAAGGGTTAATGGGGTCCCGGAGGGGAAAAAAGACTACTGATTTTGGTGTTGGTCGGATAATATTCAGGGGTCGGAATGGGCAAAAAACTTATTTGAAAAAGAACAAGTAAAAAAGTGTCAGTCGGCTTTGCCAAAAGAGATATACCTGTGTATATTGAAACAATTTTTCCCAAAATACGCATGTATTTAGAGGGTGTTAAAAATTCTGGGCGTTTGAACAGACAAAAATGTTGGTTAGGATTAAAGATCAAAAGTTTTGCGGAGGAGATACTAAAAGGAATGGATCGACATTGACGTTATGGAAGTGGATCTCCAGTCGCAACATATGGTGCCACAGGGGGTTTTTACACTCTTCGGGCTGTTTGCTCAAGAAGTATGGACTTGCCCCTAAAAAAACTTTTACCATCATAAATGAGGCAGCGAATGCAAGTGGCTTCAACAAAAATCAAAGTGATTCGATATCAGGTCTTAAAGTGAACTTATCCGAAATTTTGTGTGGGAGGTACCGGATAGAGTGGACAAATATAGTCCATATTTGAACCTGATCTATATCTGGTAGATATATTAGGATGTGTAATGTAGAGACCAATTCGGCCACTCCCTTCAAGAGTTACCGTACGAACAATTTTTCCGAACATTTTTGAACTTTTGTGGGGGAGGTACCTGAAGGAGTGGACCGATATGGCTTATCTTCAAACTTAAACTATGTTTGGACAAAATATTACTAAGACCATATTTTGGACCGGATCGGCAGATCCGTTTGAGAGTTATAGTGCGCTCCAACCACCTCACACGTTGTCATAGGGGTTTTTTGCAACTTTCATGCTATTTTCTCAGGAAGTATGGACTTGCCCCTGATGAAACTTATACCGTCGTATGGAGGGTGAATACAATACAGTGAATACAAGTTGCTAAAACAAAAATCAAAGCGATTCGAGAGATGGCCCTAAACTGAATTTTGTGTGGGAGGTACCCGAAGGAGTGGACCTATTGAGACCATATTGGAACCTCATATTACTCTGGTAGAAAGTTTACACTATACAAAGTATGGACCAAATCTGCCACTCCCTTCAAGAGTTATCGTGCGCACAAACTTTCCGAACGGAAGGAGTGGACCGATGTAGCTCATCTTCGAAATATTACGAAAGCCAAAATTTGAACCGAATCGGTTCATCCGTTCGAGAGTTATCGTGCGCTCCAGCCAGCAGGACAGACAGACAGACATTCGGACGGACATGGCTAGATCGACTCCAAATTGTCTGAAACACATTTCGTCCAAACATATTTGGGGTCTAAAACCATTATTTCGATGAGGCACATTTTGCCCGTATGAAAGTGTATATACCCTCCTTAGCCTAAAGGCCGAGGGTATAAAGACATATCTCAGCGTCTATAAGCAGTATACCAAAAGCAAAACCTGACAATGAAAGTAGAAAATATCACCTTTCTAAATTCTAAGTAGGTTGTCGTAGGTGGTCAAACAACGAATATATCGCATTGGTCGCTAATGAAACCCAGCTTTTCATTATTGCGACCTTAATTGTAACAAGTTAAAAAGGTATCAGTCGACTTTGCAGACTCAGCCTATGTAAATTACAACTTTCACCTACGAACAGATCGACACAATTGTTGAACTTTTGTGGGGAAGGTAACATAAAGAGAAGATCGATATCGGCCATTTTTGAAGTTAAACTAAATTTGCACAAAATATTAGGAGATCCAACGTTTGGATAAATTTGGTTGCCCTGTTCAAGGGATATCGTGCATACCATTTTAGTGAAATTTTTTAAAATTTTGTAGGTAAGTACAGGAAGTTGTTGCCAATCTTCGAAGTAAAACTAAGTTTGGACACTTTTTGGGTTGTTTTCTCAAGAAGTATGGACTTGCCCCTGAAAAAGCATTTACCATCGTAATTGAGGCAGCGAAAGTTGCTTCAACAGAAATCAAAGTGATTCGAGAGCAGGCCATAAAGTGAATTTATCCAAATTTTTGTGTGGGAGAAACCCGAATGAGTGGACAAATATAGTCCATATTCAACCCTGATATACATATGGTAGATGTATTAGGATGTGTAAAGTATGGACTAAATCGGTCATTCCCTTCTAGAGTTATAGTACGCACAATTTTTCCGAATATTTTTGAACTTTTTGGGGGTGGTACCTGAAGGTGTGGACCGATGTGGCTTATCTTCGAACTTATACTAAGTTTGGACAAAATATTACGTAGCCTAAATTTTGAACCGAATTGATCACGTTGTGATAGGTAGAAGACATTGTTCGTGTGTGTAGGATGTACGTTTGTTTCGAGGAGAAAACATAGACTCGGACCACCACCTTGTTGTAGCAAAGATACATACCCGGTTAAACGTAACGAATAAAGTACGAACAGACACAACACGAAAGTTAGACATCGGTAATCATAACATATAGCCACAGCATATTCCACTCAACTGGCCCATTTGCGATAACATATCAGAACAATGGCAAAGTATTGCCCACTCCATGCAAACAGCCGCAAAATCCATACCAGAGAGGTCCATCAAGGAATCCATAATATGACCAGAAGTGTCGTGCTGCTACCCAAGAGGAAAATGCAGCATATCGGTCCTCAGTTAAAATAGAAAAGAACTTCTCCGAAGAGTTTATTACCAAAATAGGTTTCAGACAATGAGGCGTTTTCAATATTCTGTTGGAAACGGTTATACGAGATGCACATTTTAGAAGAAATGGCACAATTTAGACCAATAACCATAAGTTACTTGCTTATGCTAACGATATAGACATCATGGGCCGATCTGTAAAAGAAGTAACTGATACCTTTAAGAAGGTCGAAGGAGAATCTGTTAAAGTGTCGACGCGCAATGCGTCCATGGAGTAAGTAATACCAAAACGTTGGCCCATATAGTCCATCTTAGAAATTGAACTGCATATGCACTGTGGGGCCAAAGGCAGGATTTTGAGACCAAAAAGCAAAAAATCAAAATTTCGTGCAGATGTTTATAATCGGCCTAGAAACGAATCTGCCAAATTTGATTGATATCGGTTCATATATAAATATAGCTCTCATTTATATATTCTCCGGTTTCAAGTAATTGATGGACCAAACACGCAAATTCTGTTCAATTTCATGATGAAATTTGGACAATGCTACCGGGTTCTGACCGACTCCAGACCAATTTTTTCACGACTCCGACTCCGGATCGACTCCAAGTGTAAATTCTTATACCGCTAAAATTAATAAAATGTACACAATTTGTTTACTTTTTCATATATTTGGGTCCATATAGTCTATAGTTATTCGAGTATTTGTCGGTTTTGCCCGTTTTTGGAGTGGGAATATTATGGTTGAAACTTTTGTCCGTCAGAATCATAAGGACAATACAAATCATAAGGACTAGACGCAGTAAAAATTATAAGCAATTCATGACAAGGGTTTAAAATGGATATAAGCCAACAGTTTAGAGTTCTTCGAAAGCCTTAAGAGATGACACCCAGGTTAAAAAAAGCCCAATAAAAACCCCTTTTTCATGATTTTTTTAGAAGACACTCAGGCCAAAAATGCTCATTTTCATGACTTTTTTCCAAGAAATCCACGAAAAATAAATTTTTTCCTTCATCTGAAAGACATAGTTACTTAATCTGCTTTCTGAATTTTTTGTTGAAAAATTGTATGTATGTCGATAAGAAAATGAATAAGTATAGATGGGATTCTACCCGGTATTTACCCAAAACTTGAGTAAATACCTGTAAATTCTCGATAAATATCTTTTTCGGGTGTTTATTTGGGTATTTAAAAATTTATTTTGAATGAAAATGTTGTTTTTCTGTCAGACAGAAAATCAAAAAGGGAACAAAAAAGTGGTTTAACCTCGCGCACTGTAAAATCGAGCGCTGGAGTTGTATGTAGGAAGAAAATCAATGCAGACCGCAGCAAATATAGCTTTGTCGAAGATGACCAAAATCTCAAGATTATCAGCTGAAATCAAAAGTTAAGCCACCAGATACATACATATATGAAAAAAATAGTAATATCGGTCCAGCATTTACGTTTTTCCGCAAGAAGGACTTCAACAAACCGTTCTAAAAGCCCTCATATATGAAAAACTACGCTGTAGCTATGAGAGATTTACCAAAAATATGGACCAAAATTGGTAAAATATTAACTAGTCACATTTCGAAAAAAGGTAATTTTATTCATAGTCAGTTAAAATTTGTTAAAATACTGCGTTTTCGCGTCGAATTAGATGATTTTAGTATCTGTAGTTTTTACCCACATATTGGGTAAATACCTGGGTATATACCCATTTGTACCCAATTTACCCATTTTAATTGGTATTTACCATTTGAGTATTTACCCATTTCCCATCTCTATGAATGAGTAAGAAACACCACCAAATTTGAGTGTGTTTTTCAAATTAGGTTTTTGCTTTGAAGCAAAAGCAAAGGAAATAAAATTTCGAAAACTAAAGTTTGGTCGTGTTTCATGCGCACACAGTTTTGTTTCGAAATACATAAACAGGATGCAAGAAGTTTTGTGGCAAATGACCGTCTAATGACCGTTCCAACTCTAGCTCGAAAACTAATAATCTGATTGTCATATATTTTCGTGGACTTATCAAGGACATCAAAATCTAATCCTTCATCGATCGATTTTGTACAAATATAAGATTTTTTTGGAAATGGCGGACCGAAAAAACAAAATTTTAACTTTTGGCTTTACAAAATGTCGTTTATGGTCATAAAACGGGCAAAAAAGATTTAAAAAATAAAATCAATCGGTGAATTACTAGAGGAATATTTCTGTAAAAAAATTTAACGTAGAAATTCTGATATTGTTTTTCCTTTTCAGTTCAAGAACAAAAAGGACATGGAAGGAACTAAGCTAAAAGGACAAAATAATCTACAAAAGTATTCTTCATTGTATTTATCTGAAAACATTTCATCTCAAAATGATGAATCAATATCGCCAAACAAAGATATAAAGCTACTTACTCAAGAATTATTGGAGGTCAATTAAAAATCACTACGTCATAACTCAGAAACTTCCATAGCGAACACCTTCATAGGAGTCCACCGGGTCCTTTAATAGAAGACAAGCATGACATCTCACAAAAGACAAGATAAGAAGATCAGTAATTTTTTTTTTGTGAGAAGACCACTAGGTCTTCTGACAGAAGACTTATGGGCTTATATAAAAGACGTTAAATATCCAATTATAATTCGTTTGTCATAGAACTTCACTTTTTCTTGCAAAAACTTAATGGATCAATTGGACCAAAAATATTCTGGACATACATTTTATAATCAAATTAGAGATGAAAAGAATATACTTCAAAAGACAGTAAATATCCTGTGATTCGTCCTCCAAATTGGTATAGTATACCGTTTGCTAAAATGTTTTCTTCTAGCCCCTTTTTATACCCTCAGCATTTATGCTAACGAGGGTATATACACTTTCATACGGGCAAAATGTGCCTCATCGAAATAATGGTTTTAGACCCCAAGTATGTTTGGACGAAATGTGTTTCAGACAATTTGGAGTTGATTAAGCCATGTCCGTCCGTCTGTCTGTCTGTCCGTCTGTCTGGCTGGCTGGTGCGCACGATAACTCTCGAACGGAGCAACCGATTCGGTTCAAAATTTGGATTTCGTAATATTTTACCCAAACTTAGTTTAAGTTCGAAGATGGGTTATATCGGTCCACTCTTTCCGGTACCTCCCCCACAAAAGTTCGAAAATGTTCGGAAAATTTGTGCGCACGATAACTCTTGTAGGGAGTAACCGATTTGGCCCACACTTTGTACATCGTGAAAGTTCTACCAGGCTTAGATGAAGTTTAAATATGGACTCAATCGGTCAACCCCTTCCGGTACCGCCCACACAAAAATTTCGGAAAAGTTCAGTTTAGGACCTGCTCTCGAATCGCTTTGATTTTGGTTGTAACAACTTGTATTTGCTGTCCCCCATACGACGGTACAAGTTTCATAAGGGGCAAGTCCATACTTCCTGAGAAAATAGGCTGAAAGGTGCAAAAAACCCCTATGACACCGTGTGTAGTGGTTGGAGCGCAAGATAAATCTCGCACGGATCTGCCAATTCGGTCCAAAATTTGGTCGGTCCCCTCCTTCAGGTAACTCCCTCACAAAAATTCAAAAATCTTCGGAAAAAATATGCGCACGATAACTCTTGAAGGGAGCGACTGATGTAATCCATACTCTGCTCATCCTAATATATCTACCAGATATAGATCAGGTTCGAATATGGACTATATTTGTCCACTCCTTTGGGTACCTCCCACACAAAATTTCGGATAAGTTCACTTTAAGACCTGCTCTCGAATCACTTTGATTTTTGTTGAAGCTATTTGCATTCGCTACATCCATTAGACGGTAAATGTTTTTTCAGGAGCGAATCCATATATCTTGGGAAAACAGCCCGAAAGGTGTAAAAACCCACTATGTCACCATATGTGGCGGTCGGAGAGAACGATAACTTTCGAACTTTTCTACCGATTTGGTGCAACATTTGGTCTTCGTCATATTTTATCCAAACTTAGTTTCATGGGGCAATACCGGTCCCCAACTTCCGGTACTTCTCCACAATATTTAAAAAATTTCACTAAAATGTTAAATGGTGCAAACAATTTGGCCCAAACTTTGGATCTCCTAATATTTTGTCAAAATTTAGTATAACTTCTAAAATGGCCCATATCGGTCCTCCCTAAGGGTACCTCCCCCACAAAAGTTCAACACTTGTGTTAATTGCTAATCCACATTTTTGTCGACAAGTTCAAATGTTGAAAAAGGGCCACAAAATTCTGAAGAGACGCTAAATACATTGTATCTGTCCGTAGATGAAAGTTTCAATTCACATTGGCTGAGGGTATACCTCTGTCGGCAAAGCCGACTGACACTTTTTTACTTGTTAAAATAAATAATGATTTAAAAAAAATGGTGTCCAGAAAGTAATGTTATATTTCTAATTGTAGAAAAAATTGCCCGAAGACGGAGTCAGTTATTTTTTTCGACCCCGGCTCGTAGGCTCCCACTCCGAAACCCTGGTTCTGACTACAAATAAGTTTACCAAGTTATATTGAAATCGTTTCAGAATTGTATATAGCTCAAATATATCTATACATATATAAAATTCTTCGAGACTGCCATGATGTTCGAATTTAAACTCCTCCGAAACGGCTGGACCGAATTCGATGAAATTTTGTATGTGGAGTTTTTAGGTCTGAGAATAGGTTTTTAGCTATTTATACCCTACACCACTATGTGGGGAGGGTATTATAAGTTGGTTTTGGCCAAAAAGTTTGTAACGCATCGAAATAATGGTCGTAGACCCATACTTATATATATCAAAATGAATGTCTCGACGAGCTGAGTCGATCTGGCTATGTGTGTCCGTCCGTCTGTCCGTCTGTCCGTCTGTCCATCTAAACCTTGTAATCACGCTACAGGTCGCAATTTTGATCGGATCGTCACGAAATTTTTGATGTTGATGGGGGTCCCGGAGGGGAAGAAGCCTATTGATTTTGGTGATGGTCGGATAATATCTAGGGGTCGGAAAGGGCAAAAAGCTTAGGTGGATAAAAAGACAACGTTTTTTTCCAAAGCCAATATCTCAGCTTCTATATGGGGTATACCAAAAGCAAAACCTGTCAATGAAAGCAGAAAATATCATCTTTCTAATGATGTAAAGTAGGTGCTCGTAGGTGACCAAACAACGAAGATATCGCAATAGTAGCAAATAAAACCCCAATTTTCATTTTTGCGATTTTAATTATATTGACAAATATCACAGCTTTGGTTGAAAATTTTCCAAAAGCAAAGCCTGACTATAAAAGTAGAGGATCCCGTCTTTACAATGATGCAAACCAGGTCGGCGTAGGTGACCAACTAACGGAGATATTGCATCAGTCGGTAATACATCCCATTTTTCTATTTTTTTGGAAATCACGCTACAGGTCGCAATATTGATGTGATCGTCACGAAAATTTCAGGGTTAATGGGGGTCTCACAGATGAAGAAGCATTTTAATTTTGGTGATGGTCGGATAATATTCAGGGGTCGGAATGAGTAAACACTTTTTTGGAGAAAGGTCAACGTTTTATTTCAAAGCCAATATCTCTGTTTCTTTAAGAGGTATATCAAAAGCAAAATCTTGCAAGGAAAGAAGAAAATATCACCTTTACAACGATGTAAATTAGGTTGTCATAGGTGGTCAAATAGCAGAGATATGGCAATAGTCGATAATGCATCCCATTTCCGATTTTTTGTAATCACGCCACAGGTCGCAATTTTGATCGGATCGTCACGAAAGTTTAGGGGTTAATGGGGGTCCCACAGAGGAAGAAGCTTACTGATTTTAATGATGGTCGGATAATATTCAAGGGTCGGAATGGGCAAAAACTTATTTGGAGAAAAGGTCTACGTTTTGTTTCAAAGCCAATATCTCAGTTTCTTTAAGAGGTATATCAAAAGCAAAACCTGGCGAGGAAAGTAGAAAATATCACATTTACAACGATGTAAAGTAGGTTGTCGTAGCTGCCCAAACAACAGAGATATCGCAATAGTCGGTAATGCATCCCATTTTCCGATTTGTTTGTAATCACGCTACAGGTCGCAATTTTAATCAGATCGTCGCAAATTTTTTGGAGTTGATGCGGGTCCCACGTAAGAAGAAGCCTATTGATTTTGGTGATAGCCGGATAATATTTAGGGGTCGGAATGGGGAAAAACTCATTTGGAGACAAATTCAAAGTTTTATTCTTTGTGAATATATTGGCTTCTAGTAGGGGTATTCCAACGACAAAGCCTGTCAATGGAAGAAGAAAATATTACCTTTACATTGGTGTAAAACAGGTTGGCGAAAGTGGTCAAACAAGGGAGATACCACAATAGTCGGTAATGCATCCAATTCTTTCATTTTTTTGCAATCAAGCTACAGGTCGTAATTTTGATCGGATGGTCACGAAATTTTGGTTGCTTATGGGGGTCCCAGAGACAAAGAGGCATATTATTTTTGGTGGTAGTCGGTTTATATTCCCTAAAAGAAATGTTTACCAGTGAAAAGCTTATGCACAGGGGTAGTGGTGTAGGGTATCACATGGTCGGTCCCGTCCCGACTATAGCCTTTGCTCACTTGTTTTTATACTGGTTTACAATTTGTTTACAGTTTGTTTTAAGAAAACGTGAAATCAAAAATAATTTGGAACGTATGGTTTAAAAATTGATTGCAATACTGTGGTAATAACTGTCTTGATCCTGAGTGGTCATCTCGAAGTGGAATATCGCGGTCAGCCCAATTTTCTAAAAATGTATAATTGTAGGTAATGTCCTTAATTTTAGTAAGCGTGACTACGAAAACGCTGGCTTCAATAACTGGAAAAGCGCGATCAATCCCACATTTTGGAATACAGTACAACCCAAATAACGTTAAATGTCCCTTGACCGAAATTCCAAAAAATCGATTGAGATATCAGGCAAAACATAATTTCAAAGATGGTTAAATAACTAGAACGTCTTAATTCGGTTCATCTTTAACCTATCTAAATGTATATGGGGTTCTTTAAGACTGACACGATTTTCTAAATCAAACTTCCGAATCGGCTGGACCGAATTGGATGAAATTGAGTGTAGGTTCATAAGATGGTAGAATACCGGAAATGGAGGGTGTGTGGGACCTCCCCAACAACGGGTTTTAACAAATCGCTAAATATCAGAGATTATTAGACGTATTGGTACTTAATACAATTGCAATTGTGGCCTCTGCCTTTAATGGGTGTTTTGGAAGCAGAATACCGCGATTGCGTCCAATTTTTGAAAGCTTTATTCATACTGATTAGATTTACAAATTTAGTAAGTAAGACAGCAAACATGGCATGAACATTGACTTCAGTGCTTGGAATAACTTGATCGAGACCACGTTTTTTTTCTAATACAGCAAAGTCTAGATAAACCCAATAACATTTTGAAGTCATTTTTATGAATCACTAGCTGAACCCGGTGCGCTTTGCTGCCCGACTACGATAAAATATAATTGATTGCCATAATTATATTAACGTTTTTAATATTTTAACGAATAAATATAGGAGATATGAAGACGTTATATACCTATTCAGGGTTGTTATGGAGCTACTATGGTATTTTTGTATGTTTCAGGAGGTAACACTCCTCCGAAAGCATTTCTGCCTATAAGTATTACAAATGATTTAGATATATCATCATAAAACATATATCTTAAGAAGTCTCTCAAAGATATGATACTAAAAAGCTGTAGCATTGGTCAATTCCTTCCAAACTATAAGTACTGCTGTAAATAATGATGACTTCTACTGACTGCTAAGTCTTCAAATTTTCATTGAAAATTAACATACGTAACAAAAACATGAAATCGACCGAAAATATATATGGCAGCTATATTCCTATATGAACCGATCTCGATATAATTTGTCAAATTTATTTTTAGACCAAATCCCGTCTCACATTCCAAATTTCATTGAATTTGAATATACATAGCGTGTTTTGTGCATAAAATACAGGAAATCGTCCGAAAATATATATGAGAGCTATATGCAAATCTTAACCGATTTGGATATAATTTCGCACATTTATGTCTAGGCCAAATTCCGTTACACATTCCAAATTTCAACGAATTTGGACATATATTGCGCGTTTGGTTAATCAAATACGGGAAATCGTCCGAAAATATACGTATAAAGAAAATCAACCGAAAATATATGTGGGAGCTATATTTAAATCTGAACCGATTCCCATTTATTTCTAGAACGAATTCCGTCACGCTTTCCAAATTTCAGTGAAATTGGGCATATATAATGTGTCCAAATCTAAACCGGCCTCGATATAATTTATTTTTGGAACAAATTCCGTCAGACATCTCAAATTTCAGCGACATTGGACACATTTGAAGCATCAGTTATAGAAAATCGGCCAAAAATACATCCAAATCTGAACCGATATGATTTGGCACATTTATGTCTAGACCAAATTCCGTTACGCATTCCAAATTTCACCAAAATTGGACATATATAGCGACTTTGGTGCATAAAATACAGGAAATCGGCCGAAAATATATAAGGAGCTGTATCCAAATCTGAACCGATATAATCGATATAATTTGGCACATTTATTTTAGACCAAGTTCTGTATATATAGCGTGCTTGGTGCATAAAATACAGTAAATCGGACGAAAATATATCTGAACCAATCTCAATATAATTTGGCACATTTATTTCTAGAACAAATTCCGTCAGAAATTCAAAATTTCACCGAAATTGGACATATATAGCGTGTTTGGTGCATAAAATAAGGATGTCGGCCGAAAATATATGTGTATGGGAGCTATATCCAAATCTGAACCGATTTTGATATTATTTGGCACATTTATTTCTAAAACAAATTCCGTCAGAAATGTAAAATTTCAGCGAAATTGGACTTATATAGCGTGTTTGGTACATAAATAAGGAAATCGGCCGAAAATATATGTATGTGGGAGCTATATCCAAATCTGAACCGATTTGAATATAATTTTATAAATTTATTTCTGCATCAAATTCCGTCACACAAACAAAATTTGGAGATTGTATCTGTAACAGTTCTAAAGATATTTGCATACAAAATCTAAATTTTTTGGAGGTACCTCCGGTTTTGATTTTATATCTCCAGATCAATGCGAAATTGCAAAAAATTATATAGCCTATTGTTATTCCAGGCCATCGGTTTGCATTCATTTTCCTGAGATAAAATATCAAATTTTGGATTGGAAAGGTAGAATTTTGGATTATCTTTACCATATTTCCTCTGTTTCGGACTCATAAACCTATCAAATGTGACTTTTTTGTAATTTTCATGTAGTATAGAACATTTTGAACATAATTCAGTATACAATTTTGACTTTATAAATTGTTTCTACCGATTTCTTCATTAAAAAAATTTTTTGGAGCTGTAAGCCTCGATTTTCATCAAATTTCAAGACCCTAATACAAATTTTTGCACAATATTTGTTGTCAATCAACACTAACGTCATTTATTTATAATTATAAATAGTTTTTTGTTAAAGTTTATCACATCTAACAAAGGATTTGTGTAAATTCTTAGGGTGGTTCTATCCTGGTGAACCATTAAAAAATGCTAATATTTTGGTATTTTTTCATAAAGCGAGTAAAAAGTACCGTTATAACGCATATGTGAAACATGTTAGGTATTGAAAATATCGGCTGCTATATACTCTATATGTCCACAAAATTATAATTTACAATTCCTCTCCTTTCGTCAGATATAACGGTATTTGTAGACAAATATTGCTGTATCTATTCAGATGAACCGGAGTGTATATTGATTCCGTCACACATTCCAAATTTCACTGAAATCGGGCTCATATAGCGTGTTTGTGCATCAAATATCTCAAATCGGTCAAAATATATGGAAGGTATATTCAAATCTTAACCGTTCGATATATTTTGGAACATTTATTTATAGGCCAAATTCCGTCACACATTGTAAATTTTATTGAAATCGGGCACATATAACGTGTTTGGTGCATCAAATACCTTAAATCGGTCAAAACTATATATGGGAGCTATATCTAAATTTAAACCGATTTCGATATATTTTGGAACATTTATTTATAACCCAAATTCCGTCACACATTTCAAATTTCATTGAAATCGGGCACATATAACGGGTTTGGTGCATCAAATACCTCAAATCGGTCAAAACTATATATGGGAGCTATATCCAAATATGAACCGATTTCGATATATTTTGGCACATTTATTTATAGTTCAAATTTCGTCACACATTATAAATTTCATTGAAATCGGACATATATAGTGTTTTTGATGCATCAAATACTTGAAATCGGACGAAAATATATATGGGAGCTATATCCAAATATGAACCGATTTCGATATATTTTGGCACATTTAGTGATAGGCCGAATTCCGTCACATATTCCAAATTTCATTGCAATCGGGCATATATTGCGTGTTTAGTACATCAAAGACTTAAAATCGTACGAAAATCCATATGGGAGTTATATCCAAAACTGAACCGATTTCGATATATTTTGGCACATTTATTTAAAATCCATCACACATTTCAAATTTGGAGTCTGTATCTGTAACCGTTCTATAGATATTTGCATACAAAGTTTACATTTTTTGGAGGTACCTCCGATTCTGATGCTATATCTCCGGATCAGAGCGGAATTTCGAAACTTTTTATAGCCTATGTAACTTTCAGGCGATGTAGTAATATACCCTGAAAATTTCAGCAAGATCGGTTCAGCGGGTTTTGAGTCTATAAATTTCAAACAAACAAACATACAAACATTTTTCTATTTTATATATATAGAAGATTGTAAATACATAGCGTGTGGGGGGGATATCAAACACACAAAATGGGCCGAAAATATATACAGTAGCTATATTCAAATTTGAACCGATTTCAATATAATTTGCCAGATTTATTTTTTAACCAAATTCCATCACACATTCGAAATTTCACTGAAATCGGGCTCATATAGCGTATTTGCTGCATCAAATACCTCAAATCGGTCCAAAATATATATGGGAGCTATATCCAAATCTGAACCGATTTCGATATATTTTGACATATTTATTTATAGTCCAAATTCCGTCGCACATTCCAAATTTCACTGAAATCGGTCTCATATAGCGTGTTTGTGCATAAAATACCTCAAATCGGTCAAAAATATATATGGAAGCTATATTCAAATCTTAACCGATTTCGATATATTTTGGAACATTTATTTATAGGCCAAATTCCGTCACACATTCCAAATTTTATTGAAATCGGGCACATATAACGGGTTTGGTGCATCAAATACCTCAAATCGATCAAAACTATATATGGGAGCTATATCCAAATTTGAACCGATTTCGATATATTTTGGAACATTTATTTATATGCTAAATTCCGTCACACATTTCAAATTTCATTGAAATCGGGCACATATAACGTGTTTGGTGCATCAAATACCTGAAATCGGTCAAAACTATATATGGGAGCTATATCCAAATATGAACCGATTTCGATATATTTTGGCACATTTATTTATAGTTCAAATTTCGTCATATATTCCAAATTTCATTGAAATCGGACATATATAGCGTGTGTGGTATATCAAATACTTGAAATCGGACGAAAATATATATGGGAGCTATATCCAAATCTGGACCGATTTCAATATATTTTGGCAAATTTATTTTTAGGCTAAAGTCCATCACACATTTCAAATTTGGAGTCTGTATCTGTAACCGTTCTATAGATATTTGCATACAAAGTTTAAATTTTTTTTGGAGGTTCCTCCGATTCTGATGTTATATCTCCGGATCAGAGCGGAATTTCGAAACTTTTTATAGCCTATGTTACTTTCAGGCGATGTAGTAATATACCCTGAAAATTTCAGCAAGATCGGTTCAGCGGTTTTTGAGTCCATAAATTTCAAACAAACAAACAAACAAACAAACAAACATACAAACATTTTTCTATTTTATATATATAGATAGATGTTTTCATGTTTAGAAGTGCAAAATAATAACGTATTCAATAAAACATCTCTCTGTTAACAAGAAGTAAAAACGACGTTAAGTTCGACCGGTCCCAACTTTAATGCACGCCCCATAAATTATATTGAAATCAGGTTTAAGCTATTCCGGTTGAATAATGTGGCTAAAACATTCAAAATCCCCAAAAAATCTGTAGGTATCGTTTTATGAATGAAAACATGGATTTATACCGACAATTCTCTGCTAAAATATTTGTTACCTCCATGGAAGACTAAATACCAAATATAGCAATTTCTGTTGAATAATGCCGCTAAAACCTTGAAAATATTGAAAATCGGAAGGTATCGTTCAATGAAGGCTACATAAAAAACTTCTACCGAATATTCTATGCGGGAATCTTTTATACCCACAATGAAGACAACACACGAAATTGCCATAGCCATTTCGGTGGGATAATGAGAATAAAAGCTCGAAATTATCGTACCTCAGGAGGTACCGTCCTATATGCCGATAATTCTCTGCAGAATTGGTTTATATCCCCAAGGGAGACTAAGTACCAATTATAGCCATTTCTAATGAATAAGGTGGCTATAAACTTAAAAATACCGAAGATCGAAGAAGTATCGTTCAATGAAGACTATTAAGAAACCTGGACCTGCACCGAATATTCTATGTTTTATACCCACACTGAATACTAAATACCAAATTGCAGCCATTTCGGAGGGATAATGAGACTAAAACCTCCAAAATATCGACACTCGGGCGGTACCGTTCTAGGGTAGTTCTATCAAAACGTGGACCTATGCTGATAATCCTTTGCAAAAATGCTTTATGCCTCTAAGGGGGACTAAACTCCAGAGTATTGTAATTTCGGTAGGATATTGCGGCTAAAACCTTGAAGATTCCGAAAATCGGGCGGTCAGTCGGTGCTATATCAAAATGTGGACTGATATAACCAATTTTCAATACCAAACAGGCTACGAGCAAAAATATAAACTTCTGCACCAAATTGATAAGCTCTATGTTAAATATCGAGAGCTGTATCTTGATTTCAACAGTTAGATGGACATCGTTATATTCACTTATTTTGATCACGAATATATACTTAATATGTTCTCCGACGAATATTCCGATGTATTACAAACAGAATCATAAAGTTAATTATACCCTTCATATTATGGTGGAGGCTTTAATTAAAGTAAATTTCTATTTTACATCCGGAGATACCATTGCATGAGGGCCATACCAAAACGTCGATATATCGTCAATTCTGTTCGAATATCTAGAGGTATCAGTATTAGATAGATTACTAAGCCTTACATGAAAATCCAAAACGACGGGCCAGCAACGCGGATATTTATATATATATATATATATATATATATATATATATATATATCACCAATATTTTTGAAAATTTAACATAGCTGAAGCCAAGGTTTACCCTTTTAGAACGCGCGACTCGTGATTGTATATTATACAAATTAAATATTTTCGGATAAAATGAAATGTTTTTGGACGTGGCAAAAAATATTGGCCTTAAAAGATAATTTGCGAGGAAGCTGTGGCTATATTTATGTTAAAAAATAGATGAAAATGGGTTGAAGCCATGTCCATGTTATATGTGTGTATATATTCTTCGGATGTTAGGTATTTGGTACACCAACCACGCTATGTCTGTCCAATTTTAATGAAATTTGGAATGTATGACGGAATTTGCACTAGAAAACAGTTTGCCAAATTATACTGAAATCGGTTCAGATTTGGATATAGCTTCCATATAGATTTGCGATTTGAGGTATTCGGTGCACCAAATACGCAGATTCTGTCTAATTTTGATGCAAATATATTTTCACCATATTTAATGTTAAGTTCATAAGATAGGGTATCACATAATCGGCCCCGTCCGACTTTGGTCTTTTCTCGCGCACAAAAAAAAAATTTATTAATTTGTTGTTTAACTCCCATCATGTAGTTGTCTTTGACACCTCTATTAAATTTCTCAGAAATTAAAAATATCCACAATTTTAAGTTTTACGAATCCTGAAAATTGATTCAAGATTCAAGATATATTTATTGAGACTTATATAATGTTTGAACAGTTACAATTAGCATGTGACAAGGAAATCTTAAAACTATTTTGTATTATTTTAATTAATGTGTAATGGCATGAGCTACTTGCTTTTGTGATAAGTTATAACAATTATTGTGGTGTAAATTGAAATTCAATGCTTGCTCCCGACATTTTGACAATTTTGTTGTGGAAATCCCCATAAGTTAAACTTAAAACTAAAAACTTACAACTAAAAACTAATAAAAACTAACCATATATATGTATATATGTACACATACACATATATATATATATATATATATATATATATATATATATATATATATATATATATATATATATATATACATATACACATATATACATACATATATATACTAATACTATACTAAAGTGCTAACCTCTGTGAGTGTTAGGGGTTGAAAGGGAGTAAAAATCTGACGAAAGCGAAGCTGAATAGTCAAATTCATGTGGAATGTTTTCTCTTAAAACACCAACAGGTGACAGATAATACACATCTGACCAGCCAAATTCTCGTTGATTAATATAGACGTCTTTAACTAAACTGTTTTCGTGGTTTGACAATGACTCAACAAACCGCTTAAGAAGACTTAGAGCATACAAACCAATAGGTATAATGGAAGATTCCGAATAAATATGCAAATTGGAATATCTTTTTGTTGGATTCTGGTAACTCTTATTCAAACACTGCCTGAGCACCTTTCTTTCACATATCTCAAACTCTCGAATCACCGTAGGAGAAACGCTGAACCAAATTGGAATAGCGTACATCAAAATTGGACGTATACATGTCTTATATATTAAAAGTTTTGTCGCAGTAGGAGTAGATCTGTTACACAAAATTACTGACAACGACCCCTTCACTTTATTAGCTCTCCGAAGCATTAATCGAGCGTGTTCGTTAAATTTCACCAACTTATTAAAATGGACTCCTAAATACTTGAAATTGACTTTAAATGGAATTTCGTTTCCATTTAAAACTAGCTTCAACAATTTGCTTTCCGGAACAACAAATCTAGCACATTTGCCGGACGCATTTCTAAGGCATAATGCCTCACATTTCCCAACGTTAATTTTTATACCCCAGGAAACATAGAAATCGTTAACTAATGACAGATGTCGCTGAACCTTGGATAGAGCAACGAAGGGAGATTCCGCATGCGCATATAATAAGGAATCATCTGCGTATAATATACCTTTCGAGTCATCAAGAGTGTGTGGAAAATCGTGAATAAACACAGTATACAAAAAAGGTGCCATAACTGATCCTTGTGGAACACCACAATCAACATTTCCAAGAGAACTACTAAGACCATCAAACTCCACAAAGAACTTTCTGTTATTGAAAAAACTGTGAAGAAGCTTTATAATGTGTCCATTAAACCCAATGTTTATTAATTTGAAAAGTATTCCATTATGATATGCGTGATCAAAGGCCTTCTCAATGTCAAGGGAGACAGCAACTGTACATTTACGATCCCTAAGATTCTCTATAACGTCATTATGGAATTTTAGTAGCGCATGAGTAGTTGAGTGACCTTTTTTAAACCCGAACTGGTATTCTGGAATAAATTCGTTTACCACATCGTCTTTCATTTTTTGCATAATTATTTTTTCTAACAATTTACCAAGGTTTGAAAGCATCGAAATTGGTCTTATATTGTTAACATCATAGTTTCCGGGTTTCTTTACGATGGGAACTATTTTTGCCACTTTCCAAGTATTGGGAAAATAACAGTTGTTAATACAGTTATTGAAAATTATGGTTAAAAATTCCAAAGCTTTAGTGGGTAGTTTTTTAATTAAGTAATTTGATATGTTGTCAGGGCCCGAGGATCTCTTATTATTTAATAAGCTAATTTCATCCTTAACTTGATTTAAAGATGTAAAAGCTAAATTTGAATTGATTAATGACGATGAATTCACATCAAACGTGCATAAAGGTTCAGATGAACCTGCTAAAACTCTATCAATAGTTGGTGCTATTTCCGACTCGTCTCTATTCGGAGGAGAGGATTGATAAACGGATGTAAAATGATCCTTTAAAATAGCAAGTCCATCTGAGCCGTCCCTTACTGCACCTGCTACAGAAACTTGCCTCAAACAAGATGAGCGTTTGCACCCAGTGATGTTATAAATTTCTTTAAACGCTGTTGGGCCTGGCCTTATGTTTTTAAGTCGACTATTTAGACGTTCCGCTTGTTCCAAGCTTACTTGTTCCTTGATAATTATTCCTAGTAGTTGAATTTGCTTTGAAATTAAAACATACTCGGGATGCCTCCTATTTAAGGTACGATGGTAAATGTTCTTTAACTTTTTTTGCATATCATACTTAATCCGGAGTAACTTTCGTATGTTTAACGAAGGAATAAAACTCTTTGCCTTTACGTTCATCGTTACTGAATGCCTTTCAGCAATCAAATCAACTGATGATGAAAAAGAATTAATGTATTCATCTATCTCACTATTATTAAGATTCCGGTGAAGTGGAGGGAAATCTTCTGATAAGCTTGAGGTGATATCATCTCGAAAATTATTCCAATTTGTCTCCTCATATGATCTATAGGTTCGGGGAACTTTTAGAAGGTATTGAAAGTCACTGAAACGAAGGCTAAGTTCCAATGGGAAATGATCAGAGAAACCGGACAAACATTTTGTCTCATAATTTGGATTTGAAACATTTAGTAAGCTAGAACTTACCAAGAAATGGTCTAAAAATGAGGAGCCATTCGGATAAGTTGGTTTTGTATCACAAATTCTTGTGATGTACAGCGAGTTAAGAATTAACCAATTGTTAAGAGCGATTCCATTCGAGTTGGGGAGGTTATCACCCCAAAACGAATTCTTGGCGTTAAAGTCGCCACCAATTACTAATCCATCAAAATTATGTGAAAAGGTAATTATGGATGAAAGTCCTGCAGCTAATGAAGCAGAATTTAAATTTGATGGCCAATATATACAGCCAAGAAGAAGTCTCTTAAAGGAGCCGTTAAAATTTAAATCAACCTTTATGAAGATATTTGGAAAAGGTAAGTCTGGAATATTGATCCTTGAATAAGTAATCGAATCTTTTATAGCAATACCAATCCCCTGAGCACTATCGTCCCTTATGAAAGAATATTGATCTAATTTTACATTCTTACGAAATTTTAAATGAGTTTCCTGAATAAAACCGAAGTCAATTTTATTGCGACGTAAAACGTCGCTTAATTCAATTCTTCTACTAGAATCCACAAGGGATCTTACATTGAATGTCATAAATTTTATAGTTTTATTTATCATAAGAGTCATAAACTTCTTTCAATAATAACAAACATTCTTTTTTTGCTTGTTCCTTTGACAATGTTTTATAATTATTCAAAAAATTTTTAATTCTATCTTCTAAAGATAGCACCTCTGAGCCACAAATGAGTTTAGCTATTTCCAAAAACTCTGTAATTATAGGAGATGTACTTGGGCGATTGGTAGTAGAATGTGACAAGTTTTTATTGGCTGTTGTTTCAAAACAAGAAGCAAATGACTTCCCTTTATTTACAAAGCCAGACTGAGTAATAGCGCGACTAACATTTTCGGCGGCCAATTTTTTCCTCTCTTGGCTTTCTTTTAATATTCTATTCTTATATTCCTGGTATTTTTTGAAAGCTGAACACCCCCTCCAATTTGCGGGATGGCCCAATTCACCGCAATTAATACATTTAGGACCCTCATTTTTCTGATCCTGAACGCATTTACCTGGTTCGTGACTTGAGTCACATTTTACGCAAGCATATGGTCTGCTGCAATTTCTAGCAATATGGCCCCATTTCTGACACCGTTTACACTGAATTTCCCTAAAATGAGAATTCGGATGTTCCCAGAAAACAGTTTGTTTTAAAACTAACGTTCGGTGAGATATATCACCAATTTTTTTACCGGGAAATAAAGTTATTTGAAAAAGCCCAGTATCGTAATTATTGCGTTTTGAATGAGTTGTTTGAAATTTAACTACAGACTCGATAATGTCGGGATCAGATTGATTAAAAAAGGTTTGTACATCACTTTCCTTGGTGCCGAGAGCAAGTCCACGTAAAATTAAGGTTACCCTTTTAAACTCTTTTGGCGTATAAGAATAAGAATCCTTACCTTGATCCCGTAGCACTTGCATCATTTCAGAATGGAGATGTGGGTCTTCCAAGTATAACTTGCTTCTATATCTACTTTTGTTCACAAATTTGAAATTTACCTTGGGGGTTCGAGAATTTAACTGGTCAATCATGCCCTTAATGTCTACATTTCGCAAAAATATAGGAGGACAAAATTTGACGGAAACATTCTTAGGTTCTTTGTTAGGTTTTCCAGGATTGACTTTCTTTTGTGTGGGTAAGTTAGAATTTATATCGCCAACGACAAAGTCTTGCAATATAGAAAACCTGTTCTGGCCTAGATTTGTAATTGCTTTATTGGATGCATTCGCCATTGATCCTTTTGGAGCTGTACTCTTTGCTTCATTAACTGAGAAACTGTTTAAGACATCTGTATCGCTATTGCTATTATGACGCTTTCTTTTACTTTCAACACGAATAAATTCTTGGTCACTAGATTTGCACTGCATTACAGCATTATCAGTAGCTGATGCATCTAAAACATCCATATCAAAAGTTGATTCGGTACTGGGAGGGTCTAAACATCTCCTTTCATCAAACATTGTTGTTTTTGCCATCTGAACATTAGATTTCACATGTTTTATATGATCTTTGGGCGGATTACCATCAACCAAACTCTTGTCAGGTGGCTTCTTATTACCAGTCGACTTGCTAACGTTGCTCATCGGGGGTAGGAAGATTCAATTGGTGTTCGGAAAATAAAGATTTCTCAGAATTTTACCAAACAGATAAAATTTAAAATATTTGAAGTTTGAAAATTATTTAATTTATTTTTTCCCAAAAACACGTCTACTCGGTTCGACTTGTCGAATAGGAATCCCTGAAAATTGATTTTTTGTTAATTCGCAAGTATACGCAAAATTGCTTTTCAATAACTGTTAGCTGATATCACCAAATATATATATTTACGAGAATACCGTTGGCAGATTGTAATTTTTTGGTTTTGGAGGATTGAAAGTGTTAAGAATATATTTCCGATATTATTTGATTTCAATCACTGACTTGAAAAAATGACTTTTTGCTTCAAAAACCTGTCATTGGCCCCACCGTGCTTTGGTAAGAAGACACTCTGCAGCAAAAGTGTATACATGCATTTACAGCATTCGACTTTTTACTGTCCCGAGGAAAATGCCTTGACGTGTCGGTGACAAACTGTTAAAGTTTTGTCGGTTCCGCCCTTTTATCCAACTTATACCTTGATGCCACTGTAATCACAAGTTTTCGTGTTCGAATAGTTTCAACACCAATTGATGGTGTAACATAAAATGTCCATCCTGCTTTTTATCGTTGCTTGAGTTTTCTAACAAAACATAAGACCCTTGGCTAATAATAGTCCAAACAAAGGTTATATTTACATTTGATTTTCTACTTCCTTTTGTAATATTTTTGAAAATTTTAAACTTTTGATTAACTTTGGAAATATTTCGTAGAGAAATGTGTTATTTATATCAACGAATACTTTCACTTTTATAAGAAGCTTGCAGACAGGCAGAGAGGCAGCTACAGTGCTGCTCAAAACATTTGCAACTAGAATGACTCGTTCATATTTTATGTAGTTCTGAGGTAGTTTGTGGGTTTGAAATGCAAATTTTTTTGTAGATTGATTGTTTATTGGATCCTTTTTAAATATTTAAAAATTAATTTGCAAAAATTGCACTTATTTTACAAAAAATATACAATGCAATGCTCGAACTCACTTTTGGTTCTGCTCAAAACATTTGCAACTGAGAAAATTTGATTCAAAATCTGAAGAAATAATTTTTGTTTTGATATTATATTGTGAATTAAACATTTTATTTATTATCTGGAGACAGCGTAAAGTAAACCATTTAACTAAATAAATTAATATATCCTTTGGAATCCTGTGCTCTAAGGATAATTGTTAAATACCAAGGTTTTATTCGATATTTAATAGTATAGAGTCCATATTAGAGTCCCGGACCTCCTATATGAATTTAGATTACCTAAGTTGATCGGGTCCGATAAGAACTTTAGCATATTTGCAAAAAATTACTAGTTTTACGTGGTTATATATACGTTTAGAAGCGGTATTATGTCAAAAAATTATGTTATAAGACACTTCTGGAGTGTACATGGTGCGATTTTGACATGCTATCTTTCCGGTTAGTTCTTGGATCTGTTAAATATCTCGACCTCATGCATCCTGTACCATTTCTGTCCATTAAAATAACTTCAGGGCAATATAAAACACCTCCTACATTTTGGGTCAACTTGTTCGTATACGGGGACAAATTTCATTGTCCTTCGTTCTGGTGATCAATCAATTTTTTTCAAATCATATAACTTAAATATTGATTTAAATCCAAGTACTCGGTTTCACTACTCCAAAAACATAACCACACATTTCTTGCATAATTTCTATGAAAAAATCAATTTTTCCAGGAATTTACTGCTTTCCCAAAATTTGCCTATTTTGGTATACCGGTATCCTTGGTATGTATCGGAGGTGTTTGTATAGATTTATCGGTGTCAAGTCTTTTTTTAACATCTGTTGATGACCTCTGAGAGATCTGCTTAATAATTCGTATAATTATTTGGTCATCCCCTGCAGTAGATGTTGTAGTCCTCGCATCTCCTTCCCATCTTATGGCGATTTTAGTTCTTTTTACGCGGTATCCAAATCTGTTTTAGATATTGTAATGTTCATATGTTTATTTTTGGACCTCGTTGGATCCACAATTTTCAAAAAATAATATTTTAGCAAAGCGTTGTTAAACATTTCTGGTCATAATTTAAGTTTTTCTTAAAAAAATTAGACATGTCTTGTTTTCGGCATACTTGTCTATCAGAAGTAAAAATATGTGGGATAAAATGTACTCCTCATGAAAGCTTTTTGCCCCCTTCTTCTGATTAAAAACAATTTGATCCCAATCAATACAAAAATTCGCAAAAAAAAACTAATAGATATTCGTAACACGGAGTTGCAAATGTTTTGAGCAGGCAAAAACATGTGTTCCTCCGATATTTCACACATTTTTGAAACAAAAGTGTTTATAACTGAATAATCTTTTTTAAATCTTGAAAATATGGTCAATAAAAAATCAAATAACAAAAATAAACATATTTCAAAACTCAAAATGTCCCTAAAAATAGGCTGAATGTGATATAGGCATCTGAGTTGCAAATGTTTTGAGCAGCACTGTATGCTAATTCCATTGTTTAATTGAATGGCTGACAGACAGGTAGACAACTAGACATAGAGCTGGCAGTATAAGTAGATTGCATGGTTTCTTGGTAAGTGGTGATGGTGGTGGTGGTTAGTTTACTTTCTAGTGGCTTTCGTAAGACGAAGGAAACGACGGACAAACAATGCCAATAGAGAAGGAAATGTCTAAAATAAGAAAACTTTGCTGAAAGGCGTTTTAAGTATTCAAACACTCCCAAAGGTTTTAAGAACTTTTGTAAAGTTCTTGCAATGTCAAGTAGAGGTATTACATTTTGTGGAGGTTAAGTGTTTCACAATGTTAAGGAAGTGTGCCATCGCATAATAATCCTGCTGCTATCTATTCGAAGTTTCAACAAGGTAACTGTAGTGATTGTAGTTCCGTGATTATGTATATAAATGTAATACGGTTACGGTGTCTCAATATTGTCATTTTAAATACCACGACTACCTGTTGTTTGATGTTGATGCTGCGACACTGACATTTTATCTCAACTTTGTTTAAATGCCACTATGGGAAATATAGTTGGGAAATTGCATAAACAAATTCTGGTGAGAAATTCGTTTTCGGGAACGTTTTTTTACTAGGATGAAACATATTTTGAAATAAAAACGGTGCTTCAAAGAATTTGCGAGGAAAATACTCTGCAAAGACTACTAAAATCTTTAGTGCGATAGTGTATGAGGTGCCACCGTAGTGCAATGGTCAGCACACGCGTCTTGCACTCTGTATGGCCGGGTTAGATTCCCAGTCCAGGCGGCGTTACATTTTTAACGGCGGCAAAAATATCCATCATCATAATGTGGGCGGAATTTCCCAAGTATTTTAGCCATGTAAAACTTCTCGAGAAGTGATATCTTAAGACAAGCCGTACTGGTCAAAATTCGGTTACTTTATATATAAACCTAAACCACTATGTAAGGAGGGTATTATAAGTTGGTTTTGGCCAAAAAGTTTGTAACGCATCGAAATTATAGCCGTAGACCCATACTTATATACACTAAAATGAATGTCTCGACGAGCTGAGTCGATCTGGCTATGTGTGTCCGTCCCTCCGTCCGTGCGTCTGTCAATATTAACCTTGTAATCACGTTACAGGTCGCAATTTTGATCGGATCGTTACGAAATTTTGGTGGGGAACAAGCCTATAGATTTTGGTGATGGTCGGACAATATTCAGGGGTCGGAATGGGCAAAAAACTTATTTGCGGAAAAGTCAACCTTTTATTCCAAAGCAAATATCTTAGCGTCTATAAGGGGTATACAATGATGCAAAGTAGGTTGGGGTAGGTGGTTCAACAACGGATATATCGCAAAAGTCGATAATGCATTCCATTTTTTCATTTTATTGTAATCACGCTACAGGTCGCAGTTTTGATAGGTGATTACTAGAGAGTAAGAAGCATATTTACTTTGGTGACGGTCGGATAATACTCAAGAGCCGGAATAGGATAGGACGCTAAAATTTTGGGAATTGGGATAGGTAAGTCGACTTCCGATCAATCGACTTTTTGCAGTCAAAAATCTAAAAATCGTACTCGACTTTTGTCTGGAGGGAAAATCCCATAATCAATTATCTGGTGATAGATTTTCGAGTTTGCTCATACATATGTGGTTGATTTTGCGGTTTTACACTTTTGGCGGTTTTGCAGTTTCAAACGAAAACTCGAAAATCGACGAATAGTCGATTATAATCGATTTTCTGCGATTATCAAAAAGTCGAAAATCGAGTTTTAAGACAATTGAAATAATCGCCAGAGCGAAATATCGCATTTTTAGTTTTAGACCAAAATCGAAAAGTCGAAAAATTGAGTATTGCTTTCCATTACCTATCCCTATTTGGGAAGATGCGGCTTTTCTTTGAAGACAGGTCAAGTTCAAGGATGGGCTATATCCTCGAACTAAAAATGCGATTTTTCGCTTTGGCGATTATTTCAATTGTCTTAAAACTCGGGCCACGTTTTGGTATAGCCCCCATATAACGTACCGCCCGATTTCAGGTATTTTGCCGTTTTCAGTCATATTTTCAAACCGAATTAGCTATAATTTGACATTCAGCGTTCCTAGTGATCAACAATCTTATATTCCAAAAGACATGGACATAGGTCCATGTATTGGTATAGCCCCCATATAACGGTACCTCCCGATTTTCGGTATTTTGAGAATTTTAGCTACATTATTTGGCCGAACTACCTGCAATTCTACATTTGAAGTTCTCAGTGGTCACAAACATCTCCACCAAAAATCGTCAACATAGGTCCAATGTTTTGGTATAGCCCCCATATAACGTTACCTCCCGATTTTCGGTATTTTGGGGATTTTAGTTACAATATTTTTTGCGAACTACCTGCAATTTTTCATTTGAGGTTCCCACTTGTCACAAAACATCTCCACCAAAGACTTTCAACATAGGTCCATGTTTTAGTATAGGCCGATTTCTGCATTTTGGGGATTTTAGCTACATTTTTGGCCGAACTATCTATAATTTGACATTTGAGGTTCCCAGTGATGACGGGACGTCCCCACCAAAAATGGTCACTTTAGGTCCCTGTTTTGTTATAAACCTCATATAACGGCTTCTCCCAATTTTTGGCATTTTGAAAAACTTTTGGCACACTGAAAATTGTCAATACAGGTCTATGTTTTTATAAATATACCTCTCAATATTAGGTGTTTTGGGGATTCCATCCAAATTTTTTGACCCAACTATCTGTAGTTTGACATTTCGCCAACAGTTGTCAACATAGATCCATGCTTTTGTATAGCTCTATATAACAGCACCTTCCGATTTTAGGTATTTTGACAATTTCAATATATGTTTTCACCAAGGCATATCGACCAGGTAGTGGCACCGGGAAAATTACAACAAAAATATTTTTTATAAAGGCATTTGACACTTCATATTCGAACACAATTACCACTACCTTGGTAATTGTGCCAAGGTTTTCACCGAGCTATCTGAAATTTAACGCTTGAGCTTCCCAATGGTCACAGAACTTCTTCCCCTTAAATTATTATGGTCCTTGTTTTGCCGCCCGATTCAAGACATTTTTAGATGCAGTTTTTTACTACCCGATTTTAGGGCTATTGAGGAGTACAGCTACATTTGTTAACCGAACTATCTGTGATTCAACATTTGAGGTCCTCAGGGGTAACAAAACTTCTACAAAAAAATTTTTCAACACAGATCCATACTTTGATATAGCTCCATATAAAGGTGCCACCCGATTGACGACATTTTTAGATGTATTTTAAGTATCCGTGGTCACAGGAAAGAAAATAATATTCCATATTTAGTATCAGAATATGTTATGGTGGAGGGTATATAAAAGTTCGGCCTGGCCGAACTTAACTTTTTTTACTTGTTTTATTTGTCAATGGAAGAAGATAAGATTTTCTTTGCATTGCTGCAAAATCGGTTGCCGTAGGTGGTCAAACAACGAAGATATCGCAAAAGTCGGCATTGCATCCCATTTTTTCATTTTTTGTAATCACGCTACAGGTCGTGAAAGTCACGAAAGTTTGGTGATTATTAGGGCCAGATAGGTGTATTTTTTAGTATCTCTCTAAAATAAATATTTACGGGAGAAAAGCTTATGCACAGGGGTAGTGGTGTAGGGTATCACATAGTCGGCCCGGTTTTGACTATAGCCTTTGCTCACTTGTTTTTATTGTAGAAGTTTCTTGATTACTGGGAACCCTAAATGAAAAATTATAGCTAATTCGGTCTGCAAATTTAGCTAAAAACGTCAAAATACTTGAAATCGGGCGGTACCGTGATATTTTTAGTAGAGACTTTTTTGGTCAAAAAATAGAGCTAAAAGCCTAAAAATACCTTAAATGGGGAGGACCGTTATATGAGACCTATACCAAAACGTGGACCTATCTTCAGCTTTTTCGGTGCAGAAATTTTTTGATCTCTTGAAACTCTAAGTGCCAAATTTGAGTTAATTTGGGAGGAAAATGTAGCTAAAATCCTCAAAATACCTTAAATCGGGTGGTATCGTTATATGGGGGCTATACCAAAACGTTGAATATAGCCCGTCTTCGAACTTCATAATCGGGTGCAAAATATTAGCGTTCTATCTCAATTATTGCGGACGCCAGAGTGATTACAACAGAATATATACTTTATAGGATCGCAAATGATTAGTTCGGTGTGTTACAAACATAAAAACAAACTTAAGACTATGGTGGAGGGTATAACAAACTTAATATACCCTCCATACTATGGTGGAGGGTATAACAAACTTAATATACCCTCCATACTATGGTGGAGGGTATAACAATTAATTTGAAAAATGGCCCCAATACAAAAAGGCCCCAAACTAGGAAATTTTGCCCCAAAATGTTATTGGGGCCAAAATGAAATTGAGGTGCATTTGGCAAATGCAATATCACCCCATATTCACTTAAATTTGGGGTGTAAATGAAGTCCTAAATTTGGGGTGTATTTTCAAAAAAAGATTTTTGAAGATATTCATTCAATAGTTTGTAATATTTAACTAATTGATGGTTATACTTTTTCATAATTTTTTTTTAACATATTGAAACTTCTACTCTCCATATTGTCTAATTCTGTTTGAATTGATTTTTAAAAATATTTTCACAATTTAAGGAAGTACAAAGTTTTTGTAAACATATTCAAATATTTTTTATAGACGAAAAGCGCAGCAGTCGAAAATATTTTTGAAAGAAAAAAATTTAAATGTAGTAAATAAATCGAGCAGTGACGAAACAGATGGCAGCAGCAACAGGTCGACGTTTGTGCTTGGCGAAATTATTGTTATTGTTGTAATAGTTTTAATCACTACTTATCCTGATGATGTCTTTCGAAGAAAGGTGAAATATCGAATAAAAAAATGAATAAATAACAAGTAAAAAGTCGTTAAGTTCGGCAGGGCCGAACTTTTTATACCCTCCACCATAAAGTAGTCTTAATTAAAATGGAATAATTAGGGTCCTTTTACAATTTTAAGTGGAACAACATTTCGACAATGGATAGACTCCTACTGTCTCCCACTATTGCTTAAATTACACTGTGAACACGAATGTTGGGGCAGAGATAATTCCTTTTGGAGATGAAAGCCCTTAGTGTGTGTATATTAAAACCCCGAAGGACAGATGCGCCGTGAGTCGAACTTCCGCGTTATGGCGTGATGAAGTTTTTTCATGAGACCCTGTAAGCCATCATGAATTAGCAGTATATCTTTGTTTGTTGTTTTTGTAGAGCACTTAAGCAACAGTGAACAAAGATATAACGCTAATTCCTGATGGCCCACAGGGTCTCTAACAAAAATTTGTCCTTCGGGGTTCATAATATACTCACCAAGGCCTTTCTTCCCCAAGAGTAATTTTCCGTGCCCCAGGCTTGCACCTCCATTTTGTTGCACAGTGTTATCTAATCTAATCTAAAAAAATGTTTTCAGCTAGGTGAAAGGTACCACCTACGGGGCTATATCAAAGAGTCAACCTATCTTTAATTATTTTGGTGGAAAAATTTTATAGCTGCAGGGAACTTCAAGAGTCAAATTGAGGGTAGTTTCATCAAAACAACGTAGACCCTCAAAAATGGAGTCATGTTGACGAATTTTAGTGAAGAATTTTCGTGACCACTGAAAATTCCCGAAAATCGGGAGGCACAGTTGTATGGGGGGATATACCAAAACATGGACCTATATTGACGATTATTTTTGAATAGACAAAATTGTAGCTAAAATTCTCAAAATAACGATCATTACAGCTAGTTCGGTAAAAAATTGCAGCTAAAATTCTCAAAATACCGAAAATCGGGAGGTACCGTTATATGGGGGCTATACCAAAACAACGACTCATGTTGACGATGCTTGGTGGAGATGTTTCATGACCACTGAGAACCTCAAATGTCAAATTGCAGATAGTTCGGTTAAAAATTGAAGCTAAAATTCTCAAAATACCGAAAATCGGGAGGTACCGATATATGGGGGCTATACCAAAACATGGACCTATGTTGACGATGTTTCGTGGAGATATTTCATGACCACTGAGAACCTCAAATGTCAAATTACAGCTAGTTCGGTTAAAAATTGTAACTAAAATGCTCAAAATACCGAAAACCGGGAGGGACTGTTATAAGTGGGCCATACCAAAACATGGACCTATGTTGACGATGTTTCGTGGAGATATTTCATGACCACTGAGAACCTCAAATGTCAAATTGCAGATAGTTTGGTTACAAATTGTGGCTAAAATTCTCAAAATACCGAAAATTGGGAGGTACCGTTATATGGGGGCTATACCAAAACATGGACCTATGTTGACGATGTTTGGTGGAGATATTGCATGATCACTGAGAACCTCAAATGGCAAATTACAGGTATTTCGGTTAAAAATTGTAGCTAAAATTCTCAAAATACCGAAAATCGGGAGATACCGTTATATGGGAGCTATACCAAAACATGGACCTATGTTAACGATGTTTCGTGGAGATGTTTCATGACCACTGAGAACCTCAAATGTCAAATTGCAGATAGTTCGGTTAAAAATTGTGGCTAAAATTCTCAAAATACCGAAAATCGGGAGGTACCGTTATATGGGGGCTATACCAAAACATGGACCTATGTTGACGATGTTTCGTTGGAGATGTTTTATGACCACTGAGAACTTCAAATGTCAAATTACGGCTATTTCGGTTAAAAACTGTAGCTAAAATTCTCAAAATACCGAAAATTGGGAGGTACCGTTATATGGGGGCTATACCAAAACATGGACCTATGTTGACGATGTGTGGTGGGGATGTTTCATGACCACTGAGAACCTCAAATGGCAAATTACAGCTAGTTCCGTTAAAAATTGTAGCTAAAATTCTCAAAATACCGAAAATCGGGAGGTACCGTTAAATGGGGGCTATACCAAAACATGGACCTATGTTGACGATGTTTCGTGGAGATGTTTCATGACCACTGAGAACCTCAAATGTCAAATTGCAGATAGTTCGGTTAAAAATTGTGGCTAAAATTCTCAAAATACCGAAAATCGGGAGGTACCGTTATATGGGGACTATACCAAAACATGGACCTATGCCCATATCCTTTGGGATATAAGTTTGTTGATCACTAGGAACCCTAATTGCCAAATTATAGCTAATTCGGTCTGCAAATGTGGCGAAGAACGTCAAAATACCTCAAATCCGGAGGTACCGTTATATGGGGGCTATACCAAAAAGTGGACCGATATAGCCCATCTTCGAACTTGACCTGCCTATGGAAAAAAGACCCTCGGGTGCAAAATTTCAGCACTCTATCTCAATTATTGCGGACGCTAGAGTGATTACAACAGACGGACAGACAGACGGACAGACGGACAGACGGACAGACGGACAGACGGACAGACGGACATGGCTAGATCGTCTTAGAATTTTATCCTGATCAAGAATATATATACTTTATAGGGTCGCAAATGATTAGTTCGATGTGTTACAAACAGAATGACAAACTTAATATACCCTCCATACTATGGTGGAGGGTATAAAAACAACAACCATCCAAGACCTCGAGCTCGATTTATTTACTACATTTAAAATATTTTTACAGTTTTTGAAAATACAAAGTTTTTCTAAACAACTACAAATACTTTTATAAAACCGAAAAACGCCGCAGCCGAAAATATTTGTGAAAAAATCGCGCGAATTTTTACAAAAATATTTTCACTATTTTAGAAAATACAAAGTTTTTCTAACAAATTGCAAATACTTTTTTAAAAACGAAAACCGCCGCAACCAAAATATTTTTGAAAAAATCGCTCGAATTTTTACAAAAACATTTTCACATTTTTGGAATTACAAAGTTTTTCTAAAAAAATGCAAATACTCTCATAAAACCGAAAAGCGCCGCAGGCAAAAATATGTTTGTAAAAAAAATTTAAAAAATACAGAATTTTTCTAACAAATTGCAAATAAATCGCGCGATTTTTTACAAAAATATATTTACTATGGAAATAGTACAGAGTTTTTGTAAAGAAATGCAAATACTTAAAAAATTTCCCGATTTAATTTTTTTCTAATTTAATAAATTATATACTCGTATATACGACTGTGTCTTTGTCGAATACCGTAGTCTGGTAAAATTTCTCCGAACTGCTACTGACAAATTCAGGTATAATTTAATTTTTAAATAATATTCTGAAATCTAGAAGATTTTGTGGAAACTTCGCTATTGGTTGCACTTAAGCCTTCCCAAATGTACAATTCCGTTTATATTCTAACATCTTCTCTAAAATAATAAAAATAATGAAAAATTTCGAAAAGAAAAAAAAAAACCTTGAAATTAAAAACAAAATCGTTCGGAGTTATTTCCTCGTTTTTTTGCAGTTATGTCCGCTTTGCTTCACGGACAAAACTGCCAAGGAATTTTGGCAGTTATTGTTTGTTCTTAATAACATTTATGAAATTCACCCTAATTTTTCTTCGTTTTTTCAATAATAACTTTCAAAAATTCAGCCCAATTTGTTGTTTCTGTGAAGCACTGGATTGCATTTGGGCCCTAAACATGTACAAAAAAGCCCCAATGAAAAATGCAATTAGACCCCAATATTATTTAGACCCCAATTTGATTTTCAAATTTTCGATTTACTTTTTGTGAAGACAAAGCTGAATGAAAAAAGGTCCCAGAAAGACGAAAATAGGACCCAAAAACTTTGTTGTTGTTTTCCATATACCTGTTTGGGGCCTATTTTCATTTCAATTTGGGGTGTTATTTCATAGGGCCTTATTTCTGTACGCCAATTAATCTAATATCTAAGATGTACCGACAGTAGGTTTTCTTACTTGTTGTACCTACTAGTTTGAGAACCGTTGTGCGTGTATTTTATAGGTTCATATATGCTTAAAATCACCATATTATTATTACTAGCAATTCTATAATCCAACTCCACACTTATTGCCCCACAATTCTTTAGAACCCATCTTATCCAATCTACTGTCTTTCTTACAGTTAAATGATGCTATTTAAATGATGTCTCCGCAACTATAACAACACAACTTAATAGAGTGTATAATAAGGAGAATGTATTTAACAAATTATGTTGTTGCCCTGCATAAGATCTACTTACCGCTTCCAATTGCTTGACATAGTTGGCGGGTACATTACCCGACTGCATTATGGGCCGTCCTCTATTAAAGACAGCACAGATTACTAAACCTAAAGAAAACATGTCACTGAGAAGACTACATTTCGAATGTAATTGCGTTTCAGGTGCTGTTCATACGCCCAAAGAATATCAAGAAAGAAAATACAAAAGAGAGAGATAAAGATAAAGAGAAAAAATAAACAATGTTAAACTTCTTCTTTCGCCACGTTTTGACATTTCGACATTTGTGGATAAAAAAAGTTTTCTGTGTCAGATGACATGGTGTCATCATCAAGTTTGCAATATGAGCATTAACAGGCGGAATCTGTTCTGCTGATACTTACGCATAAAATCCAAATTTGGCTGTGCCATTTTTGATATGCGAGTTGTCCATGGTTGACATGTTATAAAGTCATTGATATCAGTCTCATTCATTCTTTCTGTAAAAGGGATATGAAAAATGTTTATGTAGTTATAATTTATGTTTTATATAAAACATAATTTATTTATGTTTGTTTTATATTTAATTAATTTATTTAACTAGCAAACCCGGACTGGCCCGAGGTTTTTTAATATAAACTTTTTATGCTTTTTAGACTTTACATTTCAAAAATAGGTATTTTCTACTTTATTTCTATTGTCAGACTGAGTTATTCGTAGATGATTTTAGATTCATCAACCGATTTTATCTGTAATCTTTACTTTCCCTAATGATCCTGATTAGGATGGATAATCGCCCCTGGTCGGAGACACAACCACAATTGTAGAGCTGGTAACCTATTGATATTCGAAACATTCGATAGTTTCGATATTTCTAATAAAAATATCGATAGTATCGATATCCATTGCCTGTATTTGAAATCAAAATGGTTGGTTTTATACATATATCAATTACATAACGTATACGTCATATAAAATCCTTTGGATTTATTTGCCTAGCTTCATTTGACGTATACGCAATGGAAGCCACAATTAAAATCCAGCGGATTTCCTAAATCTAAAACGCCAGCGTTAATTTGCATTAAAATGTCCATTTAATTTTAGCCTGACAGACGACAGTTTCTGTATTTACAAAACAAATTGCGAAGTTGCTGTTTTGTTGTTGTTTACACTGTATTTTTTGTTTTCCTCGTGTCTCAGAGCATGAATATGTTCTCTCCCTCATATGAATATGAGCTACGGTATTGCCATATTGAAATACCTTAATGCCCTTTAAATTCAGTTTGATTTTGTGCATTAAAAATGTGGATGATACACGAATTAATTTGAATTAAGGCAGTTAATGGGTGACGTAGGGGATGGAAAATACCAAGGAACGGTCCTGACCAGCTTTAACATGGCTTTATAGAGAAGGTGCAGTCTTCGCATTGGCAGATGTACTTGAAAAGTACAAGGCCGACATTACTGCCATACAGGAAATACGATGGAATGGGAAAGGCGTCACAACAACACCTAAAGGTGACGCACTGTATTATAGCTGCCATGATACAAAGCATGAGTTTGGTTGCGGATTTGTAGTTGGTCGGAGGTTAAAACATCTGGTCTCCAGCTTCACCCCAGTGAATGAAAGACTCGCTGCAATTCGATTAAAGGCAAAATTCTTCAACATCAGCTTTATTTGCGCTCATGCCCCCACTGAAGACAAGGACGAACAGACCAAAGATATTTTTTACGAGCGCTTAGAAGAAACTTATGACCGTTGCCCTGCCCATGACATTAAAATTATACTAGGCGATTTTAATGCCAAAATTTGAAAGGAGAATATCTTTGGCCCAACAGTCGGGAAATTCAGTCTCCACAGTGAAACATCTGACAATGGTATGAGGCTGATAGACTTTGCAGCTGCAAGAAACATGGTAGTTAGCAGTACCAGATTTAAGCATCTCGATATTCATAAGGGCACCTGGCTGTCGCCAGAACAAAGAACAAGTAATCAAATTGATCATGTTGTGATAGATGGAAGACATTCATCGAGGGTGTTGGATGTACGATCGTTCCGATGCGCAAAACATTGACTCGGACCACTACCTTGTTGCAGCAAAGGTACGTACCAGCTTAAACGTAGCAAACAAAGTACGAACAGTCACAACACGAAAGTTAGACATCGGTAAGCTGCAATCACAACAGATAGCCATAGCATATACCCCTCAACTGGCCCAACTGCTTAATCAAAGCACTCCTCATCCCGATAATATATCAGCGCAATGGCAAAGCATTGCCCACTCCATGCAAACAGCCGCAAAATCCATACTTGGATACCAGAGACATCCACCAAGGAGTCCATGGTATGATCAGGAGTGTCGTGCTGCCACCGAAGAGAAAAATCCGGCATATAGGGTTACTTTACAATCCGTAGCAACGCGTAGCGCACGAGAGTGATACAGGGAGAAAATGAGAGAGGAGAAACGTCTTTTCCGCAGGAAAAAGAGAGAGATGAAAAAACGGGAGTGTGAAAAAATCGAGATGTATATGAGACAGAATGAAGTGAGAAAATTCTACCAAAGAGTCCAGCATCAAACTGGTGGCTTGGAACAGGAACATCCTCCTGTAGAGACCAGCAAGGTAATTTGGTAACTGATACAGATAGTATACTCAGGATATGGAAAGAACATTTTGCAAAACTTTCAAAAGACGACGAAGATACCACAGTCCCAATCCCAGAAGATGGTATTGAATGTATACCGCCCAGCCAAGATGAGGTAAAAACAGCAATAAATCGGCTGAAGAATAATAAGGCAGCAGGGGCTGATGGCTTACCAGCCGAGCTGTTCAAACCCGGAGGCGACACGCTGATAAGGTGTATTCATCAGCTAGTTAGCTCCATCTGGCAGGAAGAACCCGTACACGGCGATTGGAACCTAAGCATCCTGTGTCTCGTCCATAAGAAAGGAGATAAGATTTTATGCTCCAACTATAGGGGCATAAGTCTACTCCCTATTGCCTACAAGATCGTGTCAGGGATATTGTGCGAACGACTAAAGCCTATGGTCAACGAGATAATTGGACCATACTAATGCGGCTTTAGACCTGGCAAGTCCACCATTGACCAGATATTTACCCTGCGGCAAATCCTGGAGAAGACCCAAGAGATGCAGATCGACACATACCACCTTTTTGTCGATTATAAAGCAGCCTTTGACAGCCCGCTGCGTTCAAAGGTATTCCAAGCCATGTCTGAATTTGGTATCCCCACAAAGCTTATCCGGCTTTGTAAAATGACTTTAACTGACACGAGGTCCTCATTTAAAATAGGAAAGAACCTCTCCGAAGAGTTTGGTACCAAAAGAGGTTTCAGACAAGGAGACAGCCTTTCGTGTGATCTCTTCAACATCCTGCTGGAAAAGGTTATACGAAAGGCAAACCTCAAAAGAAGTGGCACAATCTACACCAATAGTCACATGTTACTTGCTTATGCTGATGATATGGACATCATGGGACGATCAGTAAAAGAAGTAACCGATACCTTTATGAAGGTCGAAGGAAGAATCTGCTAAAGTGGGTCTGGCGGTAAACGGCGAGAAGACCAAGCTGATGGTGTCGACGCGCAATGCGTCCATTGAGCTCGGACCGACTGTGGAAGTTGTTTCCTATAATATTGAGGTAGTAAAAGTCTTCGTCTACCTCGGCACCTCGGTAAACGCAACAAACGACATCAGTTGTGAAATAAAAAGAAGAATTGTATTGGCCAACAGATGCTACTTTGGTTTAAGTAAGCACTTTAAAAACGTAGCCGCCTCTCGTCAAACAAAAATAACGATCTACAAAACACTGATACTACTCGTGCTGATGTATGGCTCCGAAGCCTGGGTACTTGCGCAAGTAGACATGGCAGTGCTTGGTGTGTTTGAGAGAAAAATTCTTCGAAAGATCTACGGACCAATCTGCGTTGACGGTGAATATCGACGTCGCATGAACCACGGGCTGTATCTGTTATACAACGACATCAATATTGTTAAACGTATCGAGATGCAGCGATTGCGTTGGCTAGGCCATATCATAAGAATGAGCGATGATGAACTCGCTAAAAAGGCGTATAAATACGGACCGCTTGGCGGTGCACTCAGAATTGGCAGGCCAAGGAATAGATTGCGCAAACAAGTGGTTGATGATATGAAAAGGCGCGATATTTCAGAGTGCGAAGCAACAAATAGAGATAAATAGAGATCTTTTCTTAGTTCGGCCTATGGAACACATGTTCTGTAATGGTCCAGCTAAGTAAGTAAGTAAGTATTTTTTATAAAATTGAAAATTGAAAAAAGTGGGCGTGGTCAAATTTGATTCAATAAAAACCTAAGTTGGATTATGACGAACATTTCAAAAACATTTACTTATATAAATTTATTTATTTATTTTTTTTTGGAAAATAATAAAACTTACCTAAAAATTCTAAGCCACCTAATTTCCAGGTACCCCTTTTTGTTATAAATATTGATGCCGGACATATGTTCCGATGTATGACATGTCCCGAGTAATGCAGGAATGTTATCGCCTCAACTAACTAATAGAAGAAGGGAGAGAAAATCATCATTATTATTAGGCTTTTCCAAGGCCTACATTGCAAAGAATATTAAAAAAGTATAATCAAATATAAATTTAAAATATTTGTCCAAATTACATTTATCGTTTTTACTTGGGGAAATTTTCAGTTTGCTGTTGAGAGTGATGAGGTTAATGAAAATCATTCATCTCTCAACACCCTCTCTTCCAGCCATACTATGCATTGCCGCAAGCAAAATTGGCTAATGTAATTAAAAATAACTCCAATATAGCCACTTGTACTTTGCAATATTTCCATATACAAAATAATTTCAAAATTTTCTCCTTCATTTTAGAGAGAGTAGCCACACTCACTCACCTGTAAAAATCCACACTTCAATTCAATATCCAGAAATGTATATTCTTTGGCATGTGCTGGCCTCTGTGGTACTGCAGGTGGGTTAGGTTGGGCATTTTGATTGTTTCCAGTATTTGGTGGCATAACATTTTCATATGTTTTTGATTCCTGCAAACAAAAAGGAAAAAAGAGGAAGGAAAAATTAGTAAACACTTAATCGTATTAAATTAAAGCATCACAAATGACACTTTCCCAAAATTTGCATATTTAACATTTATTTTAAGAAAAGAAGAATCTGCTCCGAAATTTAAACTTTCCCCTAAATTTTTGAAAAACTTTTACAATTAGTTGAATATGTGCCATTTATCTAGACAAAGTGGGTCAAAAGAATGGCACCCTAGTTTATTTTACAATTAAAATGAAATACTTATATTGTACAGCTGCTGTTGTTGTTTTTGTTGTTCTTGTTGGTACTGCTGCTAATACCAACCGAAAAGAAACAAAAAACTTTTCAAATAACAAAAGCAACATGTTGGAATAGTCAACATGTTGGTTTTTATGAGGTTTACTTTGGTTATTGTTGTGGGTTTCCTTAGTCTGTTTTTTTTTGCTTTCTTTTTGGAGCAGCCATTCACATTGTCTGATACGAGATAGAACAACAATGCCTGGAAAGAATGTGAAAGTGAAATAAAAAATAATAAAATGTAAAACATGCCAATGTCATATTTAGTCTAGGGACTCTTTACTTTTTTCACAAACAGGAAGCATTACAAAATATCTCCATTTTATAATAGAGTGGTACGATTAACAAAAATTTCAAATCAGAAAAATATTTTCACAGATTTGTGCATAAATGTTTATATCGGCCGGGGCCTGAGAATGGGAATTAATATTTTAGAAAGTGGGAATTAATATTTAGGTAGAAGTAAAGTAGGTAGAAGTGCTGCTACCGAAGAGAAAAATGCGGCATATTGGTCTACTTTACAATCAATAGCAACGCATAGCGCACGAGAGAGGTATCGGGTGAAAAGGAGAGAGGAGAAACGTCTTTTCCGCAGGAAAAAGAGAGAGATGGAAAAGCGGGAGTGTGAAAAAATCGAGATGTACAGGAGCCAGAATGAAGTCCGAAAATTCTACCAAAGAGTTTGGTACAGGCACATCCTCCTGTAGGGACCAGCAAGGTAATGTGGTAACTGATACAGATAGTATACTCAGGATATGGAAAGAATATTTTTCAAATCTGTTGGTATCCAATAGCAGCCAAGACGACGAAGATACCACACATCCAATCCCAGTAGATGGTATTAAATGTATACCACCCGGCCAAAATGAGGTAAAACAGCAATAAACCGGCTGAAGAATAATAAGGCAGCAGGAGCTGATGGCCTACCAGCCGAGCTGTTTAAAACCGGAGGCGACACGCTGATAAAGCGTATGCATCAGCTAGTTAGCTCCATCTGGCAGGAAGAACGCGTACCCGACGATTGGAACCTGAGCATCCTGTGTCCCGTCCATAAGAAAGGAGATATGACTTTATGCTCGAACTATAGGGGCAAAAGTCTTCTCCCTATCGCCTACAAGATAGTGTCAGGGATATTGTGCGAACAACTTAAGCCCATGGTCAATGAAATAATTGGACCATACCAATGCGGCTTTAGACCTGGCAAGTCCACAATTGACCAACCTGGAGCAGACCTAAGAGATGCAGATCGACACCTACCACCTTTTTGTCGATTATAAAGCAACCTTCGACAACCCGCTACGTTCAAAGGTATTCAAAGCCATGTCTGAATTTGGTGTCCTCGCAAAGCTCATTCGGCTTAGGAAAATGACTCTAACTGACATAAGATCTTCAGTTAAAATAGGAAGGAACCTCTCCGAAGAGTTTTGTACCAAAAGAGGTTTCAGGCAAGGAGACAGTCTTTCGTGTGATCTTTTCAACATCCTGCTAGGAAAGGTTATACGAGAGGCAAACGTCAAAAGAAGTGGCACAATCTACACCAATAGCCACATGTTACTTGCTTATGCTGATCATATAGACATCATGGGACGATCAATAAATGAAGTAACCGATACCTTTACGAAGTTCGAAGGAGAATCTGCTAAAGCGGGTCTGGCGGTAAACGGCGAGAAGACTTCGTATACCTCGGCACCGCCGTAAACACAAAAACGGCATCGGCTGTGAAATAAAAAGAAGAATTTTATTGGCCAACAGATGCTACTTTGGCTTAAGTAAGCTCTTTAAAAACAAAGCCCCAACTCGTCAAACAAAAATAACGCTTTGCAAAATACTGATACTACCCGTGCTAATGTATGGTTCCGAAGCATGGGTACTAGCGCAAGCAGAGAAAAATTCTTCGAAAGATCTACGGACCGATGTGCGTTGACGGTGAATATCGACGTCGAATGAACCACGAGATGTATCTGCTATACAACGACATCATTATAGTTAAACGTATCGGGATGCAGCGATTGCGTTGGCTAGGCCATATAACAAGAATGAGGGATGATGAACCCGCTAAAAAGGCGTATAAATTCTAGCCACATGGCGGTGCACGCAGAATTGGCAGGCCAAAGAATAGATGGCGCAAACAAGTGGATGAAGAGATGATAAGGCGCGGTATTCCAGAAAGCGAATCACTAAACATAGAGAATTGGAGATCTTTTCTTAGTTCGGTCTATGGAATAAATGTTCTGTAATGGGCCAGCTAAGTAAGTAAGTAAGAAGTAAAGTGGGAAGGGTTCTAATCCCAGACCTGGATCCCTTTCTCATATCAGGTTCCAGTGAGGTAACATTAAGCTGATTCTGAGAAATTACCGCAAGAAATGCTGCTATGAAAATAGCAAAGTAACAGAAAACATACCATCTTATGATCGCTTTCACTCGTTTACTCCATTTACACTCAAAGCCTTAGTCCATTTCTGCTTGTACCCGTTTCTGTTGTTGTTGTAACAGTGTTTATTATTGTGTGTTTGCGTGTTTGTTCTTCTGCTCAATCAGGCTCTGGATCTATCTCCAGTTCTACTTTGTTGGATCTCCCTCTCTAGAGCATGAATATCATTTCTGATATGCATGGGTGTGTCGGGCCTAGCCAGCAGATGGTGATTGGGATGGCTCTGACGGTAACGTCTGAGCAAGTACTGAAAGGAAGCATCCCATTGTGTTGCTGTACTGGAAGAATCTATGCCTTCTCATGTAGATGGTTTTACTGAAGACTTGAGGAGACACCCTGTTGGTATTCTCAGGGCGGCATACTGACAAGTTTGAATCTCTTTCCAATGCGTATTAACTAAATTCCGGGACCAAACTGGCGCCGCATAGCTTACCCCAGACCAACCTATCGCGTTATATGTGGTCAACAAAGTTTCTTTATCTGCACCCCAAGTGCTGCCGGCTAGGGACTTGAGGACCTTGTTTATGCATTTCAGTTTGTCGCAGATAGCTGCTGCAAGCGCATACGACGTAAACGTACTGTCGAATGTGACCCCTAGAATTTTGGGGAGTGGCCGTAGAATTAGTGGCGGATATCTGCATATTCCTCGAGTGGAAAAAGTTGTTAAGATCGTCTAAATAGGAGTTCACAGATGGCATCAGGTTAGGTACCTGACGGTGGAGGGGGCGGAATTCAGGAAAGGTAGAGGTTAAACATTTCCGAAGATATCACCTCACCTTGGGGAACTCCCTGTTTCACCCTACGGGGTTTGGACTTCTTGTTCCCGAATTCCACGTACAGCTGGCGCCCACACACATATAATTGATTATCTAACGTTTCAGACTTGACTGTAGGGTTGTCTGCTCAATGTCCTCAAACAGCGTGGAGTGCCTGACTTTATCACAGGCTTTTGATATGTCAAGCGCCACCATCACCGTTCAATCACACGGCCATTCCTGGTTGAGTCGTCGACAAATATATATGAAGATGGCTTGCAGCGCACAGTGTCACGACCGTGGCCAAAATGGTAAAAACTAAATACTTCGTTGAAAAAATTTATTGATGGGGAGTGATAGAAAACATATTAATTAAGAGGAATCTGAATTTTGGTACTGATACGTGAAGTAGTTTTTGCTATATGTGTATTTAAATCCGACAATAGTTAATACGTATTTTTGAGTTTTTTTTTTCTAAAATTAATAAATTATATTATGCGTTAATATATAAACTTTAAACGTAACGGTCGCTGCAAAAATGGTTCCTAAGTTCCCTTGGGATGTAATAAACTTGGCTACACTTTTGTTTGCATGTAAATATTAATCATATGCTGTTTACATTTACCCAAACATGTATTACTAAGTTTATTAATTTTCTGAAGCAAATTTTAAATTGAGTGTAGTGGGAAAAAAATTGTATAAAAGTGTATATCGATATTTTTTGCTGTATGAGTAGTAAAAAGTGAGTACTTCAAATATATAAAGGTCTCAGCTGCAGAGGTTTGCAGACGAATGTTTCATTTCTCTTTTTCAGCGACCATCTCACTGAGAGGATACCCCTTTTTTAACAAATCGCTTTGCGGTGTTGCCTAAAGCGCGAAAAGGAATGAACCGATCATCATATATTTTTGTGGGCTTATTAAGTACCTAATAATCTTGCTTTAAAACTAGAGCATTTTAAAAATATCAATTTTTAAAAAAATTGTGAACAGCGAAAATCAAAATTCGATTTTTTCAAAAAATTTACCGTTTTTTGAACACTAATCGGTCAAAAAAAGATTTTAAAGGAAATTTCTCATATATAAAGACAAGAGTTTGATATATTCAATATGCTCACAAACAATATGAAGACTAAACACCAAATTTCAGTCATATCGGGTGGATATTGAGGCCACAACACTCAAAATACCGAAAATGAGGAGGCACGGTTCTATGGGGGCTATAGGAATACGAGGACCTATACCGACATTTTTCTGGTGGAAGGTTATAAGTCCCCCAACGGAGACTTAATACCAATTTTCAGCCATTTCGGTGTGATAATCAGGCAAAAACCTCTAAAATACCAAAAATCGGGAGGTACCGTCCTATGGGGGCTATATGAAGGTGTGGACCTACGCAGACAAATTTCAAGGTGAAGCTATAATGCCCCCTACGAAGACTAAATACCAAATTTCAGCAATTTCGGTGTAATAATGAGGCTAAAATCTTCAAAATACCGATAATCGGGAGGTACCGTTGTATGGGGGCTATATCAAAACGTGGACCTAATCCAACAATTCTCTGTTGGAATGTTTGATACCTCTGCCGAAGACTAACCACAAAATTTGAATACTTTCGGTTTGTCATTGTGTCTAAAACATTCAAAATACCGAAAATCGGGAGGTACGGTTCTATGGGGGCTATATCAAAACGTGGACCGACCAACCCAATTTTTTGTCTTGAAGATTGTAAGTCAATAATAGGTACGTGTACCAAAATTGATGCACCTACAACAACTCCTTCTATTTTTGGCCACAGTTAATATGAACTCGCGACATTGTGCAGCGTTGTTGTCGTGCTGTGCTGCTTACGGAATCCATGCTGATGATCGGCAACTACATAAATATTTCTGACACTGGGGAGAACTAAGGCCTCAAGAGTCTTTGCTACAGGCGACAAAAGCAAAATTGGCCTGTACGATTCACTTTTACTGGAACAATGAGGATTGCTACCGACAGGTTGAGAACTTTAGTGAGATACTCCACTCCCGGCTCATCCAGCTGTTTCAGCATTACAATGGAAATTCCATCAGGGCCCAACGCCTAGGATGATTTAGCTTTCCTGAAGGCATTCGCAACCTCACCCATTGTAAACTGTGGTGGTTCATGTTCGGGAAGAGATCTGATGCGACGTAGTACTCTTCTCTTCGCCCTGTCACTCCCTCATCAGCTCATCACGCTCATTTGCTAATCCCGTCCAAACAAGAGATTCCAGATTTTATTTTGGTTAAAACACTCAGATTGTTCGCGTATTTCTGTAATTTATGACACTCGTTTTCACAAATATTACAATCGCGTATAAGGGATTCCAATTATGCAAACTTTTTTAAAGAAAATCGTGGTTTAGTACGCGGATTTGTCAAAATATATTTTGTAGATTTTTTTTATGTTCAAGGTATCTATGTCCACCGATTTAGTGGATGGATTCGGACGCGGAAGAGCTAATTAGATCCATCGGATAAGAAAACTAATTTCACGCGGGGATTAAAGGATATTGAATGGCACTTGTAAATTTTACAAATAATAGAAAATTTAAAAAAAATTACAAAAAGTAAGTTCTTTTTAAGAAAATTTACGCATCAAATTTTGGCCTTTGGACTCCAAATACTAGGATGCTGTACGGAGCATACTCGTGAGGTGCACATTAAACGACGCAAATTTACGAGTTCTGTAATTTTATTACCGGTTTTAAATATTAACTTGTTGCCCGTCTCGATTATTAAAAAATGCAAAAAAAACCGAAATTCAGGCTTCAGAATGTCAGCATCAATTTTAGGTAGATGCTGTGAATATATGGAAAAATCATAAACTAGTATCCTGTTGTCCATGGAGTATTGTTTGATTCTTTTATTGGGCATAGGCCTATTAATCGAGAGGATAATCGAGAAATAGGAAAGGGAAACGAGTTAGACCCATAGTTCCTTCTAGGCATATACATACATAGAATTACTTTCTGAGTCGATTTATGCATGTCCGTCTGCCGTTCGCAGCGGACAGGTCGTATTTGTTGTCCGATTCAGCTGGTAAATTGGGAATATAATTTTTTTAGAACGCTATTGCTTTTGGCGATAATCGGTTAAGATTTGGATATAGCTCCCATTTATATTTTCGGTCGATTTTATATATCCAAACACTTTATACGTGTCCAATTTTTATGAAATTTGGAATGTGTGACGGAATTTGGTCCAGTAATAAGTGTATCATATTATACCATATACAGTTTGTCAAGTAATTGTTTTCGAACCAAGAAAACTAACATTTTTCTGTATTAATTTATGAAAAAATTACTGATAATTTTGATAAAAATGTCGGGTTTTTTGCAAAAATTAGTTGGACGACTTATTTAAGACATGATAGGATGTATAAATAAAAAATTAACCCATATAGTCCAACAAAAAATAACGAAAACCAATAACTACATGTAATGCAAGTTGTCAAATAAATGTTTTCGAAATGTAATGGAGGTTCCAATATACCCCATATTTTCGGTAAATACTTGAAAATCAGGACAATTTATGAATTTTATTTTTAACAGGGAGTAACTACTAAAAAGTGTCAACAATATTAGGCATCGAATATCCGTACTAGGAGGGTTATCATATGGACCAAGGGAGTACCAGGTCATATTACATGTAAACAGGGTCCTGTAGGTTTTAAACCGGGAATATCTGAAAACTAAGACGTTTTATGAGTTTCTTTAGTTCACTAGGATGGATTGCCATCAACTAAAACAAATATTACCTTCAGAATAATTAAATCAGGAGGGTTGCCAGATGTACGAAAAAGGTACCAGGTTATATAAACAGTAAATGAGACCACCTGAATCCATAACCAGGGCTTAAGATTTGTTTATTTAACTCAAATTGAATTAATGGATGAGACAATTCTCTAAAACAAACCAAAATATGACGTAAAAATACAAATATCGCTTAGAAATACATATGCAAGATATTGTCTGTCTATACTGATTTTATAATGGACATCCGATGTCAACTGTTTAGAGCCAGTTCAGAGGAATTCTCTAAGTTTTTTGGATTCCATGTTAACATTGAAGCATTATTTTGCCGTCAGCATTATTTCTCCCTTAAAAAATATGCTACAGTAGTACTGCAGAGTACACGAAATTAGTCCAATAGGTCGTAGTAGGCAATTCTGAAAATTGTCGAAATCTGTACCCCATACATTTCTAAGCAATATTAGTCTCTTACTGTGATATTTCCGATAGTTTCGTGAAATGTTATTATCTCTTAATTAATATTAAGTGAAACAACAAACTTCGGTGCCCGGTTTTGAGACACAGGTGGTCTCGTTTACTGTTTATATAACCTGGTACCTTTTTCGTACATCTGGCAACCCTCCTGATTTAATTATTCTGAAGGTAATATTTATTTTAGTTGATGACAATCCATACTAGTGAACTAAAGAAACTCATAAAACGTCTTAGTTTCCAGATATTCCCGGTTTAAAACCTACAAGACCCTGTTTACATGCAATATGACTTGGTACTCCCTTGGTCCATATGGTAACCCTCCTATTACGGATATTCGATGCCTAATATTGTTGATACTTGTTAGTAGTTACTCCCTGTAAAAATAAAATTCATAAATTGTCCTGATTTTCAAGTATTTACCGAAAATATGGGGTATATTGGAACCTCCATTACATTTCGAAAACATTTATTTGACAACTTGCATTACATGTAGTTATTGGTTTTCGTTATTTTTTGTTGGACTATGTGGGTTAATTTTTTATTTATACATCCTATCTTGTCTTTAATAAGTCGTCCAACTAATTTTTGCAAAAAACCCGACATTTTTATCACAATTATCAGTAATTTTTTCATAAATTAATACAGAAAAATGTTAGTTTTCTTGTTTCGAAAACATTTACTTGACAAACTGTATATTGTACATATTTTTGCTGATGGCCTAAGTTGCTAATTCTATTCTTTCAATTTATCTTATATTAAATATAAAATAAAGTTATAAATAAATACATTTTACATATTCACAGTGGTGTAGAGTATCATATAGTCGGCCCCCACAGCAACTTAGTGAGGAGTAACATAACCAGTTATTATACCCTATACCACAATGTGGAAAATGGTATTATAAGTTTGTTTTGGTAAAAATTCATGTAACACCGCGAAATATTCGTCGGAGACCCCCAATGTGGTATACCAATCTTCATATCTCGACGAGATAAAGCGATTTTGAGATGTGTGTCCGTCCGTCAGTCCGTCTGTCCATTATAAATTGTAAACACGCTCCAGGCCGCAATTATGGACCCATCGTCACGAAATTTTGTATGGAGGTCGGGTTCAGATCAGAATAGATCCCTATTCTTATTGGTGATGATCGTGAAATATTTAGCGGGTGAAATGGACCAAAAACATAATATTTATCCAATTTTCTAGCGGCTCTGTAGGTCTCAATAATAGTCCGATCAACGCATAATTTTAAATATGAAAAGAGTATATCACAAAGGAGAAGCTTGCAATTTCAGATGGCGATCGGATAATATTTAGAGGGTTAAATGGACCAAAACTTTTGTGTGAAAATTGTGAAAATTTTTAATATACAGCTTATATCTTAATTCCTGGAAGTGACATTCCGGACAAGTGAGATATACTTGAAAGTGGAACGCTTGACCTTTCAATTGATGCCAATTATGTTGGTGTGCATGATCAGATAACAGAGTTACAGCCTAATATATTCCGTTATTTGCTTGTAGTGCAATAATAAACTCGCTAGAAGTCGCAATTATACATCAATAGTCAAGAAATTTTGCACCGGGTAAGAGTATAGGTCGAAAAAGATGCCTACAATTTTGAATGATGATCTGATATTCTTTAGCGGGTGAAATGGACCATTACTTTTGTATGAAAAATATAAAATTTTATTTATGGTCGATATTTTAATTCCTTGAGGACATATATATTTTGCAAAGTAGCCTACATATGGGAAAAACCACTGACCTTTCCTCTGATGTAAATTGCAATAAAGTGTTTGCTAGATAACGGGCCTACTGCCTAATATATAATGGGTTCCGTGTAGAGAACCACATTTTTATCCCATGCTACATATTGTCTCTCCAAAAGTTTGTGTAACACCACGAAATATTTGTCCTAGACCTCTTATTTGGTATGCCAAAATTCATATCTCGACGAGATAAAGCGATTTAGCGATGTGTGTCCGTCCATTAAAAATTGTAAACAAGCTTAAGGCCGCAATTATGGACCGATTGTAACGAATTTTTTAAGGAGGTTGGGTTCGGGCCAGAATAGAAATGAGTAGTTTTTGGTGATGATCGTGAAATGTTCAGGGGATGAAATGGACCAAAAACAAAATTTTAACCAATTTTGTAGCGGCTTTGTAGGTCAAAATAATAACCCGCAAAATTTTAAACAAAGTTTGAGTTTGTGATGAAGAAGAAGCGTACAAACCAACGTTAAAATCAGATAATACTTAGCGGGTTAAATGGACTGAAACTTTTGTGTGAAATTGGTAAAAATTTCAATAACGTAAGGGTTAAACAACGGAAGTAGTAGTACTACATAAGTGGGTTTCATTACATTTTAGTTTGTGTGAACTAAATTTTCCTTCCTGCTACAAAAATGTCTTTGTCATGCTAGATAACATTTTGGTTTTGGTAATAAGTATTACACATTACATCTCTGATATTTGATAATTAAATTTTCACAATCATTGAAATGAAGTTCCGTGGAGAGCGATTGTCCAGGGATAGTGGTATAGGGTATCCCATGGTCGGCTCCGTCCGACTATAGACTTTTCTTACTTGTTTTATTATATTTTATTCCGTTGTCTGCCTGATTTGATCTTGCGAACTTCTGATTTGTAGACGAACATATCAGGCCACACGTACGAACATTAAGGGTTGTTTAAACGCTTACATGTGCTTGCATGTGCACCACCAGCTGTTCTTTGTTTTGTTTAACAAAAAGCACTCTGACGGCGGTAAGCGTTGAACACACAACGCTCTGATTTGTAGTCGGACACATAAGCCTTGTGAGTGTCTCATAACTTAGTGAGGAGTAACATAACTAGTGTTTTTTTGTTTACATTACTTGTAATAGGTTACATAATACCTAACGGATCCGAATTTTTGTTGGGAACGGAATTAAAATCACCATAACTTTTGGATGCAGCATCCAATTTTGTGAACGCGAACAGATTTGAAGCCAGTTTTTTACTTAACCTATGTACAAAAATTCTCGGATGTGCTCGCAAAAATTTTTTTATTTGTTCTTTAATGGAATTTTTGTGTCCTTTTGAAACCATATTACCCTTATCAAAATATTTTCACATTCATTTACATACAAAACACGGTAATATACAATATGACATCATAAATATCATATGATTGGGGTAAACATCCAATATGCAAATCTTGTTCAAAAACAAAAAAAAAAGAAACATTTTTAAGATTTTGATTTGGATGACATACATTTCTGCAATCATGTAAATTGTTGTTGCTTGCCAAGAACAAAACCATTCTTACATTTGATAAAAGAAATAGTTGTGTTTTTGAATACTTACATGATAAGCCAAAATATTTGCCAAACTTGCCATAACAGGTTCTGTGGCAAATGCTAAAGTGTCAGATGATTCCTCAACTGTGTGAATGACTTGCAACATCTAAAATTATGAGGAAAAAAACAAAAATAAAAGAGAAAATAGGTCAATTATTTGTTGGGATATTCTGAACATTTAGTTTATAGAAACATAAATATATACATATGTATCTATATATTTTAAAATATTTATCATGAATTTTTTTATAAATATATAGACAACTGGTCTGTTCACTATTTTTTTTTTCGATATTGTTTAGGTGATAGCTTAGAAAAGCCGCAGAGACTAGTAGTTGTTTGTGGAGATGAACAAGTGATACAAACCCGAGTGTAACCGATAAATAAGGAGAAGAAAATAAAACACAACGGTATTTAGTTTGTATAATAATATTGGTGTAGGTGATTTATCTAGGCGAAAAGTACTGATGACTTTATCTGGTGTGGGTGAGACGCGTTACAATTCGCGTTTATAAACAAATGTGTTTAGGTGAGAGGTCGACTTATAAAAATGTACATACGTCTGTACAGGTTAAGAAGAAACTGATAAGTGTTTTGTATATAAAAACTGAAAGTGAATCAAGGATGAGGGGTGACGTAGGGGATGGAAGATACCAAGCAACGGTCCTGACCGGTTTTAACATGGCAAAGCCCAGGATTTATCTTAGTCCCCCTTTCATCCCAAGTGGACACTGACCTCCCCGTGGTGTCACCTGGGGAACTGCCTTTAACACCCGTTAAAGGTAGTGAGCTAACATGTGCTGCCCGTTCACCCATAAGAACGTTAAAAACTAGAAAAAACAGCCTACTATGAAAAAACGAAAGAAAAGAAAAACAAACTCCTCTAAAGTTGACGAACCCCGCAAACGTTTTAATGACCATGATCTGCGAGTCTGCACCTGGAATGTTCGCACTCTTTATAGAGAAGGTGCAGTCTTCGCATTGGGCGACGTTTTTGAAAAGTACAAGACCGATATTACTGCCATACAGGAAATACGATGGATTGGGAAAGGCGTCACAACAACACCTAAAGGTGACGCACTGTATTATAGCTGCCATGACGTAAAGCATGAGTTTGGTTGTGGATTCGTAGTTAGTCGGAGACTAAAACATCTGATATCCAGCATCACACCAGTAAATGACAGACTTGCTGCAATTCGAATAAAAGCTAAATTCTTCAACATCAGCTTTATTTGCGCCCATGATCCCACTGAAGAAAAGGACGAACAGACCAAAGATAATATATCTTTACGAGCGCTTAGAAGAAACATATGACCTTTGCCCTGCCCATGACATTAAAATCATTCTAGGCGATTTTAATGCCAAAATTGGAAAGGAGAATATCTTTGGTCCAACAGTCGGGAAATTCAGTCTCCACAGTGAAACATCTGACAATGGTATGAGGCTGATAGACTTTGCAGCTGCAAAAAACGTGGTAGTTAGCAGTACCAGATTTAATCATCTCGATATTCATAAGGGCACCTGGCTGTGTCCAGATCAGAAAACAAGAAATCAAATTGATCATGTTGTAATAGATGGAAGACATTCATCGAGCGTGTTGGATGTACGATCGTTCCGAGGCGCAAACATTGATTCGGACCACTACCTTGTTGCAGCAAAGGTACGCAACTGCTTAAACGTAGCAAACAAAGTACGAACAGACACAATACGAAAGTTAGACATCGGTAAGCTGCAATCACAACAGACAGCCACAGCATATTCCACTCAACTAGCCCAATTGCTTAATCAAAGCAATTCTCATCCCGATAACATATCAGCGCAATGGCAAAGCATTGCCGACTCCATGCAAACAGCCGCAAAATCCATACTTGGATACCAGAGGCCTCCACCAAGGAATCCATGGTATGATGAGGAGCGTCGTGCTGCCACCGAAGAGAAAAATGCGGCATATAGGGCTACTTTACAATCCGTAGCAACGCGTAGCGCACGAGAGAGATACAGGGAGAAAAGGAGAGAGGAGAAACGTATTTTCCAGGGAAAAAGAGAGAGATGGAAAAGCGGGAGTGTGAAAAAATCGAGATGTACAGGAGCCAGAATGAAGTCCGAAAATTCTACCAAAGAGTCAAGCATCAAACTGATGGCTTTGGTACAGGCACATGCTCCTGTAGAGACCAGCAAGGTAATTTGGTAACTGATACAGATAGTGTACTCAGGATATGGAAAGAACATTTTTCAAACCTGTTGGTATCCAATAGCAGCGAAGGCGACGAAGATACCACAGTCCCAATCCAAGAAGATGGTATTGAATGTATTCCGCCCAGCCGAGATGAGGTAAAGACAGCAATAAATCGGCTGAAGAATAATAAGGCAGCAGGGGCCGATGGCTTACCAGCCGAGCTGTTCAAAACCGGAGGCGACACGCTGATAAGGTGTATTCATCAGCTAGTTAGCACCATCTGGCAGGAAGAACGAGTACCCGACGATTGGAACCTGAGTATCCTGTTGCCAAGCAACATCAAACATTTTTCAACGGTGGCAAAATACCCCTCAGTAATTTGGCGACATTTCCTGAGTATTTCAGCCTTGAAAAACTTCTCCACAAATGGTGTCTTAAGACACGCCGTTCGGACTCGGCGATAAACAGTAGGTCCCATATCATTGAGCTAAATATGAATCGGGGTGCACTCATTGATATTAGAGAAGTCTCCCTTGTCCCGTATGGGATGTTTTGAAACAATGTTTTTTTTTATCCTGTGCCGCCTTCCACAAGAAGGGAGATAAGACTGTATGCTCTAACTATAGGGGTATAAGTCCACTCCCTATTGCATACAAGATCGTGTCAGGGATATTGTGTGAACGACTAAAGCCTATGGTCAACGAAATAATTGGACCATACCAATGCGGCTTTAGACCTGGCAAGTCCAGCATTGAACAGATATTTACCCTGCGGCAAATCCTGGAGAAGACCCAACAGTCCGCTGCGTTCAAAGGTATTCCAAGCCATGTCTGAATTTGGTATCCCCGCAAAGCTCATCCGGTAAAATGAATTTAACTGACACGAGGTCCTCAGTTAAAATAGGAAAGAACCTCTCCGAAGAGTTTGGTGCCAAAAGAGGTTTCAGACAAGGATACAGCCTTTCGTGTGACCTCTTCAACATCCTGCTAGAAAAGGTTATACGAGAGGCAAACGTCAAAAGAAGTGGCACAATCTACACCAATAGTCACATGTTACTTGCTTATGCTGATGATATAGACATCATGGGCCGATCAGTAAAAGAAGTAACTGATACCTTTATGAAGGTCGAAGGAGAATCTGCTAAAGTGGGTCTGGCGGTAAACGGTGAGAAGACCAAGTTGATGGTGTCGACGCGCAATGCATCCATTGAGCTCGGACCGACTGTGGATGTTGGTTCCTATAATATTGAGGTAGTAAAAGACTTCGTCTACCTCGGCACCTCCGTAAACACAACAAACGACATCAGTTGTGAAATAGAAGAATTGTATTGGCCAACAGATGCTACTTTGGTTTAAGTAAGCAGTTTAAAAACAAAGCCACATCTCTTCAAACAAAAATAACGCTTTACAAAACACTGATTCTACCCGTGCTGATGTATGGCTCCGAAGCCTGGGTACCTGTTTGGTGTGTTTGAGAGAAAAATTCTTCGAAAGATCTACGAGCCGGTTTCCGTTGACGGTGAATATCGACGTCGCATGAACCACGAGCTGTATCTGCTATACAACGATATCAATATTGTTAAACGTATCGAGATGCAGCGATTGCCTTGGCTAGGCCATATCATAAGAATGTGCAATGATGAACCCGCTAAAAAGGCGTAGGAATACATGCCACATGGCGGTGCACGCAGAATTGGCAGGCCAAGGAATAGATGGCGCAAACAAGTGGATGATGATATGAAAAGGCGCGGTATTGCAGAGTGCGAAGCAACAAATAGAGAGGAATGGAGATCTCTTCTTAGTTCGGCCTATAGAACAAATGTTCTGTAATGGGCCAGCTAAGTAAGTAAGTAAGAATCAAGGCTGAGGCAATCACTGCTTATTGCAAAGTTCTCACTACAATCCGAACTGAGTGAATACAGTTCCAGCTAGAAATTGAAGAGAAATTCCATTACCTAGAGAATACTCTCTACGATCCGCTCTGAGCGAAGATAGTATCTGAGAAGATTTGTAGGGAAATGATTGGAAATACCACCCTATGGTCCGCCGTAAGCGAACATAGTGTCTCAGAGGGTTTGTAGAGAGCACCTGCGATACGAACTTGGCGAACAAAGGTTCCCTGGAGATTTGTAGTGAAAATGCTAACAGAGAGTTTCTAACTTAAAAAGATATCATAAGGAAAAAATTGTTATCGTAGTAAAAAGGAAGATGGACAAATTTGTAGGGATTTTTAAACTGTTATCATGTTAACAATTCAACATTTTTCATAAACTTTTTTGCGCGCCACAAAACATGTTAAATGGCTTTAATACAGTGTCGTACCCTGTAGGGACTGTGGCCGATTTAAAGCTCACATAAAGCTATCTTTTTTTTTAACATATGTGGCATTTTATCGATTATTTTCCCTTATGCCAACTGACTAATTTTACAAGGCGATGAGCGCCTGAGTAGTCAGTATTGTCCAACGCCAGATACGTTTTCGACTGATAATAAACTAACTTTTTTTGCCTATTTAAAATATAATGTGAAAAAAAAACAATTTTTTTTCTGTGTGTTTTTTATTTTTGACTTTTCATATTCTCTCTCTCCCTCTCTTTGTCTCTCTCTCTTGTTTGTTAGAGAGAAGAAGAGGCAAATTTGTATATTTCCTTTGTGTTCCTTTTTAATTCCAGAATAATATGCGTAATATGTACGAATATGTTCAGTCCATCAACACTGTATTCTATAACTGGATGCTGCATTTATACGGAGATTATTAAGAAAAAGCAAGTGCGAATTATTTATACATTTGTGCCTTATTTTTTCGACAAACACAAATACTTTGTAGAAGGTACATGTTTCTGTTTTCAGAGTGGTTAATCTCTAGATAACTTTTCGACTAACTTTATATTGGTCGAAAAGTTATCTAGACATGGACAATTGCCGAACATTTTTTCTGTTCAAAGTGGTTCATCTCTAGATAACTTTTCAGCCAGTTTTTAGTCAGTTTAAAAATTATAGATCTGTTATCAATCATTTTATCAACTGGTTAATAAAAGTCCGACAGGGTACTTACTTAGATGTATCAATACAGAACATTTTTATACCCTCAGCATTTATGCTAACGAGGGTATATACACTTCCATACGGGCAAAATGTGCCTTGGACCAAATGTGTTTGGACGAAATGTGTTTCAGACAATTTGGAGTTGTTCAATATCACTTAGTATATTGACATGATTTAGTACATTGGCTGATTTTTAGTGCCATTGATGCCAATTTGTTTGATGTCCAAAGAAACGAACGGGGATATTCAACTTGTAACGCAGGCTTGTATCCATTGATTCACGGTGGCTACATATCCTGAATGTGAATATTTAGTCATACAAATTCTCTCCCCAAATTAATCATTTCCATTAAAAATAACACCGAAATATTTTTCTAAGTTATAAAATTTGTTTTTTTTTGTAATAATTTCAAAATTCCTTTCTTATTACCACAACGTTATATTAATCTACTAGTGAAAAAATTCTAAAATTCACATTCCATCTTAAACTGTAGATTTTCACTTACCTTTGGATGTCGAAATCTTTCCAAATTTTTCACAGAATTTTTAAGAATTTCCGTAATAGTTTCCTTGCGTCTCGGTTTGTGCAATTTTTCAGCAATTTTCTTTTCAAACACAAATATTGAGCATTCCTGTAACAAAATAGAATGAATGTTGTGGTAAACAACAGCAACAACAACAAAATTGAACAAGAAAATGAAAACATAATTGAAACAACAGAACAATTTGTATTCTGACATTCAATAAACAATCAGTCAGTCAGTTTGTTAGCCATCCAGTCGGTCAGAAGTTAGTTAGTCAATGGGTGGTGGAGAAGGGGCGACGCACCAAACGATTCGTACCACAACTCATCCATCCATTTGTATTCATTGTGTCCATTGTTGTCGAATGTCCCTAATGAAATTGCAGTTAGCCGACAGAAATACTTTTGTGCTGTCGCCAACACAACTTACCTTTCCGTCATTTTTCCGGTGTCCCTCATGGATTTTCCATGCCAACTCGGGCCCAGCACAGGCTACCTGTTTGCCAATGTCAAAATACTGTTTAATGGGATTACCATCGATGAGTGTCTGTTGGACAACTGGTGTGCTGACGTTTTTAAATTTTGAAAACATGGTTCCTGCTGGCATACCATCAATTATTTTCGAAAACACATTCGTAAAGCTGCCCTGACGTCTGGGCACAATAGCGGGGCCGCTACCGCTGCCTCCTGCTCCTCCAGCTGATGGTGTTGAGGCTGTTGTTGTTCCAGCTATGCCACAATCTCCGCTTCCGGTTGCACCACTACTACCTACTGCTCCGGTTGCCGTAGTAACACTGCCACCTGTGCCAACACTGCTACTGATGTTGGCTCCACTTGCCGAACTGGGAGCAGCACCACTAGAATAATTGACACCAAGATTGCTGCTATTAAATGTGCTGGGCGTTTGTATGTTGTTGCAGTAAATGTTACTGCCACCAATGCCACCCACAAAAATACCAGGATTCGCAGAACTTAGATCACTGAGACCTGCTTGCGATGATAGACGTTGTCTCAGAGGTGAGTTTGTACAACTTGTTGTGGAATAGGAACCTGTTGCTGCTGTTGAATTACCATCCGTATGTGCCTGCTGTGCTCTTTTTTGTGAACCATCACCATCACAATGTTTTGATGCTGCCGTCTCGTAGCCATTTACTGTACCTGAAAGTGAAGAGGACAGAGAAATAGTAGATTTATGTTTGCTCATAAATTCATGGAATTGCATTGTGTGGGAAACGGAACGGAAAGTTTTGTATTCAAGTTTTTGGAATGAAGAGATTTCAAATTAATTTGCCATGACGTATAAAATTGACATCGTAGTTAAATGGAAGTATGAAACGGATTCATGTTGGGCGGTTTTTAATGATGTGATTCGTTGGATTATTCAGAGCATTTACTTTGGTATTTCTAGGATGTAGGGATGGATGTTCGTAGATTGGGTAGGATAAAACGCTAATGTATTTCTTGTTAAAGGATTGTGTCCAACACACACACACACAAGAATAAAATTGTGAATAAGCATGTAATGTAAGGGATTAGCAATATGAAGCATTTTTAAGGCTTTAATATGGCAGATACCAATGCTCATCTTGGATAAAGATTTTCCCGTAGTCTCCTTTTCAAAATCCACAACTTTTTATATACCGAAATGAAATACTGCATACGTTCCTGCTCCTATACACCCTTTCTGAAAGACAGGGTGAATCTAAAGAACCCTTCTGAAAGAAAGGCTGCTTCCATAGAAAATTTCTGAAAGAAAGTGTTTTTCTATAGACAATTGCTGAAAGAAAGGGTGCCTCCGTAGACCCTTTGTGAAAGAAAGGGGGCTTCTATAGACCCTTTCTGAAAAAAATGGTGCTTCCATAGATCCTTTCTGAAAGAAAGGGTGCTTCTATAGACCCTTTCTGAAAGAAAGGGTCCTTCTTTACACCCTTTCTGAAGGAACCTTTCTGGTTTTTGAAGAAAGGGTGATTCGATAGACCGTTTCTGAAAGACAGGGTGCTTCCATAGACCCTTCCTAAAAGCAAGGGTGCTTCCATAGACCCTTCTTAAAAGAAAGGGTGCTTCCATAGACCCTTCCTAAAACATACCCTTTCTGAAATAAATTGTGCTTCTATAGACCCTTTTTGAAATAAATTGTAAGAGTGCTTCTATAGACCCTTTCGGAATGAAAGGATGCTTCGATAGATCCCTTCTGAAAGAAACGGTGCTTCGATAGACCTTTTCTTAAAGAAAGGGGACTTCGATAGACCCTTTTAAGGAAAGGGGGCTTCGATAGACACTTTCTGAAAGAAAGGGGGATTCGATAGACCCTTTCTCAAAGAAAGGGGGCTTCTATAGGCCCTTTCTTACAGAAAGGGGGCTTCGATAGACCCTTTCTCAAAGAATGGGGGCTTCGTCAGACCCTTTCTTAAAGAAAGGGGGCATCTATAGACCCTTTCTTAAAAAAAGGGGGCTTCTATAGATCCTTTCTGAATGAAAGGGTACATCGATGGACCCTTTCTCAAAGAATAGGGGCTTCGACAGACCCTTTCTTAAAGAAAGGGGGCTTCTATAGACCCTTTCTTAAAGAAAGGGGGCTTCGATAGACCCTTTCATTAAGAAAGGGTGCTTCTATAGACCCTTTCTGAAAGAAATGGTGCTTCCATAGATCCTTTCTGAAAGAAAGGGTGCTTCTATAGACCCTTTCTGAAAGAAAGGGTGCTTCTATAGACCCTTTCTGAAAGAAAGGGTCCTTCTTTACACCCTTTCTGAAGGAACCTTTCTGGTTTTTGAAGAAAGGGTGATTCGATAGACCGTTTGTGAAAGATAGGGTGCTTCCATAGACCCTTCCTAAAAGCAAGGGTGCTTCCATAGACCCTTCCTAAAAGAAAGGGTGCTTCCATAGACCCTTCCTAAAACATACCGTTTCTGAAATAAATTGTGCTTCTATAGACCCTTTTTGAAATAAATTGTAAGAGTGCTTCTATAGACCCTTTCGGAATGAAAGGATGCTTCGATAGATCCCTTCTGAAAGAAACGGTGCTTCGATAGACCTTTTCTTAAAGAAAGGGGACTTCGATAGACCCTTTTAAAGAAAGGGGGCTTCGATAGACACTTTCTGAAAGAAAGGGGATTCAATAGATCCTTTCTCAAAGAAAGGGGGCTTCTATAGTCCCTTTCTTACAGAAAGGGGGCTTCGATAGACCCTTTCTCAAAGAATGGGGGCTTCGACAGACCCTTTCTTTAAGAAAGGGGGCTTCTATAGACCCTTTCTTAAAGAAAGGGGGCTCCGATAGACCCTTTCTTAAAGAAAGGGGGCTTCTATAGACCCTTTCTGAATGAAAGGGTGCATCGATGGACCCTTTCTCAAAGAATGGGGGCTTCGATAGACCTTTTCTTAAAGAAAGGGGACTTCGATAGACCCTTTTTTAACGAAAGGGGGCTTCGATAGACCCTTTCTTAAAGAAAGGGGGCTTCTATAGGCCCTTTCTTACAGAAAGGGGGCTTCGATAGACCCTTTCTCAAAGAATAGGGGCTTCGACAGACCCTTTTTTAAAGAAAGGGGGCTTCGATAGACCCTTTCTTAAAGAAAGGGTGCTTCTATAGACCCTCTCTGAATGAGAGGGTGCTGCAACAGACCCTATCTGAAAGATAGGCTGCTGCTACAGACCCCATCTGAAAGAAGAGGTGCTTCTATAGACCCTTTCTAAATGAAAGGGTGGTTCTATAGACCCTTTTTGAAAAAAGGGGGCTTCTATAGACCCTTTTTGAAAAAAAGGGGGCTTCGATAGACTCTTTCTCAAAGAAATGGGGGCTTCGATAGACCCTTTCTTAAAGAAGGGGGGCTTCTATAGAATCTTTCTTAAAGAAAGGGGCTTCTATAGACCCTTTCTTAAAGAAAGGGGGCTTCGATAGACCCTTTCTTAAAGAAAGGGGGCTTCTATAGACCCTTTCTGAATGAAAGGGTACTTCGATAAACCCTTTCGGAATGAAAGGGTACTTCGATAGACCCTTTCTCAATGAAAGGGTGCTTCTATATATCCTTTCTGAAAGAAAAAGTTATTTTATAGACCCTTTCTCAAAGAAAGGGTGCTTCTATAGACACTTTAGGATAGAAAAAGTTATTTTATAGACCCTTTCTCAAAGAAAGGGTGCTTCTATAGACAGTATAGGAAAGTAATGGTGCTTTGATAGAACCTTTCTTTCTTAAAGAAAGGATATTGAAGCAGAAAGGATATTGATATTGAAGACCCTTTCTTAAAAAAAAAAATACTTCCATAGACCATTTCTGAAAGAAAGGGTGCTTCTATATGCCCTTTCTGAAAGAAAAGGTGCTTCGATAGACCCTTTCTCAAAGAAAGGGGGCATCGATAGACCGTTTCTCAAAGAAAGGGGGCTTCGATAGACCGTTTCTCAAAGAAAGGGGGCTTCGATAGACCATTTCTAAGAGAAAGGGTGCTTCTATAGACCCGTTTTTAAAAAAGGGGGGCTTAGATAGACTCTTTCTCAAAGAAAGGTGGCTTCTATAGACCCTTTTTGAAGGAACCTTTCCTTCTTAAAGAAAGGGTGCTTCAATAGCCCCTTTCTTAAAGAAAATGTGCTTCTATAGACCATTTCTGTAAGAAAGTGTGCTTCTATAGACCCTTTCTGAAAGAAAAGGTGCTTCGATAGACCCTTTCTGATAAAAAGGGCTCTTCAAAGGACCCTTCCTGATAGAAAGGTTTCTTTGATAGACCCTTTCTTTCAGAAACAGAAGCCCAAAAATTGCATTAGAGCTTTACACAGGCTCTAACTGCAGCCCTCAAAGATTGTCTAACAGAAGCCCTAAAAGGACTCTAACAGAAGTCCTAAAGGCCTAAAAACCTTGAAGGTCTTCAGCAAATTCTCTGTAAAGCCTTTTAACAGAGGCTTTTAAAATGCCCAAAAATAAGGAACCCCTGTTTATTACTGCTCTTGACCGTACATAGTGGCCAACAAATTCATTCATTAGTTCCATGCAACCTTAACTCGACAGTTTTCCTTAAAACGCCTAGCGTTTTTACACACACTTCCTCACATTCGATCACACCAAAACAAATTACCCTTTCTCTTTTTTACATTTTTCTACGTGATGGTTTCTTTCGTGTTGTGTTACAGGTATTTGTCATAATTTGTTATTCATTGGACAATGTACACTTGAGCAACGTATATCAAGTTCATATTCCCCAAAACTAAATTGTATGTGAAAAATGAAGCCACCTACAACAACACACAATAGGTAGAGACTTTTCCTGCACATGTTTTGCAACCTGATATGATAGATAATGAAATGTGGTTATAAAGTGTAAACTGACTTTGACTAGTGGTACCCATGTGGCAAATATTTTAAATGAAAGGAAGATTTTCAAAATTTTTGTTCAGTTTTGGGGTTTTGGGGCGAGGAAATAAATGCTTTTAAATTGTGTTTTATTAGGCAAAGTTATGGATATGGAATGAAGGCAATTGAACAATTTTTGTTTTTAATTACCATTTTGTACATACATATGTGTATGTATGTAGGCTTAATTTATGAGTAGAAATTATATTCAAATTTCAAATTTAGATATAACTAATTCTTTTAGGATTTTTTTCCCAACATTTTTGTTACCGCCTAAAGTGATATTCTTTACGTAAGACCTGCGTAAATTGGCCTTCTACAATTTAAGCAGGACTTTTATGTAAAGAAGACCCCCTAAGGGAATTTTCTGTAGATGAATGACCTCCTAAATCGATTTTATGTAGATGACGTCCTATAAAGAGAAGACTCGAAAAGGGGTCTTATATAAATAGAAGACCTCCTAGTGGTCTTTCAAAAAGCATGACATTTTTGAAAGTGGATAGAGACCCCTTAAAATGCTCTTCTATAGATAGAAGACCTCTTAAGGGGATCATAAATTTGTATTAAATGGACAGATGGCCATATACAGATTATTTAATGAATAAACAATCTATTCTATAGATAGAAGACCTCACAAAGCGGTATTCCTGAGATAAAAGACCTCTTTAAGGGTTTCCATAGCTAGAAGACCGTCTTCTGTATATAAAAGTCCTCCAAAGTGGATAACCTTTTTGAAACATGGTAGAAGATCCCCTAAAATGTATTTCTATAAATATAAGACCTCTAAAGGTGGTCATAAATTTGTCTTAAATAGACATACAACAATGACCCAATAGTTGGTCCAATTGGTCAATGTACTTAACACATTTCTCGACGGTGTTAAGTCTACTTATGGTAATGTGGTGGCTAAAATTTTTTCAGTATTTCAGACATGAAGGAGAATCATGATATAAGCTTAATATAGAATAGGACAACATTCTTTGATGTGGTGAAAATATTCCTATAATTCATTATGGGATGTTCGGGGGAAATTTTATATTTTTATAGTATTGCCTTAATACACTTAGTAATTAGGTTAGCGAGGGTATATACACTTTGATCAGATTGAAAACGTGCTTAATCGAACTAATGGTTTTAGATTCCAAGTGTGTTTGGATGAAATCAGTTTCAGGTCATTTCAAGTCTATTTAATTATCCAAAAACTCTAAAATTCCATACGGTACAGAAAAATTACTAGCATCCAGAAAAATGAGGAAAAATTCTGAAATTTTGAAAAGATGAGTATTTTGTTTGTGGGCAGGTTAAGTTTGAAGATGGGCTATATCGGTACACATTTTGGTATAGCCTCCATATAACAGCACCTCCGAATTTAAGGTATTTTAATGTTTTAGTTACAATTTAGACCGAATTAGTTATCATTTTGCACATAGGGTTCCTAGTGGTCACAAAAACCACTGCACCAAAAATTGTTGTCATTGGTCCATTTTCTGGAATGGCTCCAATATATCAAAATCACTCGATTTTTGTGTATTTTTACGTTATTTGCAACATTTTCAGTTCGAATTAACTATAATTATGCATTTATGCTTAGCAGTGATCCAAAACAAATTTCTCCAAAAATTGTGGATATAGGTCTACTTTTTGGAATAGCCCTCATATAACGGTACCATCCGACTTCGGGTATTTGATATTATTAGGTAAATATTTTCAATCCGTATTAGCTATAATTTAGTACTTAGCATTTATCCAACAAAAATTGGTCCATGTTTTCGTATATCCCCATATAACTGTACCTCCTGATTTTAGGTATTTAACATTTAAGGTTCCTAGTGGTCGCAAAACGTCTTCCCCAAAAATTGCACAATATGGGTCCATGTATTGGTATATCTCCCAAGTATTTTGAGAATTTTGACCGAACTACATCTAATTTGACATTAGAAATTCCCAGCTGTAGCCAAACTTCTCCACCAAAAATTGTCAACATAGGTCCATGTTTTGGTAGAGCCCCTATAAAACGGTACTTCCCGAAATAGCTGTAATTTTACATTTGCAGTTTTGCAGCGGTCACAAAACTTCTCCCACAAAAATTCTAAACGTGCATCCATGATTTGGTATAGCCCCCTTATAATGATATCTCAAGATTTTCGGTACTTTGAGGATTCTGGCTAAAATGTTTTAACCGAACTTGCTGTAATTTCTCATTTGAAGCTTCTAGTGGTCGCAACACTTCTCCAGTAAAAATTGTCAATATATATCCATGGTTTGGTATAGCCCCCATATAACTGCATCTCCTGATTTTAGGTATTTTGAGGTTTTATCTTCTTTTTTGTTATTTGACATTTAAAGTTCCCACCAAAAATTGTCAACAGAGAACCATTTTTAGATATATTTTCTGACTTAATTTAGGCATTTCCTGTATCCACGGCCATGGGATATATCGACCTAAAACTGTGGACCGAAAAGAAAACTAATTATTCCATTTTAGTTCAGAATATTTTATAATATAAAAAGTTGGACCTTTGGCTTTCGTAATATTTGTCCTAGCTTAGTTTAAGTTCGAAGATTGAACATGTCGGTCCACTCCCTCGGGTACCTCCCCCCCAAAAGTTCAAAATTTTCCCCAAAAAATTATGCGCACTATAACTTTCGAAGCGACCAATTTGGTCCATATTTTGGACGTCATAATATTTCCACCAGACATAGATGAAATTCGAATATGAATTATATCGGTCCACTCTTTCTGGTAGCTCCCACACAAAATTTCAGAAATGTGCAGTTTAATACCTGCTCTCGAATAGTTTTTATTTTTGTTGTAACAACTTGAAATCGCTGCCCCCATTACGACTGTGCAAGTTTTTTCACAGGCAAGTCCATACTTAATGAGAAGATGGCCCCAAAGCTCTAAAAACCCACTATGGCACCATGTGTATGGATGGTGCGAGCGGTAACTCTCGAACGGATAAACAGATTCGGTCCAAAACTTGACAGGTGTAATATTTTGCCCAAGGTTAAATCAAGTTCTATGATGGGCCTTATCGGTCCATCCCTTTGGGTACCTCCCCCCAAAAGCGCACGATAACTCTCGAAGGCAGTAACCGCTTTGGTTCATAGAATATGGACTATATATGTATGACAACTCCTTCGGATACCTCCCACAGCAATTTCGGAAAAGTGCAGGTCAGGACCTCCACTCGAATCGTTTTGAATTTTCTTGCAACAGGTTGCACTCAAGGCCCCTATTACAATGATACAAGTTTTTTCAGTGGCAAGTCGAAACTTCTTAAGAGAATGGCCCGAAAACTGGAAAAAAACCCTGCGGCCAGCATGTGCAGTGGCTGGAGAGCACGACAACTCCCGAACCAGATACCGCGTTGGTCCACACTTTGCATATCGCAATATTTCTTCGGATATTAGATGAAATTCGAAGATGGTGCTTGCAGGTCCACTCCATCCGTTACCTCCCCCACAAAAGTTGGAAAATATTAGCTAAATTGGTAGGCGCCACCGTGGTGCAATGGTTAGCACGTCCGTCTTGCACTCAGAAGGTCTGCGGTTCGAATCCCAGGCTAAGCAACATCAAATTTTCAACGGTGTCAAAATCCCCCTCAGTAATGCTGGCGAAATTTCCTGAGTATTTAAGCCATGAAAAACTTCTCTACAAGTGGTGTCGTAAGACACGCCGTTCGGACTCGGCAATAAAAAGTAGGTCCCATATCAGTGAGCCAATATGAATCGGCGTGCACTCATTGATATGAGAGAAGTCTCCCTTGTCCCATCTGGGATGTTTGTGGAACAATTATTAAATTGGTAGGCGCAATATATCATAAACGTAGCAACCGACTTGCTATAAACTTTGGATCTCGAAATATTTTGTCCAAGCTTAGTTTATGTTCAAAAGTGGGCCCTATCGGTCCATTCTTTAGGGTACCATCCACACAAAAGATCAACATTTTTGTTTAAGTGCGGTTAAGGGTCTGTGTGAGAATCCTTTGGAAATTTTTTCCTAAGGTACTCCTTGTAGCCCTGTTTACAGCGATGTGATGTTTTTCGTGGGGAGTCCATGTTTCCTGATATAATGGTCCTATCGAGAGGAATGACTCCCACAATAAGACATACTTCCAAAATGGATTATGTCGGTCCGTTACTTTAGTTAGCTCCTCCGCAAAAATTTTGAAATTTTAACCTAATCCATATCTTTGTCGGCAAGTCCGTACGCCCTAAAATCTGAAGATCCTCTAAGTACATACATTCTAAAAAAAATGTGTTTGAGTTCACACAGGCTGAGGGTATACCTCTGTCGGCAAATCCGACTGATTCTTTTTTACTTGTTTTTCCTGATTTTCAATGGTATTTCAATCCCTGCCTGACTCTTTGATTTGATTTGCCAGACAATACTTTTTTTTGAAAGTTTGACAGTTTTTAGCCTAGGCCTACTCCGGACAGTTTGTCAAACGACCATGTGTTGTGTTGTTTACAGTGACTTGAACAAATCTCTTTGCAAAAAAATGGAATTTACTTGTGAACATTTTCGTCCGATCATTTTTCACAACTTTCGACGTGGATAATCACGACAAGAGTGGATCGATTAAAATAAATCTTTGTATCCCGATAAAGGGTCATCCTATAGCACTGTGAAAAACTAGTTTAATGAATTCAATCGTGGACGACACTCGCCAAAAAACAAAGGTCGTGAGGGTCGCCCAAAAACGGCCGTTGTGCCAGGAAAACAAAATTAAGCCGTGCGTAAACGGATAATGCAAGATCGCCATGTTATATACCGTGAGAAAGAGGCATCCTGAGGCATTACTTCCATCAAATAACATTTTATATTGCATCAAATCCTGGCCGCAAAAATGGATGTTTCTTGTTAGATCCAGCAAAACTGGCAAATCGTTCAAAAAGAGGCTCTTGTGGATTGGTGCAAAGAAATTGTGAATAAAAACGATCGCGGTGCTTCAAACGAAGTTTATAAGATCCTCACAGACGACGAATCTTGGATCTAAGCTTAGGAGCCCGAAACAAAACAGTAAGTGACCGTTTAGGTCTTTGTAAGCGAGCCAAATCCAACGAAAGTTGTTCATGTAAGAAGTACTTCTAAGCAATTGGTCACCTGTTTCTTCGGCAAAACTTACTCATAGCGATTATGAATCTTCACGTAGGGAGCTACTCACAAGTGAGTTGCAGTTCACTTTCACCTGCTCGAGCTATTATGATTGAGCAGGGAGGAGCACAAAAAGTGAACAAGGGTTGACAAGTCGGAAAATGGAAAATAATGGCGCGACTTGTGAACCCTTGAAATAATAATTTGTGTTGCCATACCGTCATTTTTTGCACAAATAACTTTGAGATTAATTAATTCTTATTTTTTGTATAAAAAATAAATAAATTTTCAAATTAAAGGCCTGCGTACATAAGCTGCTCTGCCTGATTGCCTTGCTTTCCTGCTTCATTTTTGACATAATAAAAATAAAAGAATAAAGAAGGCGGAGGAAATTTCGAACTGGGTTGCCCTTTTCTTTTTTATTCTTTTATCAGAAGTAAGCAAGGTAAGCAGGCAAGGCAGCTTATGTACGCAGGCCTTAATAAACATTTCTAGCAAGAAAAATGTCAGTTATTAACAATCCACTGTAAAAGAACATGGATATTGGTAAAAGAAAATACAACATTAAAACAACATGGCAACATCTGTAACAGCTGTTCTTTTGTTTTGGCAGATATGTGAAAATTGTTTATTTACACTGAAGAATTCGTGAAATTTATTGGAAAATCGTAAAAAAGTGAACAAATGTCGTTTAAAAACGTCATTAAATGGCTACAATAAGTAAATGTTTAATGTTGCATTTTGGGTGATAACAGAAATGGCAAATTCTGAGGAATACCAAGGAAATGAAGTGGAAGTTGTGTTTAGCACCATCTCCCATTCTTTCCAAGACTGCGACCCCAAAAGATCCAAATCGTGTACATTACTTGCTCGGGCATTACCGTGAGATAGGGATGGCTCTCACGGTAATGCCCTAGCAAGTACTGTAACTAAAACGTTGGGTGGGTTGGCCCGACACACTAGGTCCATCAAGAATGATCTTCACGTTCTAGAGAGGGAAGCCCAACCATACTGGATAGAATCCCTTGCTCAACAAGCATTTCAAGTAGTTTTGAATAGCTTTCACATAGTCGCAGGTTCTAATGTAAACAAATATAGTGTGAATAAAGTCCACAACAAACCAGAGTAGTTTTTGCTCAACTATACTTGGGATATTGCAGTCGTCTAAATTCTTAGGCAAATATTGATAGCACCATGCACAGCACTCTGCGTCTTTTAATGGTGCGATGCCAAACCTAGTCATATAACTCCAGTGGATAGTTACATGCCATTCTTGGAACTGAAGGTAGACCCAATTTTGTACCAAATTCTGAAAGAATTCAGAGATTCAGACCGAATTCGTAAAGAACTCTGAAAAAATGTTAGCGGTCAATGTCCTAAGCTTTAAAAAACAAGAACATTCGTTTTATGCAACTATAAACATTATGGTAGAAATTTATAATAATGATATTTCTTTCTTTTTATAAGAATAAAAACAAAAACGCCCATTTATTTTTAAGTTGACCTCAAGCCAAATTAAAACCAAAGAAAATAGCGTCCAAAGGTCAACAATAACCTCACAACATAAAAAATCTCTTATTATTTTTTGTTACTTTCAACCTAAAATACAATTAATTATCATTACAGATACAAAATATTCGTATTTTTTAAAATAAATGTTCACACTTAAATTTTTTTGTTCAACTCACTTTGATTTCGGTAGTGAGAAATTTCAGCAGAAATTTGCCTCTTTTTCTCACTTTTTTTACATTTGTAATAGCTAATTTTTTCACGAACGTGAGTTTTGCTCACCCTCTTGTTGTTTATAATAAGGGAACAGTGAGAACATAACATCACTCACGGCGATATGATGTTTATAATAGGGGAGGAGGCGAGAAAGAGAAAACTAACGGTGAGAGGCCGTTCATAATTGGGCTGACTATGTAGCGAATGTACGGCTATAGAAATGTAGGACGGTTAATTCTGAGTGGTGCACTACAATGTGTGTGCCTGAAGTCCCCTGAGAAATTCGAAAAACGAACAATAGAAGACGAATCATTCTGCATCATGACAATGCGAGCTCTCACACATCGATTTAAACCAGCGCTTTTTAACAGAACAAAACGTGGTATTGATGGGCCATCCGCCGTACTGCCCTGACCGGGGGATCCAGTGACTTCATTTGATTCCAACGTATCAAGAAACAAGTGAAAAGTCGTTAATTTCGGCCGGGCCGAAATTGTTATACCCTCCACCACGAGTTGTATTGAACTAAATGGAACAATTAGTTTCCTTTCGTTTATGAAGAAGACTAAAACAATCTGTCTAAATTTCTAAGTACCGAAAATAGGGAAGAATCAGCCATTTCGGTGAAATAATGAAGTTAATACCTTCAAAATACCGAAAACGTGAGGTACCGTTCTATGGGGGCTATATAAAGGCGTGAACCTATACAGACAAAATTCTGGGGGAATGTTTTGTAGCCCCAACGAAGACTAAATACCAAATTTCAGCCATTTCGGTGGGATAATTAAGCTAAAAACTTGAAAATACCGAAAATCGGGAGGTACCGTTTTATGGGGGCTATATAAAGGCGTGGACCTATACAGACAAAATTCTAGGAGAATGCTTTGTAGCCCCAGCGACGACTAACTACCAAATTTCAGCCATTTCGGTGGGACAATGAAGCTAAAACCTTCAAAATACCGAAAACCGGGAGGTACCGTTCTATGGGGGCTATATCAAAACGTGGACCAATATAGCCCATTTGCAATACCAAACATCCTAGGAGTAATAGAAACTTCTATACCAAGTCACAAAGCTCTATCTTAAAAATTGCGAGCTGTATCTTGAACAGACAGACGGACGGACAGACGGACATGTTCATATCGACGTAGAATTTTAGCTTGATCAGGAATATATATACTTTATAGGGTCTCCGATGAATATTTCGATGTGTTACAAACGGAACGACAAATTTAATTATACCCTCCATAGTATGGTGGGTGCCACCGTTGTGCAATGGTTTGCACACCCGCCTTGCACGCTGAAGGTCGTCAAACACTTTTCAACGGTAGCAAAATACCACTCAGTAATGTTGGCGAAATTTTTTGAGTATTTCGTACAACTTCTCTACAAGTGGTGTCTTAGAAACGCCGTTCGGACTCGGCGATAAACTGTATGTCCCATATCATTGAGCTAATATGAATCGGGGTGCCCTCATTGATATGAGAGAAGTCTCCCCTGTCCCGCCTGGGATGTTTGTGGAACAATTATATTATATTATTATTAGTATGGTGGAGGGTATAAAAAGATTTTCGTCGCCAGAAGATGCTGTTGAAGCGTTCAAAACCATGTTTTGGAGGTGTCTCAATCGGACTGGAAAAAGTGCTTCAACAATGGGTGTGAGCGCAAAAGAAGTATATAAATCATGCTATAGAGACTACTTAAGAAAACAATAAAACTATTTTTGATGGTAAATATTCGCGTTTTCATTGACAGATAATTATCGTGCAGCCCTCGTATCAAGAAAATAAAATAGCTTCACTTACCTCTCTGACTGCTTTCCAGACCGCTGGCATAATTGCCACTAATACCACTACTGCTGCTGCCACCAATCGTTGAAAATTTATTCGATGTTTCACCGTAAACACTAGCTCGTTTTAACCGTGCCTCTGCATATGAACGTGGACCACTGCTGTATTGGTGACCTACATCACCGCCACTGCCACTTATCGTAGCACTACTCTGTTGATCAACCCCGGCTGCCCCTGATCGTCCGAAAATATTACCAAGACTTCCGCTTACACTAGCTGCACCTGTACTGCCACTGCTCACGCGTCGTTCCAACTCATCTGTGCATTCAAACCGAGAATAACGTCTTGCCGCTGTAGTCGCCGTGGCTGCAGTTTTTATTGTTGTTGAATTAGACGAAACAATTTTATGCGCTGCAGCGGTGGCTGTTGTAACGCCTACCGCAGCAACAGCGTTTGAATTTTGTCCTAGATTGAATTTAGCCAATGGTGAGGTATGATGATGCTGCTGTTGCTGATACTGCTGCTGCTGCTGTTGCAGCTGCTGTTGTTGTTGTTGATGTGGATGAGGATGATGTGATGGTTGTCCTTGTTGCTGTTGCAACCTGTCTATAGCTTCATGATTATTAGACAATGGCTCTGGCTGGATGTCACCCCCAAAAGCCTGATATGTGGATGATGATGCCTCCTCGACCTGTTCATGTGGTTTATGGGTCCGTGTTTGCAAGATATGCTCTTTTAATTTTCTCCAATGTAGCGCTATTTTGGCAAATTTCACTTAATCAAGTGGGGAGGGTATAAAATGGTTGTTTGTGGCTGGCTGGCTGGCGTGGACGTTGTTTTCGAGTAAAGGGTGGATGGTGTGAGCAAGGGCGTTCACTGCAACGTGTAGCAAGAATGACCCCCAAACCTTTTTGTTGCTTACACAAATAATATCTGTGATAAATGATTGCGGTTTGTATTCTTGGTGTGATTGTAGCTCTGCTCCTACTCTCTGTGGTCGCTGAATGAATTAATTACTCCACTTGTTGTTGGTATGCGTGTGCGTGCATGTGTGCGTGAGTAATTGTATTAACAGGATTTTGTTGCATTAATTTTAAGCCCACAGAGGACAATATTAAATAAGTTGAGTGTGGTGATCAAAAGTCAAAGGCACACACATCGGTTGGGCGATTTGTGTTTCACGAATGTTTGAAGGGTTGCCTCTTGTTGGTGCTGTTGATGTAGTTGTTGTTATTGTTGGAACAGGTATGTTAATTACATGCGGTCGTATTATGGTCTCATTGGTTGGAAGCAACAAAATTGTGTTTTGTTAAACTTTAATTGACGTTTTGTAGTAGTAATAGTATATTTGCATGTGTATATCCGTTTGTGTGTTTTATCAATGGAACTGTTTGTTCACTATTCACTTGTTGCCTAGGCTTACTCTGTTGGCTTCTGGGAAATTTGTTGCTTTATTTTGTTTTTGAGGATACTCTGGTTATTATTGTTGTTGTTAGTTAGTTCGGGTTCGGGAGCTTGGTCGTCTAGGCTTTTATTTGGTTTTTGTTGTTTTTATTGCTATTGTTATGACTGCTCTTGATGTTCTGTTGTGAATTTTGTGGCTGTAATAAAATCAAATTATGGTATTTTATTAAATCACATTACACATTGGTGAAGTGAAGAGCTTTTTGTTTAGGAGCTGCTGTTCTTTTGTAGTGTTTTGCTTTCTATTTCGCAGAACTACAAAAACAAAACAAAAAAACCAACAAAAAGCCCAGTGTAAATGTTGCGGTTTGTGTGTATGTGTGTGTCTGTGTATTATGGCTTTCCCACTATTAGGGTTTAGACCAATTAATGTTGGATAAAATGCCATGCTACGGTTGTTATGGTTCGTTCTGGGCTATTTTAATAAACTTATGTTTAAATTGGCCATATACTTGTGAAGCTATTCAAATAATGGCATAATACCATTCATTTTGTCAACAACATGAAATGAATCCTCTTTTTTTTTGTTCAAATTATATGGCTTCATTGTTTTCGTTTTGGTTGTTGTTGCTGTTGTTTATTGTAAATCCTTAATTTGCAGATTTAATACTAATTAATTGGGCTGTAAACAGGTTAAAGCGTGCGGCGGTACTGGCTAAATTAGGAAACATGAAATTGCCATGACATCAGACATTATTACATTGATTACAAAATTATATGAAGGCGTATAAAAAGTACCCACGTTTTATGTCTATATTTGGAACACACAGAGGTGTCTTATGTAGGCACAATATTGTCAAAAAGTAAATAGTTCCCAATTAATTACTGGATTCTAATTAAATATTTGGTGAAAAGAACAAGCAGAGAACACACTTTTAATACAACTCCCCTTAGGTCATGTTCGTTTAGTTAGTTATAATCAGGGTTTCGGTGTCGAAAAAATCGAAAAAAAATCGAATCCGACTCCGGGGATTTTTTTCTACATTATAGAAACATAACATTAAATTCGGGACACCAACATTTTTTCAAAAAATCATTATTTCTTTTTACAAGTAAGCAAGTATCAGTCAAGACAAAAAAAAAAACAAAACAAAACCAAACCAAACCAAACCAAACACAATAACTATGCCGTATACACAATATATTGATTTTGTATCACGAGTTTGTTTTAAAATATGTATGTAGCGTAATGTGGGGCTATACCAAATCATTGATATATACCAAACAATTTTAGTAACCAAACTTCTTCATTAAGGACTCGAAATATTAAATTACGTTAAACTAAGTTTGCAAAAAAAAATTTGAAAAAGTTTTAGATTTATCTTGAACAATAGCCATCTTAGTATGTGCCGGCAGGGTTTTGGAGCTTTTGGGACATTATCTTAGGAAGTATTGACTTACTCCGAAAGAAATATACCGTTGTTAATGAGGAACTTACTGAAAAAAGTGTGAAAAAAGCAACCTACTGAAAAAAGTGTCTAAACGATGCGAGAGGAACTCTTAAACTTCACTTTATCCGAATTTGTGTGGGAGGTACCCGAAGGAGTGGACCGATATATTCTATTTCCAACCTGATCCTTGACTGGATGAAATAGCACGATTTACGAAGTCTGCACCAATTAGAAACTCCGTAGGAGAATTATCTTGCGGATTTGCCATTTAGGTTGGCGCCGTCGGGTTTTCTTGGAGCTTTATAGCCAATATCTCAGGAAGTATGGACTTGCGCAAAAAAAATTGTACCGTCGTTAAGGAAGCCAAAAAGAAAACTTAGTGAAAAAATTCAAAACGATCCGTGAGGAGCTCGTAAACTTCACTTTCTCCGAATTATGTGTGGTAGGTACCCAAAGGAGTGGACCGACACAATCCATATTCCAACCTGATACATGACTGGATGAAATAGCACGATGTGCGAAGTCTGCACCAATAAGAAACCCCCTGCGAGCATTATCTTGCGGATTTGCCATTTTGGATTTGTGCCGTCAGGGTTTCTTGGAGCTTTTAGGCAAATTTCTCATGAAGTGTGGTCTTGCGCAAAGGAAGCCGCAAGGACAACTTACTGAAAAAAATTTCAAAACGATCCGAGATGAGCTCTTAAACTCCACTTTATCCGAATTCTGTGTGGGAGGTACCCGAAGGAATGGGCCGATAATAATAATACGATGTGCAAAGTTTGGACAAAATTGATTGTTCCCTTCGTTCACACCATTTTACAGAAAAATTTTGAACTTTTGTGGAGGAGGTACCCGAAGGAGTGGACCGATATGGCCCATCTTCGAACTTAAACTAAGTTTGGACAAAATATTACGATACTCAAAATTTGGTTTGAAACGGTATATTATACTAAGTTAGAGGGCAATTCACAGGATATCTACTATCCTTTGAATTCAAATCTTGTCATCTCTATTTTGACTGCAAAATGCATGTTGAGAATATTTTATGGTCCAACTGATGCTTTAATTGTTTGCAAGCAAAAGTAAAGTTCGATGATATTCGAATTATAATTGGGCATTTAACGTCTTCTGTACAAGTTCGACAAGTCTTCCTTCAGAAGACCTACTGGTCTACTCACAAAGGTCTATTTTGAAGAGCTTTTACATAAAATTCGATAAATCGTAATTATTAGATAATCCTATAAAAATCTAGAAAGGACATGAGAATCTAGAAATTCATCGATCGATTTTATTTGTGATATGTTGTTGGCCCGTTTTATGACTCTAATATTTTTTACAAAATCGATTGATGAAGGACAAGATTTTGATGTTCCTGATAAGTCCACAAAAATATTTGGCAATCGGTTTAATTTTCGAGTTGGCACCGCAAAATGCTTTTATAAAAATAGGTGTTTCGTATACGGACATTTGCCACAAAACTTCTTGGTATTTTTATACACTCAGCATTTATGCTAACGAGGTTATATACACTTTCATACGGGCAAAATGTGCCTCATCGAAATAATGGTTTTAGACCAGTGATGGCCACCAACAACAACTTTCCTATGCCCGCGGGCATACGACACACACGTTCACTGTAAACACATTCGTTCGGTTAATGCATTGTTTACGTTTCCACTCACACTAGCGCAAGTTATGATCTGCAAATGTGTGATTTTGGCCATCACTGTTTTAGACCCTAAGTATGTTTGGACGAAATGTATTTCAGACAATTTGAGTTGATTTAGCCAGGTCCGTCCGTCTGTCTGGCTGGCTAGAGCGCATGATCACTCTCGAACGGATCAACCGATTCGGTCCATAATTTGGCTTTCGTAATATTTTGTCCAAACTTAGTTTAAGTTCGAAGATGGGTTCACTCCTGCCAATACCTCTTCCACAAAAGTTCGAAAATGTTCGGAAAATTTGTCCGTACGATAACTCTTGAAGGGGGTAACCGATTTGGCCCACACTTTGAACATCGTGAAAGTTCTACCAGACTTAGGTGGAGTTTAAATATCGACTCAGTCGGTCCACTCCTTCGGGTACCTCCCACACAAAATTTCGGAAAAGTTCAGTTTAGGACCTGCTCTCGAATCGCTTTGATTTTTGTTGTAGCAACTTGTATTCACTGTCCCCCATACGACGGTACAAGTTTCATAAGGGGCAAGTCCATACTTCCTGAGAAAATAGACTGAAAGGTGCAAAAAAAACCCTATGACACCGTGTGTAGTGGTTGGAGCGCAAGATAAATCTCGAACGGATCTGCCAATTCAGTCCAAAATTTGACCTTCGTAATATTTTGTCCAAACATAGTTTATGTTCGAAGATAAACCATGTCGGTCCACTCTTTCAGGTACCTCCCTCACAAAAATTCAAAAATCTTCGGAAAAAATATGCGCACGATAATTGTTGAAGAGAGTGACTGATGTAATCCATACTCTGCACATCCTAATATATCTATCAGATATAGATCAGTAGTGCGATTCTGTAACTTTTTTTAATAACGAACCGACATCGGTAGTTAACGAAAATATTCGGTTGAGTTAACGAATGTCCTATTCTGTAACTTTATGTTACCGATTGTAGAAATCGTTAACTCATACCGACGAATATCGATTGGAAGGAAATGTCAAATATTATATTTTAATATTAATTAAAATATATTTTGAAGCTGAAAACAATATTTCGTCGCGAATACAAAACATGAAGCGTTTAAGAAGGAAACAATTCAGACTTTTGAAGGAATGTGGCTCAAATGTGTGTCTTTTGGATGGCTACGGATGCCAGTAATGAAGCATTTCTTAAGATGTTTTTATTGTGTGTGTAATTTAAAAGTAATAAAAGTGATAAAACGACCATTAATCTTTATAAAAACGCAGTTGTATTTTTTATTTAAAAGTTGGGATCATATTTTGGGTTGTGGCGCTCTGTATCAAAATTCAGCTGTGATATTTGACATGACTTAAGCCCCTTCAGTGATCGTGGATCCACGTTACCGTCATTTGAGTTTATATATTAACATATTCCATTCACGCCCACATTAAAAGAAATTCCTCATAGCGGAGAGTATGAAAAGTTCGAAAATCCAAGCTTATACGCCATTTTTAGCATTCTGATTGTTAGTGATGCTGAGTTTAAATCTATGAGATTATCACATAACAAAGTAGGTTATAGTAATACTATTCACGTGTCACGTACTATTTTATTCACGTCACGTGCCTCCTAGAAAGATAGTGTTAAGGACATTGGTATAGGTCTTACCATGGTGTAAGAAAAAAGGTGATACAATAATAGCAACCTATGTCTTCATTTGCTGTCAAAACATATTTTTAATCAAAAATAAATAACAAATATTTCGCTTTTATAAAAAATATCTGTGTACAACATATTTGTTTAAGCTTCGCGAATAATATTTTAACGTTTTCTTCTAACTTTTGTGGATATTTCGCGCAAAAAAAATTTGACAGCAAATGAAGACTACAACCTAACGTGTTAAAATTGAAACAATTGTTTATTGATAAAACGGCGTTGTTTATTCACTAGAATAATTAAAATAGAGAAATAGAGATATTTTTCGGAAAATGTGATGTTAACAAAACAATATCAAATTTGGAAACTTACATTTGTTCTTTTCTTTCCAATTTTAACAAACAGAATGAACAATATGAAAATTTTTCTTTTCATATAGGTCAGAATGAAATATATGAATTCATAGATTACTAACATTTATGAAATATGTGAATCCATGGACTACTATAACAAATATTTATAATAAGACTGAATTATCCATATATCTGAAGTTAACATTTTTCACCCCCCGTGAATTGACTAGGGGATATTCACATCTAAGGATCAAAGTCCAATATAGCTAACATTGATGCCGGCCTTTTGAAAGTTCCATCTACGGTTTTTACATCAGCTGATCTCACCGTGCCATCTTGACCACGATAAATATATAATATTCTTCCTCGTTTTCATTGAGATCGTGCACATGATGTCACTCTAACTACAAGTGATATGTTTTATTAAGGGACGTGACCATCTAGTAAAAAAGTAGCAACAGCTTCATCGCTCGCATCACAAAATATATGCTGCTGGATACTTGACACAGCCGATTCGTAAAACCTCGGCATTCTAAACTTCTCCAGCCCTTTGAACTCATCATCGGGTAACTTTTCATCCCAGTCGATTCCAGCCCTCCATCCATTCTGCATTAAAATTTTCCTTGGTATCATAAAATCGACTATGAATCCAAATGGTTCAAGTACTGTCATCGCTACGCATAACCGTTCACGATTAGTGGGATTTCTATTCTTTTGCAATGCCTCTTCTGGTACCTTATGAAATTTTAAAGCAAATACGAACTCATTTGATTGTGGTTTCCAAAGCATTCCGAGAATTCGCTCCATACATTTACCAACGTTAACAGAACTAGAGTTGTTACACAATTTATTCGGGGCCATTTTAGTGTTTGTTATTATATTGTGCACCTCAAATCCACCAGCGTAATGTATTTTTTTCACTTGATGTACAACGTGTGATTCTTCTTCTTCGTTATTGAAGCTGTCTGCACAATCTTCCTCATAGTGTTTCTCAAGTTTGGCCTCAAAAGCTCTTGGGTCGCTATTACGAAATTCCATAGCGTTTTCATTTTTTACATACTGATCAATGATTGGCAAACGGTAGTCACGGATTTCCATTCTATGCATAGCGTCTGTTTGCAGTGGTTTTGGCGGGTCTCCATTTCTCCAAAGTAAACGCTGTGCATATTGATCTTCTTTCTTTCTAAAGACTTTCATCGAAGGCTGACTAACATCGGGTCCTGACAAATGTGCCCTGTTGAGTGAGACATTCTCGACCTCTGCGGCGGCATCTATTACAAGACGCAGTTTGACTTTGTTGGGATTCACAACCCCAACATGTGGAGGACAAAATTTCCTCTCTGAACGAGTACCTGCTTCTTCGGCTGATTCGTTGACTTTTGCTCGATATTCCCTATCCAAGTTTGGTTTTTTTGGCATCCTTTTCTTTACTGTGGTAGGACGTCTACAAGCCATTCCAAAAGAATCTGAGAAACGCGGTAAGTCACTTTTCCAAAGTAACTCGGATTCATATCTCTGGCCTACACATTTTGTGTTTGTTTCCAAAATATGATCGTTGCTCAATTGCAGTCGTTCTGTAGGAAGTCGAATTTCAAACTTTCCCAACCCATCGTTCATTGGTTCTTCCATTTCCAATTGCGAGGATAGTTCATTTTCTGGTTTAAATGCATGGCACGATATCGATTGACTGCTAGCATGTTTCGCGGGCCCATATACAATCCATCCCAATCTTGTTTTTATAGCTATAGGTCCTTGTGTGGATAGCATTCTCGGCGACTCGAGTGGTACTGTCAGTTGAGAGTGTGATAGACTGATAATCATCTTTGGTTTGATATCCTTGTATTCCGTAAATGGAATACCACGAAGGGACGCTCTTTCCGACTCTGACAGCATTGACTGTAAGTTTAAGCTTTGCTTGGGCAAGTTCAATTTCTTAGTAACGTAAACATTTTTCATCTCATAGTTCCCTGAAGATCCATCGATTCCACCAATTTGAAGATTTACTATTTGTGTGTTTTCCCGTGATTTGTGACTGTTCATCCAATGTAGTTCCAGTTCAGTTTTTTGTCCTGAAATTCCTAGTTTATTTGCAACCTGTGCATCTATCATGGATACGTTCGCTCCGTCATCGACGAACGCATATATAATTTCTGATTTTCCACATTTTCCATATACTTTAACTGGAACAAATTGGAATAATACATTGCACTTCCCAGTTAAACAGCGGGGTTTGATATTTCTTTCTGTAGGGACTGATTCTTCAGTAGGGTGCCCCTTCACAGTTTTTACGTTCCCTAACTCTGAATCCTTGTTATGTAAGAATTTATGATGATACTTATCACAGTAATTGCGACCACATAGTATCTTCTGTCTGCAATTCTTCACATGATGGCCTCCTTTCAGACAAGAAAAACACAGTTTTAGATTCTTGACTGTTTTCCAACGTTCGGAAAGTGAAAGCTTGATGAAATATTTACAGGTTGCCACTGTTTTGCATTTTCCTTTGCAAAGTATACACGCGACACCTTCAAAGGATACACAGGCATATTGACTTGAGGGGTCAGTAGTTGGAATAAAATCGGTGACCATGTTTATTGCTTTTCTTATATCGTTTAACCATTGAGAAAAATCACGAACTGTTGCCATTCTTTCCAATTCTAGGGCTTTATTGGCCCACTGCAGTCGCCTTGTGATAGGAAGTTTTATCACTAATTCGCTTAATAGCATGGGGTTAACAAGGTGATGATTTCCCTCCACTGCTTCTATAAACGTCACCATGTTCGTTACTTTATTCGCAAATACGGCCAATGCATTCAAATCAGAATCTTCTATTGCCGGAAATGAACGAATCTTGTGTATTTGGGACTTTATTAGCTGTTCGGGTCGTCCAAAGGTTTCTCGTAATATGCTCAAGATGGCGCTGACGTTTTTAGGGTTGGATAGAAGGGGCTCGACAGTTTCTTTCGCTTCACCCTCTAACGCATCACGAAGACGCATAATGTTATGCAGATCAGAATATTCGAATTCCACAGTTGAGCCTTTAAATGATTCATTAAATGTTTGCCAATCTTCTGGTAGTCCTGTAAACGTTGGTAACGGGTAAATCTTTTTCTGTCGACACGAGTTATTCTGCGACGTGTTGGAAGAACTGGCGTTAACAGCATTTTGCTCTAAAATCGATTGTCTTGAATTTGTTACTATACCGGGATGTTCAACTCGTGTATTGCTTAAAGGTGGTACTCGTGCGGAATTTGAAGATGAGGCTCTCTCGTTATCATCAGTACGATCTGAACAATGGATATGGGAATTGGAGCATCTTATTTCATTTCTTAGATCGGTGAATGAAGTTTCTATAGACAAGTTCTTGGCTTGTAGAATGTTGAACATGTCGTTCATCTTTTTTCCTAAAGCCTCCATGCTTTTAACAATTTGTATCGTTACCTGGTCTGATGTAGGGTTTGGCAGTGGCATTTCCTGTGCGGATTCTGTAGCGGCATCAGCATCCGTCAAATCAAACGTTTGGTCTGCGTTAACGACTGGTGAATTCTCGACTCCAGTTTCGTCCGTGTTAGGCTGTCCCGAAGGATTACGCTGTGGCGAGCGTGCAATCGGCATTGTTCTTATAACTTTTCTGTTGCGCAATATCATCCAATTTGCTTGAAAATCTCCCTATTTTCGGCTAAGGGAAAGCTTCCAGACTGAACCAACAACTTGAATAAAATTTGTTAAAATTGAAACAATTGTTTATTGATAAAACGGCGTTGTTTATTCACTAGAATAATTAAAATAGAGAAATAGAGATATTTTTCGGAAAATGTGATGTTAACAAAACAATATCAAATTTGGAAACTTACATTTGTTCTTTTCTTTCCAATTTTAACAAACAGAATGAACAATATGAAAATTTTTCTTTTCATATAGGTCAGAATGAAATATATGAATTCATAGATTACTAACATTTATGAAATATGTGAATCCATGGACTACTATAACAAATATTTATAATAAGACTGAATTATCCATATATCTGAAGTTAACACTACTACAACTACACTATTGGATCACCTTGTTAAATTCACCTTGGGTCTTACATAGCAGTACCACACTTGAGTTCTTTTGAAGCATTAGCTAACGTTTTTCCTCTTTAATAAGTGAAACAAAGGTTAGCGCAGTCTTCATACGTAGGGTAGTAGGGTAGCATGGGGCAGCTTCGCCAATGTTGCGCCTTCGTCAGCGCCGATTTAATTGATGCCACATAAAGGTGTTCTAAAGGAAAGTTATGAGTTAATCGAAGATCTACAAGCTCTCTTTGATGATCTTTATGCAGTTTCAATAAAATCGGCGCTGTCGAAAGCACTTAAGTAAGGGAAGCTGTCCCATGTTATTCTACACAGTTAACACTTATGTAAATGCATTAAAAAGATTTTTCTCAATAAGGCGGAATTTACCTTGTGTACCCTTTTTATTAACATAACATATGTTCATATAAAAACGCAGTTTTTAAAAGAAATCAGCGAAATATTGTAATACTGTACTGTCGTTAAGACTTAACTACTACTTTTTTTTCGTTGTTAACTTAACAATAATTTTCGGTAATTAACGACAAAATTTACCGACAAAAATCGTTAAAATTGGTATACAGAATGGCACTTAACGAAAATTGTCGTTAACTATCGACATTTGTCGTTAATTCTGTCGTTAAGGAGTTACAGAATCGCACTACAGGTTCGAATATTGACTTTATTTGTGCACTCTTTTGTGTACCTCCCACACAAAATTTCGGATAAGTTCACTTTAAGACCTGCTCTCGAATTACTTTGATTTTTGTTGAAACGATTTGCATTCGCTACCTCCATTACAACGGTAAAAGTTTTTTCATGAGCAGGTCCATATTTCTTTGGAAAACATCCCGAAAGGTGTAAAAAGCCCTATGTCACCATATGTGGCTCTCGAACTGTTCTACCGATTTGGTGCAACATTTGGTCTTCGTCATATTTTATCCAAACTTAGTTTCATAGGGCAATACCGGTCCCAAACTTCCGGTACTTCTACCCAATATTTAAAAAATGTCACTAAAATGTTAGGACGATATAACTTGAATGGTGCAACCAATTTGGTCCAAACTTTGGATCTCCTTATATTTTGTCAAAATTTAGTTTAACTTCAAAAATGGCCCATATCTGTCCTCCCTAAGGGTACCTCCCCCACAAAAGTTCAACATTTGTGTTAATTCCTAATCCACATTTTTGTCGGCAAATTCAAATGTTGATAAAGGGCCACAAAATTCTGAAGAGACGCTTAATACATTCTATCTATCCGTAGATGAAAGTTTCAATTCACATTGGCTGAGGGTATATATCTGTCGGCAAAGCCGACGTACACTTTTTTTAAAGGGTTTTTACTTGTTTTTTTAATATATTTGGTAAATTTGTACTTTTTATTTATGTATTTTACCCGTAGAACTTTCTATCACATTATCAAACCAAAATGGCTACGAGTTGGTATTTAGTCTCCGTTGAGTTTATACATATGCCCATAAAAGAATTTTTGGAAAAGGTCCACGTTTTCATATAGTCCCCATAGAACGGTATCCCCGATTTTGGTAATTTTGAAGGTTTTGGCCACATTATCGAAACGAAATTGCTGACTGTTGGCATTTTGTATTCGTTGGAGTTATAAAATATTCCAACGGAGAATTTTTGGCACCGGTGCACGTATCATGTTTCAAGAAAATCGAAGAGTACACTCATTGATAAAAATTATTTTTGTATATTAAACTTGGAAAATTGCACCCAAGCCCACTGTGGAATTTTTTTCTTTTTGTTTTGATTAGATAGCTGATAAGAAATCAAAAAAGATTTTTTTCTATTTGCATCCAAGCCCACTGTGAATATTTTTCTATTTTTTATTAAATAGCTGATAAAACAACAAAAATACAAAAAAATATTTTTTTCTAATTGGACCAATATTAAAGAAGTTTTGAGTATAGTCTCGATAATCCGGACACCACATGGTTCGGCGATGTCCGGATTATCCAATTGTCCGGATTACCGAGTAGTAGCAAAAAATACAATTTTGTAAGTTAAGATCCTTAATATGGACGTTTACTAGATAATAACCTGACATCTAAGGTAAACGAATGCATATTAAGCAAATATCACGACCATTTTAAGAATGGTAGCAGCTTTCTTTATATTACTCCTCCTGCGTAATTTAGGTGACATTTCCTGTGAATTTTCTATATAAGTAGCGCGATTCTCTAACTCATTTTTTGTGCTACCGCCAAAAATGGGCAAAATTAAGGCGCCTATACATTAGCGGCCAAAAAAGTTGTTGTTAAGTTCTGCCGATAGCAAAAGTGCTATCAACTTTCATTTAAATTTGTTATTCATGAACTTGCGTTTTAATTTTACCAATTTTTGTCTGTAACTCAAAAAATGAATAGAGAATCTAAAAAATTTAAATCTAAAAACTAAACTATTAATCACATTGTTTTAAATATCACTGTGCAACATTTTTAAGGTGATCTTGTGCAAACAATTCGAACTGAGGATTTTTTGAAAGTACAGACCCAAACGACAAGAAAGCCTAGTTGGGTTTTGTTGTGTCAGATCCAGCTCGGATTTTATGGCCCCATCTAAACATGGTTAAATATTGAGTTTTTAAAGAAATTCGGGGCTATATCTCTGAAACCATTGCGAATCTTCTTCTGACCTCTGAAGCAAATTTGTAGATAAGGACAAGAATAAAATATTTGGAGAAATAATAAACTCGAGGAACTACACTTATTGCCTCAATTTTCAAAATATATGCAAAAATGCCACAATTTTTATACATTTCGCACCGTATCTCCAAAACCGTTAATTTTTTCTGAATATTTTCTTTTGGAAAAATATTCCCTGGAATATAATACAGAACATGTCGTTGTTGTAAAATGCCTCTATCCCGTTGTTTTCAGTACATTTTTCGACGACGACTTAATAAAAATGTCAATAATGTAGTGAAATCCGAAATGCGAGAATAAATTGTTGGTGTGAACTGTGTTTGAAATACGTGTTGTTAAAGATATGATGACAAATACCGCTGAAACAACATGAAGTAAGCATTTTAGAGTATCAGAATGTTCTAAAGAATTGTTGAGAACTTTATTTTGAAGATTTTTGCAAAAGGTTACTTGGTTCAACTCCCAATAGAGTAGCCAATACTGACCAGAATTTCAGCAATTATGTAAAATTTTCTATATTTTATAGATTTTGTTGCCCTAGATGGAGTTTTTCTTATGTGGTTTTTTCAAAAGATAAATTCTACTAGTTTAGGGCTACAATATTGCAAAGACAGCAAGGCCAAATTCCTATTCGTTTCTGAGATAAAGGCCTGATAAATGCAAAAAAGTGTAGATTTAGCCCGGTTTAGATGAGACCATAAAATCCGAACTGGATCTGACAGGACAAAACCCTACTAGGGTTTTTGTAGTCTAAATATGTACTTTCAAAAAATGCATACTAGAAGTTGTTTGCAGTTTCAGTGTCGCATAGTGTATTTCTAGATAAATCCTAGGAAAACATTGCATGCTCTCAAGGGACTTTCTCACTAATCGAAGTCCTAATGAACTAATTCTTTTAGAGGAAATGAACGCGCAAAATCGACTTTTAAATGAACTAACTATCCATTACTAGCTTATCACAGTCAGCCATCAATGGATGAAAGGTAGAAAAATCATTCGACAGATTCAGATAGTTAATTCCATATTGACTGTATAACTGAGTCAACGGTGGCCAGCCAGAAAGTCGAGATTTTGGACCGAAAACTTTGAAAAACGCAATTTTTCTTTATTATACACCAGTAGCTATGGCTTAGAACGATAAAGTCAATGAAATTAATAAGAATCTAATGCTCAAGATAGGAAAAAGTTATTGGTGTCCGGATTGTCGAGGTACGAAAAATATCAGATGTCCGGGTTACAGAGTCTACCGCGTTGCCCGGATTAACGAGTGTCAGGATAATCGAGACTATACTGTATTTCTTAGCACATAGTTTTTACAGAATTCGACTTTTTCAAGGCGCGATATCTTTGGAACCGTTAGTAAAAAAATCTACAAATATACTGGAATGTTTTACTGATGAGCAGCATCAACACAGCAAAAAATAATGGAAATCTACAACCACATTTTCAAAAAGTATCCGATTTCACTCAGAAATCCCCATATATGTACATGTATTCTTGATCGATATATGCCTGTCCGTCTGTTGTAATTACTCTAGCGTCCACAATAATTGAGCTAAACGCTATATTTTGGCACCCAAGTGTGTTCTTGCAATAGGCAGGTCAATTTCGATGATAAGTTATATATTGGTATAGCTCACCATATAACGGTGCCTCCCGATTTTCCATATCTTAAGAATTTTAACTAACTTTTTAACCGAACTGTAATTTGGCATTTGAGGTTCTTAGTGGTCAGAATACATAAGTCCATGTTTCAGTGTAGCACCACTCCAACAAAATTGTCAATAAAACGATACATGCGGATTTAAGCAATTTTAAGGAAACATTTTTCAAACCGAACTAGCTGCAATTTGATAGTTGTTGTTCACAGTGGTCACAAAATTTCTACACAAAAAAATTTTTAACGTAGGTCTATGTTTTAGTGTAAGGCTCCTATATTGAGCAATTTAACAACATTGTTGACCGAATTACCTGTATTTTAATATTTAAGGCTCTCAGTAGGCACAAAATTAATTACTCTACCAAAAGTTGTCAACATAGGTCCAACTCTTACCTCCGGATTTAAGAACTTTTAGCCATGTGTTTATGCAATACCAAATGTTAGTTGGTGGAAGAAATGCCCAAGGATACCACTTTCACCAAAAGCAATAACGGACAAACGGACGGACGGACCTGCATAAATCGACTCAGAATGTGATTATATGTACATACATATATCCCCAAAAGGAACTATGGGTCTATTTCGTTTCCTTTTGCATGTTACATACAAATGCACAAATAGATAATACCCTTTACCACAGTGTGGTGTAAGGTATAACTAGCACTTTTTGAAAAAATTACGCCCAAAAATGTCTACTTTGACAGTGGATTGCTCTTATCCTATGAAAGTTACACTCTCGAGTTATACATGCGAAAATTCGTAATTGTGAGTACTACAATCACACACAATCCTAGATAAATCCAGCTGCGAGTCCCGATTAGAGCAAAAATTAAAAAAAAAAAAAAACAAGTAAAAAAGTATCAGTCGGCTTCGCCGACAGAGCCTGTGTATATTGGGAAAAAGTTTCCCAAAAAACGTATGTAGTTAGGGGGTTTTAAAAATTTTGATTAGGATTAAAGATCACAAGTTTTGCGGAGGAGATACTAAAAGGAATGGATCGATATTGACCATTATGGAAGTAGATCTCCAGCCACTACATATGGTACCATAGAGGATTTTTACACCTTTCGGGCTGTTTGCTCAAGAAGTATGGACTTGCCCCTAAAAAACTTTTACCATCGTAATTGAGACAGCGAATGCAATATGCTTCAACAAAAATCAAAGTGATTCGATATCAGGTCTTAAAGTGAACTTATCCGAAATGTTGTGTGGGAGGTACCGGATGGAGTGGACAAATATAGTCCATATTTGAACCTAACCTATACCTGGTAGATTTATTAGGATATGTAAAGTATAGACCAATTCGGTCACTCCCTTCAAGAGTTATCGTCCGCACAATTTTTCCGAACATTTTTGAACTTTTGTGGGGGAGGTACCTGAAGGAGTAGACCGATATGGCTTATCTTCGAACTTAAATTATGTTTGGACAAAATATTACTAAGGCCAAATTTTGAACCAAATCGGCAGATCCGTTCGAGAGTTATCTTGCACTCCAACCACCTCACACAGTGTCATAGGGGTTTTTTGCAACTTTCAGGCTATTTCAGGAAGTATGGACTTGCCCCTGGTGAAACTTGTACCATCGTATGGAGGGCTGTGAATACAAGTTGCTAAAACAAAAATCAAATTGATTCGAGAGATGAACCTAAACTGAACTTTTCCGAAATTTTGTGTGGGAGGTACCTGAAGGAGTGGACCGATTGAGTCCATATTGAAACCTTATTTAAGTCTGGTACACGTTTCACGATGGGCAAAGTATGGACCATATCGGTTACTCGCTTCAAGAGTTATCGTGCGCACACATTTTCCTAACATTTTCGAACTTTTGTGGGGGAGGTACCGGAAGGAGTGGACCGATATAGCCCATCTTCGAACTTAAACTAAGTTTGGGTAAAATATTACGAAAACCAAAATTTGAACCAAATCGGTTTATCCGTTCGAGAGTTATCGTGCGCACCAGCCAGCAAGACAGACAGACAGACGGACATTGCTCAATCAATTCCAAATTGTCTGAAACACATTTCGTCCAAACATACTTGGGTTCTAAAACCATTATTTCGTTGAGGCACATTTTGCCCGTATGAAAGTGTATATGAGGAAAAGTCAAAATTTTTTAGTTTCCATGAAGCCAAGGTTTGCACTATTATAATACGCGATCTATTGTAGTTTACCAGTAACTATGACTATTGCTGGATTAATTTAGATGTTTTTGTACAAAGCTCAAAAATTTAGCAAACAAATTTAATTTACGTGGTAGTTACGACCTCGTAAAGGAAAAAACATAGGTAAAAACACGTTGAAGCTAAACAGGTTTTTTACATTGCTATTCGATTTCTGATTAAACCATTCAAATGACGGACATCTGTCCAAAGTAAAAGTAGGAGAATACAAAATGAAGATTACACTTCTAATGTATCACTTTCCAAAATTTCCACTGCATCCACCTTTTACGGATGCTGACATTTTGAAGCCGGATTTCTGGTGTTTTTTGTATTTTTTATGTAACTGGGACGCGCATTCGGATATTTCGAAAAACCAATTATATGATTAAAGAACTCCCGATTTCGCATATTCTGATATGTATATTGAGTATGTAGCCCACACAGCAGCAGAGTAATCTACTGCCAAAGGCCAAAATTTAGTGCGATATTTTTTCTAAAAAACCTATTTTTTGGGTACAGTATTTACAATATGGTTTTGAGTGTGCTGGTACCCCGCGATATTTTAGTTTTTCGACGATCCGGATCATATGAATCACATATCGTAAAAATCCATCTACTAGAACGGCAGAAATGGCTACTGCAAAAATTGAAAAATTTGCGAAAAATGTTTTTCAAAATATCGCTGAGTAATTCGCGTTTTATGTGGATCGTTTCCATTTCAATGAAGAAAGTGAATCATCACTCGCGTTTGTGCGAAAACAGCGGTTTGAAAAATTTAGTGGCATGGGAGCTGTATCCGATTTATCCAAAAAATACTGTGTGATGCTACATCCACGGTTCTTGATGGATTTTATTGAAATATGTTTAGATCGATGTATTTTTTCGCGGTTGATAGTGAAATCGGATGCGCATAAAAAGTGTATGCACTTTGTGCAAATTATAAGCGTTATACAGTTTGTTGCACACTAAACTGCAGACGAAGCTACATCTTAGCGGCCAAAGTAAATCCTGGCAAATGTGTACAAATTAAAAGAGAAGAATTCGCTGTGTTGGTAAACCGCATGCGCATCAAGTGATTTTGAGGATTTCGCGATTTACACGCATTTCAAAATGAACATTACCCGATACAGTTTTATTTCAAGAGTATGCCCCATTTAAAAGAAACCCAACATTTATTTGAACGATACCCATATCTTCCGCTAGATGTTAGCGTGTATTCGAGAAGTGATTAGAATAAAAAATGTGATTCTTTGCGTGAAAATTAACTAAAATAGAAAAATAACTCTAACCTATTTTTCCTACATTTTCTTCAACTAACTCACAAAATAAATTTTAATAAATATTTTCTCTTACAAAAATTTTATAAATTTCCTAAATATATTTTTTTGTTTTTGCTATAATATGAAAACCACTAAACGGATTTGTATAGTTTTGGTTTCATTTGAATCTTCGCGATGTATAGATTACGTACATATTTTTTTATATATTTTTCAGATGCATAGGTTGAATTTTATTAAAACAAGTTGTAAAGTACCAATTTTTTTAACTCTTTCTCAATTTCCGCGAAAACTTAAAACTTTTTCACTAATGTTATGGGGCCTCAGTAATCATATATTACATAGGGAGCCCCTAATTAAGAGAGTTTCTCAATATAATGATTAGAGTCTTTTAAAGATTTTTTTCTTTTTATCAGAATTGAAACAGCCATAACTTTTGCGCGCAACAACCAAAATTAGTATCTCGAACAGATTTAAGAATGGGATTTTTTTCCCAATCTATGTACCAAAAATCTTTCATGTAGCTTAAAAAAAATTTTTAATTTTTTTTCTTATGGAAAACTAAAAAATGTTGTCTTTTCTTCATATACCCTCGTTAGCATAAATCCTGAGGGTATAAAAACACATTTTCTTCAGTCTTCAAAATGTCAGCATACGTTTGAGGTAGGATATATTAAAAATTCATGCATTAAAAACCTTATCTTTTTATACCCTCAGCCTTTAGGCTAAAGAGGGTATTTACACTTTGATACGACCAAAAATGTGCCTCATCGAAATAATGGTTTTAGACCCCAAGTATGTTTGTACGGTATCCGTTTCAGACAATTTTGAGTAGATCTAGCAATGTCCGTCCGTCTGTCTGTCTGTCTGGCAGGCTGGTGCGCACGATAACTCTCGAACGGATCAATCGATTCGGTTCAAATTTTGGGTATCGAAATATTTTGTCCAGATTCGATTTAAGTTCGAAGATGGGCCATATAGGTCCACTCCTTCAGGTACCTCCCCCACAAATGTTCAAAAATTGTCGCAAAACTTGTGCGCACGATAACTCTTGCAGGGAATAACCGATTTGGTCCATACTTTGCACATCGTGTAATTTCTGCCAAACTTAGATGAGGTTCCAATATGGACTCAATCGGTCCACTCCTTCGGGTACCTCCCACACAAAATTTCGGAAAAGTTCAGCTCAGGACCTGGTCTCGAATCGCTTTGATTTTTGTTTACGCAATATGTATTCGCTGTCCTCTATACGATGCTGCAAGTTTCATTAGGGGCAAGTCCATACTTCCTGAGAAAATGGCCTGAAAGTTACAAAAAACCCTATGACACCGTGTGAAGTGGTTGGAGCGCAAGATAACTCTCGAACAGATTTGCCGATTCGGTCCAAAATTTGGCTTTCATAATATTTTGTCCAAACTTAGTTCAAGTTCAAAGGTGCATTATATCGGTCCACTCCTTCCGGTACCTCCCCCACATAAGTTCGAAAATGTTCGGAAAATTTGTGCGTACGATAACTCATGAAGGGAGTAACCGAATTGGTTCATACTTTCCACATTATGAAATTTCTACTAGACTTAGATGAGGTTCCAATATGGACTCAATCGGTAAACTCCTTCGAGTACCTCCCACACAAAATTTCGGAAAAGTTCAGTTTAGGACCAGCTCTCGAATCGCGTTGGTTCTTGTTGCAACGTCTTGTATTCACTGTCTCCTATACGAAGGTACAAGTTTCATCAGGGGCAAGTCCATGCTTCCTGAAAAAATAGCCTGAAAGTTAAAAAACAAACCCTATGACACCATGTTTATGCGTGGAAGCGCAAGATAATTCTCGAACGGAAATGCCGATTCCGGCCAAAATTTGGCCTTCGTAATATTGTTTCCAAACTTACTTTAAGTTCGTATATAAGCCATATCGGTCCACTCCTTTAGGTACCTACCCCACAAAAGTTCAAAAATATTCGGAAAAATTGTGCGCACGATAACTCTTGATGGGAGTGACCGATTTGGTCCATACTTTACACATTCTCATACCAGATAAAGATCAGGTTCGAATATGGACTATATTTGTCCACTCCATCCAGTACCTCCCACACACAATTTTGGATAAGTTCACTTTAAGACCTGCTATCGAATCACTTTGATTTTTGTTGAAGCAACTTACATTCGCTGCCTCAATTACGATGGTAAAAGTTGTTTCAGGGGCAAGTCCATACTTCTTGAGAAAACAGCCCGAAGGGTGTAAAAACCCCCTATGGCACCCCCATGGTCTACGTCGGTCCATTCCTTTAAGTACCTTTTCCGCAAAATTTTTGAGCTTTAAACCTAATCAACATTTTTGTCAGTTGATACGACCAAAATTTTGAAACTCCCTAAATACATAAGTTTTTTGTGAAAAAATTGTTTCAATTTGCACAGGCTGAGGGTATATCTCTGTCGGCAAAGCCGACTGATACTTTTTTACTTGTTTCTTTGAACATTGAGCTCTACATTGTGTCGTAAAGCCACTAATTGGAAATAAACATAAAACACTCGTTTCCTTCAACGAGGTTTTCCTATTTTTAACATAAAAACCACCACAGCATCCACTCAAATTATTATTTTAAGAAATCCATCGGTGAATTGGGCTAGAACAGTTTATTTTACCGAAACGCAAGTTACACTACCCCATACCTCAGTTTCAACATAAGCAAATTTTCTAAAAAAAAGGCTGATATACCCCCGATAAATATGGAGACCTTTTAGGTATTTTTCTTTACGTTTGTAGACGTTACGAATAAATAATCTCTTGATATTAAATATTAAATAATTGGTTTCAAGTGTAAAAGTGTTGAACTTCTGCGGATTAGATACCTTAAAGAATGGACCGACATAGTTCATTTTGGAATTGGATCTTATTTTGGAATGCGTTTCATTCCTATTTATCGCGCTCACCAGATATATTTATTTGTTCACCATATGATTTAGAGCTATTGGGTCATTATGTTAGAAAGCTCGCCAACTAAACAAACGATATCACTGAAAACAATATCACCAGGAGTAAAATTTCAGCGAACAATTTTTGAAATGTTTTGGTGGACCCAATTAGGCTATAAAAATGCATGACAAAAATTGTTATTCTAACTATTTTATATATCTCTTAGTAATCCCCTGAAGTTATCTGTATTTCATTTTAGTACTTTTTTCTTACCCAAAACTTTCATATTTTCAAAATATTCCCAAAAATAACAATAACACAAAACCCCACAATATTCTTCATTTAATTGATTCGATTTCAGTCATCTTTCCTAAGGCACTTTACAAGACAATTTAATTTTAATTTATTTAATAAATTAATTCAATTTCAACAAGACACAAATGTTGCCATGTTCGAGTTGAAATGAATATCAGAATATTTCATCCATTTGGTATTGGCATAAACAAATGAAATGTGTGTCCATTTAAAACTTTGTCACCAAAGTTTTGTTGCTGCTAAAAGTTTTCTATTGATTGTTTTTGTAATTGTTTGTGCATGTATTTATGTTTCTGTTCTGTGTGTGCCTATGAGAGTGTATGTGTGTGTTTCCATTTATCCATGTCCATTTGACACTAATGTCTCCTGACATTCAAAACTGCCAACACGGTAAGCTCCATTGACTTCTGCTTGTTTAACGCACACCCACACATACACACTGACAATGTGCTTTGAAGCCACAAAATGCAGGTTGATCTTTTATGTATTGTTGGTTTCCATGTGTATGTGTATGAGTGGAAAACATTTACCATGTATATCCAACTTAGCAATGGACAGACATTTAGACAATAAAGGTGAAATAACTGTCACCACACAGATTTAGCTGCAATAATACAATGCACAGAACAGAAGCGTAAACGCTTAGTCATGGTTGACCGCCAACAACGTTATATCTCAAATACACGTTTTAAATTTTGATATACAATAAACCATTATAATTCGTGACACTTGTATGTCGAATGGTTGGTCTGGGAGAGTTTTCAGTGAATAGAAAATAAAATAAAATTGAAAAAGTAATAAAACAATTAGTGCAGACAGGGCAAACTGAAAAAAAAACAGTGAGCAAAGGCTATAGTCGGGACGGGCCGACCATGTGATACCCTACACTAACACTGTGCACTGGTAAACATTTTTTTAGGGAATATAATCCGACTATCACCAAACATAATATGACTCTTTCTCTCTGGGACCCCCATAAGCAACCAAAATTTCGTGACAATTCCATCAAAATTGCGACCTGTAGCGTGACTGCAAAAAAAAAAATGAAGAATTGCATGCATTTCCGACTATTGTGGTATCTCCCTTGTTTCACCAGCTTCGCCAACCTATTTTACACCAATGTAAAGGTAATATTTTCTTCTTCCATTGACAGGTCTTGCTGTTGGAATACCCCTACTAGAAGCCAATATATTCACAAAGAATTAAACATTGACTTTGTCTAAATCCCTAAATATTATCCGACTATCACCAAAATCAGTAGGCTTCTTCCTATGTGGAAATTTCGTGACTATCCGATCAGAACTCCAACCTGTAGCGTGATTGCTTTAAAAATATTCTTAAAAATCCACGCCTTTATGGTCAGAAAGTTGCTTTAAAAATATTCTTAAAAATCCACGCCTTTATTGGTCAGAAAGTTGCTTTAAAAATATTCTTAAAAATCCACGCCTTTATGGTCAGAAAGTTGCTTTAAAAATATTCTTAAAAATCCACGCCTTTATGGTCAGAAAGTTGCTTTAAAAATATTCGGTAGTCTGGCAACTCTGGTGTGTTCAAACGTCATATTTTATCTCGCATTGCATCGCTTGTGAAAATAATCAAAAAATACTATAATTTGAACGTTTTTATACTGTGGTTCTTATATTATCTTAATCAGAAACTTTTGTTCTCTCTGAAAAGAAAGAAATATGCCAAGAAAAAGCATTAGTAAGATAAAAAAACTGGTTTGTGGTCAATGTAAGACTCAAATCATGGAAGAAGAAGATTCCATACAATGTGATGCATGTAACAAAACTCTCCACAACCAGTGCACTAAGCTAGATAAATTGCAAATACAAAAACTAATGAGTGATCTATCTCTCAAATATAAATGTTTTTTATGCTCACCGAATGAGAGTGCATACGTGCAAAAAGAACTCGAAGAAATAAAAACAAAACTAAATCAGCTGGATGAGATAAAAGACACAATTCAGTACATGTCAACTCAATATGATGAAATATTAAAAGGCGTTGAAAAGAACACGAAGAAAATAAAGAAACTAGAGAAAGAAAATTGTGCGCTGAAAGAAGAAGTAGAACAACTCAAAACGTCAGTAAAAGTATTAAATGATTATAAAGTCCGTAATGACTGTATAATTAATGGAGTGAAACCTGATGAAACCGTTTCTGCAATCGATGTTGTAATCGACATAGCAAAGCAATCTGGTGTCGAGATGTCCAAGGATGAAATTGAAGATGCTTACTTCTTAAACAAAAAAAGCGATAAAAAATCAATTGTAGTCAAATTTATGAATCAAAATTCAAAGAAAAGCTTAATGAAAGAGAAATCCAAATTGAAAAATATTGATGCTTTTAAATCTGTTTACATAAATGACTATATCGGCAGAGAAACTATGCACATTTTCAATCATTCTAAAACATTAAAATCTGTTGGATACAAGTATATTTTTGTTAGAGGAAGCAACGTATTTGTTAAAAAAGATGAGAAATCTAAGCAAATTCGTATAAAATCGTTGGATGAGGTTGACAGAATTTTGCAAAATTCCTTGAGAGTTGGATCGAGGCCATCAACATCTAAAAAGATTATAGATGTTTTGTCTGAAGATGAAGATTCTAATGATGAAGATGAAGATGGCGATGATGACAAATCGTCGAACTAGTATTTTCCACATAATTATTTTTTCTTTGTATTTATCATATTATGATTAAATACTTTTATATTTATATCAATGTCAACTAAAAATAAATATTTTCAAAACATAAATTTCTTCAATGAATATTTTGTTAATTCTCTTTCGAATACATTTAACATTATATCTGTTAATGCAAGAAGTATCTCCTCAATATCAAAATTTAACAGATTTAAATCCGAAATTTGCAGTTTTAGTAATATTCCTAAAATTATCGCCGTTCAAGAGAGCTGGATTCACGCAGACTGTTCACGTTTATACTCTATACCCGGTTTTAATTCTTTACACTGTTGTAGGCCAGATGGGTTTGGCGGAACATCGTTGTACATAGATAATTCAATTCAATATTTAGCTTCTGAAATTGGTAGTGATAATTACTTAGACTTTATAATGGTATCCTTACCTAATGTGAAAATCAATGGTGTTTCTGTAATTTTAGTGTCTATGTACAGATCGCACAAATGCTCGTTGCAACTCTTTTTTAGTAAACTGGAGCAATTGATACCGAAAACAAATAATCACCCTTGCATTTTTCTTGGTGATTTTAATATAGATCTATTGTCAAATACAAGTGAGAATATGAGGCTTACAAATATTTTCTCTGAATACCGCATATTTTCCTGCCATAACCTTGTAACCAGACCGGCAACTGGAACTAGTATAGATTGTATTTACAGTAATATTTCCGATAAAATTGGAATAAGTTCTATTGAAACATCAATCTCCGATCACAACATGATGTTTTGCGCTATCGATTTAATGTGTGGTAGAGGAGATTTTATGATTGAAAAGAAGTACCATTTGGACTCTAGAAAGTTTGGCTTATACTTGGAAAGACAGTTAGGAACTTACGATGATAATTTAGATTCTTCTGCCCAATATAAACTCTTATACAATACTCTTTCAACGGCTGAAAGTCTTAGTGCAACCACTACCACAAATGTCGTTGACGTGAGGAAAAAATAAACCCTTGGATGTCAGAAAAACTAGTTTCCCTTATAAATTATAAAAATAAATTATTAAAAAAGAGGAGGAAAGACAAGAACAATAGCTTTCTGCAAGATAGAATACGAAGAATAAGTACTATCATAAAATTATGTAACAAGACACTAATGAATAGTTACTACGACCATAATGTACGGAAATATAGTGGAGAAAGTAAAAAGCTATGGTCCTTCTTAAACAGTCAATTGGGTAAAAATATTGAAAGGCAAAACACTCTGGTGACGGAAAATGGTACTGTTTTAACTGATGACATGGATAGAGCTGAACATTTCAACAAATACTTTTCACAAGTAATACAAAACATTCGAAGTGGATTTGAAACAAGTAGCCGTGATGATATTAATGTGTTTAACACGCTAACTAACGTTTCAACTAGTTTTTCCCTTTCGAGGATAAACAAAGAAAAAGTAGAAAACGTTGTGCTTGATCTGAATCATTGCAAATCACCAGGATACGACAACATTACAAAGCAAAT